>NC_139512.1:207023782-207367296 GCF_947247035.1 Vipera ursinii
ACATACATATACATATTCATACATGTGTATATGTGTGTGTATATGTGTATACACAAATACACACACATATTGATACAGAAATAGAGATAGAGAGATAGAAAGATATACCCCATATATTTTAGGTAGGTGGACCAGGGAATTTGTGGGGCAAGGGGAGATACCTATATATATATATATATATATATATATATATATATATATATATATATATATATATATATATATATATATATATATATATATATATATATGTATAGCAGACATAACTAGATATACTTCTGTCAGAGAGTGCCACAATATTGCTAAACCTGTTTGCTCTCGGCTCTTTTAGCAAAGCAGCCTTTCTGAGTTGCTTGGAGACGTTGTTTTCCCTCCCTCCATAATGGGGATAGATGATTGTTGACTCTGTGGGCCACTGAGCTTAGAACAAAAGCATGGCTGGGGCTGGGGCTCCCTGGTGAGGTTCAAACCAGACTACAGGGACAGGCTTCTTCACCAACAGGAACGTAGCCAGCTTGCCTTCTCCTACCTACCTCATTAACCACAAGGTTGCATTCCCTTTCACAGTGCTGAGGGGTTCAGACAATCAGGCAACTTCACATGCAGTGATGGGGAAAGTAGCAATTGGAAGAGAAAGAAGACTAGCCCAAGTATTTTCAGGTGTTTGACCAGAAAGATCTGCAGGTCTACAGACATTGGAGTCCATTTGCTAAATCTGGCCTAGCAAAGTCTGCCGGGTTAGTGGGCGTTTGTTTCGCTAGTCAAAAGTTGGTTAAATATTGGCAACTGAGCAATCATGTTTTAAAAAGGGACTTTAAATATCTAACCCAGAATGCTTCCATTATCATTTTGCTCAGATCATTACTTGAGTCATGTTTCTTCAGTTCTGGGCACCAGACAAACCTGAAGAGGTGAGGTGACCTCTGAGGGGAGACTGGCTATATTTAGTCTTGATTTGGAAATACCCATCAAAGCCTTGAAATGATATCCCCCAGAAGAAAGGGTGGATCTCTTCTTTTGAAAGGCAGAAAATATATCCAAGGAAAGCAGGACTAGGAGCAGTTTGACCGTGTAACCAGCTACCAAGGGACGATAACGCTTTAAAGCAGGGGTGTCAAACTCAATTTCATTGAGGGCCGTATCAGCATTGCGGTTGCCCTCAAGGGGCCGGGTGGGTGTGGCATGGGTGGGCGTGGCTAAAGTGCATATGGCCTACTGGGTGGGTGTGGCCAGCTCTACATCGTTCGCATCAAGGGTGCCTATGGGGGCCTGGGCAGGAGTGGGTCTCTGGCAGAAGGAGGGTCTCTGGGCCAGGGCCAAGGCAGTGGGGGCTGTTCCCTCACTGTTTCCAGGATGGCTTTGCGGGCCACATGAAACCACTTCACGGGCCGGATCCGGCCCCCGGGCCTTGTGTTTGACATGTCTGCTTTAAAGAGTTGCAAATAGGCAAAGGCTTGCACTTTGCACTCAGGCATGTCTTCTGAAATTCAACCCGACACACTGCACAGTATTATCTGGAAAGTTCATGGTTCGGTATGTCATGCAAATATTGATGGGCTTAACTGAGGGAATTACGGTGAAATTAATAATCAGTAAAAATGTTATGTCACGCATAGTAAGCAATCAAAAAATGTTAATCATTTCTCTTTATACACGTATAGGAATATTTTGGTTGATTGTTTTTTGTACACCTGAGTTGTGTTTGCATCTACATGAAACAGGTTGGGAAATTTCTAGAGAGGTTGCCTTTTCTTTTATGTTCAAGGATGGCATGTAAATAAAACACAAATAGTCCTCATTAAGTGACTGTTCACAGTTACGACAGCGATGAAGAAGTAACTTTGCAACCTGTCCTTGCACTGATGATTTTTCAGTTCTATAAAGCACTGAACTTAACAACTGAGCAGTCAGTCCCAAATGTGGTCAGTAAATGAGGGCTACTTGAAGGATTCCATCCTACTCTGTACATAAAGGTTCTGCCTACCATGGCCTGGGGGCAGGGAGGGAAACCTAATATGAAAGAGGGAAGAGAAATTTCCTCATTTACTGCTGTCATAATGATCTGGACTAGGTAAAATTCTTCCTGGTTCATTCAGCCTTTAGTAAAGTTTAGTTCAGGGGTAGGCAACCTTGGCTCTTTTATGACACATGGACTTCAACTCCCAGAATTCCTGAGCCTGCATGGCTCAGCATGGAAACCTCTCCTTTCCCCTCAGCATGGCTGGCTCAGGAATTCTGGGAACTGAAGTCCACGCGTCATAAAAGAGCCAAGGTTGCCTACCCCTGCTTTAGTTAAATGAGGATGCAAGTAAATTTCTCCTACTGTATATTTTCTTGCATGGATGTTGTTGTTGTTGTTGTTAGCTGCAAAGTCGTGTCCGACCCATCGCGACCCTATGGACAACGTTCCTCCAGGCCTTTCTGTCCTCTACCATCTTCTGGAGTCCATTTAAGCTCACGCCTACTGCTTCAGTGACTCCATCCAGCCACCTCATTCTCTGTCGTCACCTTCTTCTATTGCCCTCAATCTTTCCCAGCATTAGGCTCTTCTCCAGTGAGTCCTTCCTTCTCATTAGGTGGCCAAAGTATTTGAGTTTTAGCTTCAGGATCTGGCCTTCTAAAGAGAAGTCACGGTTGATCTCCTCTAGGACTGACCAGTTTGATCGCCTTGCAGTCCAAGGGACTCGCAGGAGTCTTCTCCAGCACCACAGTTCAAAGGCCTCAATTCTTTGGTGCTCAGCCTTTTTTATGGTCCAGCTTTCACTGTCATACATTGCAACTGGGAAGACCATAGCCTTGACTATACGCACTTTTGTTGACAGGGTAATATCTCTGCTTTTTAGTGTGCTGTCTAGATTTGCCATGGCTTTCCTCCCAAGGAGCAAGCGTCTTTTAATTTCTTGGCTACAGTCCCCATCTGCAGTGATCTTGGAGCCCAGGAAAATAAAATGTGTCACTACCTCCATTTCTTCCCCATCTATTTGCCAGGAATTGAGAGGGCTGGATGCCATGATCTTGGTTTTCTTAATGTTTAGTTTCAATCCAAGTTTTGCACTCTCCTTCTTCACCCGCAACAAGAGGCTCTTTAGTTCTTCTTCACTTTGTGCCATTAGAGTGGTATCATCTGCATATCTTAGGTTGTTGATATTTCTTCCAGCAATCTTAATTCCAAATTTTGATTCATCAAGCCCTGCCTTTCTCATGATGTGCTCTGCATATAAGTTAAATAGGCAGGGCAACAGTATACAGCCTTGCCGGACTCCTTTCCCAATTTTGAACCAATCAGTGGTTCCATGTCCAGTTCTCACTGTTGCTTCTTGGCCCACATATAAGTTTCTCAAGAGACAAATAAGATGGTCCGGCACACCCATCTCTTTAAGAACTTGCCACAGTTTGTTATGATCCACACAATCAAAGGCTTTAGCATAGTCAATGAAGCAGAAGTAGATGTTTTTCTGGAACTCTCTAGCTTTCTCTCTAGTTCCTCTGCCTCTTCGAAATCCTGCCTGTACTTCTGGTAGTTCTCAATCCACATACTGCTGGAGTCTAGCTTGTAAGATTTTAAGCATAACTTTACTAGCATGAGAAATGAGTGCAATGGTGCGATAGTTTGAACATTCTTTGGCACTGCCTTTCTTTGGAATTGTAATGTAAACTGAACTTTTCCAATCCTGTGGCCACTGTTGAGTTTTCCAAATTTGCTGGCAAATTGAGTGTAGCACTTTTACAGCATCGTCTTTTAAGATTTTGAATAGCTCAGCTGGAATACTGTCACCTCCACTAGCTTTGTTGTTGCTCAGCTTTTCTAAGGCCCACTTCACTTCACATTCTAGGATGTCTGGCTTGAGGTCAGTGGCCACCTCATTGTGATTATCAGGGATGTTAAGCTCATTCTTGTATAGTTCTGTGTAATTTTGCCACCTCTTCTTAATCTCTTCTGCCTCTGTTAGGTCCCTGCCATTTTGGTCCTTTATCATGCCCATTTTTGCATTAAATGTTCCCTTCAGCTCTCCAATTTTCTTGAAAAGATCTCTGGTCCTCCCTATTCTATTGTTTTCTTCTATTTCTTTGCACTGTTCATTTAAGAAGGCATTCTTATCTCTTCTAGCTATTCTCTGGAATTCTGCATTCAATTGGGCATATCTTTCTTTTTCTCCCTTGCCTTTCACTTCCCTCCTTTCCTCAGCTATTTGCAAAGCTTCCTCAGACAGCCATTTTGCTTTCTTGCATTTCTTTTTCTTTGGGATGGTTTTGGTTGCTACCTGTTCTACAATGTTGCAAACCTCTGTCCATAGTTATTCAGGCACCCTGTCTATCAAATCTAATTCCTTAAATCTATTTGTCACCTCTACTGTATATTCAACAGGGATATGATTTAATTCATACCTGAGTGGCCTAGTGCTTTTCCCTACTTTCTTCAGTTTAAGTCTAAACTTTGCAATGAGAAGCTCATGGTCTGAGCCACAGTCAGCTTCTGTTCTTGTTTTTACTGACTGTATAGAGCAGGGGTAGGCAACCTCGGCTCTTTTATGACTCATGGACTTCAACTCCCAGAATTCCTGAGTCAGCATAGCTGACTCAGGAATTCTGGGAGTTGAAGTCCATGAGTCATAAAAGAGCCGAGGTTGCCTACCCCTGGTATAGAGCTTCTCCATCTTTGGCTGCAGAGCATATAGTCAATCTGATTTCTGTGTTGACCGTCTGGTGATGTCCATGTGTAGAGCCATCTCTTGGGTTGTTGGAAGAGTATTTGCCATGACCATCGTATTCTCTTGACAAAATTCTATCAGCCTGTGCCCTGCTTCATTTTGTACTCCAAGGCCAAACTTGCCTGTTATTCCGGTTATCTTTTGGCTTCCTACTTTAGCATTCCAATCCCCCATGATGATAAGGACATCATCTTGCATGGATATCTGTGACCATTCCTAAACAGGCATTTTGCAAATACAGGCAATCCTCGACTTACAACTATTCGTTTAGGGACTGTTTGAAGTTACAACAGCACTGGAAAAAAGTGACTTATGATCAGTTTTCACACTTACAACTGTTGCAGCATCCCCGTGGTCACATGATCAAAATTCAGGTGCTTGGCAACTGGCATGTATTTTTGACAGTTGCACTGTCCCGAATCATGTGATAAGATAAGAGATAAGATAATCTTTATTGTGATTTTTTTTACTGTGGGCACAATGACACATATCAAAAATGAAATTTAGTTGCCCGCTCTCAAAGTGAACACATACATGATACACACTTAAACATATTATATACAACATATACATACTATATATAACATATGTATAGACCTACACCCCTACATATACATAATATATAAATATTATTCACTATCCATCTTGAATACATAATGGAAGGAGGAAGCTTTAGAGTTCATAACATTGATATTGTATGGAACAAAGCTGTGACTGAATCTGGATGTTTTGCCCTCTGCTGCCAGAAGGTAACAAGGAAAACAGATCATGAAGAGCATTTGTAGTGTCCCAAACAATCTTGCGGACCCTGTTCAAGCAATGCTTCTGTGCTATGTCCTGGATGGGAGGGAGGGAACTGCCAATGATCTTTTTGGCCATCCTCACCACTCTCTGTACTGCCTTCCTGTCTAAATAATAATAATAAATAATAAACCTTTATTGTCAAAGTACAACATGTGTACATTGAGATTAGCTGAGCCTCCCCCCGTGCTCTCTCCCCCCAACACACAGTGACAACAAACCCTCCATCCTACCACACCATGTGAACCAGCTTCCTAACCAGACTGTGATGCTGTCTAACAGGATGCTCTTGATTGTCCCTCTGTAGAAAGTGGTAAGGATAGGGGAAGGAAAATGTGCTTTTCTCATGCAATGCAGAAAATGCAGGCGCTGCTGTGCCTGCTTCACCAGTGTCTCGCTGTTGATCACCATTTGTAACCTTACAGCTGGCTTTCGACAAGCAAAGTCAATGGGGGAAGCCAGATTCACAAAAACTGCATGATTCACTTAATAAATGCAGTGATTTGTAGGCCAGAATTGAGGCCTTTTACCCCTTTTCAGTCTTTCATTTACACAGCTTCTTTGTTTGCACAGTGTTACAGTTCTATTTCAGCAAAAAAAAATAATAATAATCTGTATTTTGCCCAATATATTTTACTGTTTAATGAAACAGATGTTAAAGCAGCATCTTAACTTACTATTCCTGTGTGGTGAACTTTGTTTTATTTTACAATCTGACCCTGAATACATGTAGCTTTATGAGAAGCCTATGCTATAGAAAGCAGGCAAACTTTCTTCAAAAAAAAAATCTTTTATTGAGTATTTCAAATAAATGGAGCATTGTTTGTTTCAGATAAAAGGAGCTTCATCATCACTGGCTAGAAATCAAATATATGCAGCTATTCAATTTCTTTTCACTGAACAGATTTATGTGGGGGGGGGAAAGAGAGATGAAAGTAGCAGTGGGGGGGGGGAAACCAGGAAAGTTACAAATAAAAGGCAGTAGCATCTAGCTGCACCATAAAATACCGTGAATAGGATAGTGTAGTTGCATAATAAAAGCCTTGTCAAGAAGTGCTGAAGAAAACAAGAATGGTAATTAAAGTGTGCCTGCAGGACATTTTGTGGTCTAGGAAATGTACTGATTAAGGTTTTATACAATCGTGACTGACCACCTTGCCGTCAGAAGCCACCCAAGCCAATTATATGATGACAGCTAACAGTATTCACAAATAATTACTGAGCTGCAAATTTAGATGTCATGTCTCTCAACTACAGGGTACTTTCAGTGGTGAGTTATAGTAACACAGAGACACACACAGGAGACAGATGGAGGGAGGGAGAGCAAGAGAGCTATTGGACCAGAATTTCCACGCTAAGCAATGTGACCATAGAGCACAATGTCATGTGGCAACATTATTCTGACATTTTATTGTTGTTACTAGTTCATAGCAGTTTACTACTTATCCATCTTGCTCTATGTTAAGACTATGGAAGAAGCACCAAAGTGACAAAACAGTCCTTTTAAAAAAAGCCAAGCCCCAATCAATGGTTGTGGTGCTAATAGAGGTGTCTGTGATGCTAAAAAAGAGTTTTTTGTGGAATTCATAAAAAGCTAGCTTTTTCTAAGACCTGTAAAAGGTTGAAGGAATTCTGATTACTTAGTAAAATTAGTTAACTTAGAAGTTCAAATTGAAAACGTTTACAGTTGTACATTTTAATTCTTAGTTTTTGTAAGAACGTTCAGTTGAACTTAACTGAAATGATTTCTTGGCTAAAAATGTGTGGGATATTTCTGGAAGTAAATATACGTACATTTATTTTGTTATTTTAGATTTTCTTTGTCCTGCCTTTATTATTTTTATTTTATTATTCTAAAAGGTTTGTAGCAGGTATTACCTTAGAAGCAATGGGTGACATTCCTTTTTTTAAAAAAAATAATAATAAAGAATAAAATAAATTAGAGCAATTCCTCACATTTGCTTAAGTGAAAACCACTAGGTTTTGGTTAAAGAGAGAGCAGAAGTAAAAGGAAAAAATATGTGTGAAATCAACATTTCTATCAGTGGTGATTAAACTCTTTTTCCATTGTACTCCTTTCATGGCAGAAGGTTACAAAAAGGCAATTGAGAATAAAGGTGAGTTGACACTAAAGGGATTGGAGAAGAAAATATTTTATGACACTGTTAAATGCGCATCTCTTACAGGCACAAAACCTTTACGAAGAAAAAGTTTAGAGTTGTGCTCTAAACAAGCAGTGTTTAAAAGAATAATTTTAAACAGTATCCATTTTTGTTTAAATAAAAATTAGTGAGCCGGTGTTCTGTTGGAAAGGGCGCCAATCGCATTTTACTATGTTTACTGTTCCATTTTCACAGGCTTTTGGGTTAATTCTCTCCTTGCTTACTGTAAGCTCTGTCCTTCAAGCTGGATTAATTACCCATTTGAAATGGGCTGCCTTCTCCACTCTGCAAACTACTTAGTGGCTTTTAGGAACTGTTTACATTTTGGGTACCGCATCCTATTGCTAAGTACTTTATTAGGTTATCAGGTTTTCAGACAGCATCCCTTCCTTTAGACTCTGCAAATTTTTTACTGCGTTTCACTGTAACAATTCATTTGTTCTGCATGTAGAAGTATTACTTGTATCCTGGGAAAGGAAAAAGAGCTGCTGAGGTTGCAAAATTGACTAGATTAGAGAGCTTCTCTGGAGATTTTTTTAAGCAAAGAGTAACAACAGCCCACATAAGATTGACAAGAACTATTGACCAGTAAGTAGTTCATTGTGAAGGAACACAGAAGTCACAGTCAGAGGGACCTTAGAAAGCACTCTGGCAAGTTCATTGCTGTAATTTGCAGAAAACATTGTTATTCTTTCATTGTTACCACATTTTAGTTTCCTTTTTCCCATTTTTAAATCCTCACGGGAGAAAGTCCATTTTGCCCAAAGCATCTAAAACAGAAGTTTGGTTTCCCAAAGCTTAACTTGTGTAGATTCTGAGGCATATGTAGTGTGAATGACTATATCCATCCATTCATCCTCCACCAGGGAACCCTGGTGTGCAGTGGTTAGAATGGCGCTAGACAAACTGCCCACAGCCTGGAGTTCGATCCTGACCGACTCAGTCTTCCATCCTTCTGAGGATGGTAAAATGAGGATGCAGGTTGTTGAGGTAATACCTTAACATTGTAAATTGCCCAGAGAGTGTTGTAAAGCACTATGGGGTGGTATAAAGTCTAAGTGCTATTGCTATTATTATTGCTATTCATCCTAGCTCCGTATTCCAAAGTGTTTTAAGGTGTTTAATATTTTAAAGACTTTTGAAATATCATCAGGGTAAGAGTTAGATAAATCTCTACATGGATCTACAGCAATGACATTTCCCTCTTCTCCCCTTCCCAAATTAGCTCCCAAACACACAAAATGGGCATATAACTAAAACACACACACACACACACACACACACACACACACACACACACACAACTCTGGAATACCAAACTTGTTCACTCTTTTGATCTGTATTCCCCTCTTTATGTCAATTTTGACCCCTTCCTCTGGATGTGGTTTATAAGCTAATTTTATGCCTTTCTCAGCTAAATGCTTTCCCCCAAAATCAATTTAGGGTCCTGAAAGAGTTTTCTGTTTTTTTCCTGCAAAAAAAAAGAGAACAAGAAAGAATGAAAAGTATCAGAGAGTATCTCCATTCATGTGTGGATCTGACCTTATCCACACCTTTTTTCAATCTTGTTCTTTATGCAGCCCCCAGCAGGCTAGTATTGTGGGGGGGGGGGGAATGTGTCTCTAGCAGATTAAAAAAAAGAGGTTGCCTGCTGCTGATCTGGGTCAGTTTATACAAAGACAAATAAAGAGAAAAGAAAATGAGCAAGAGGTAGCAAGGCATGGAGCCCAGCAATCAGCAAGGCAGAAGCCATGGCAAACAATATCCGGATATCCTTCAATTTGACAGGACAGCCCTATTTTCACCACAGGTCACAGAGCTGTTCTGAGCCCTTAGTAACTCTTAGCAACTTTTTTAAAAGCAAATTAAGACACCACCAGAAGCTAATTGAGGTAAACTTCTCATCTAATTTGTACTTTGATTTATTGTGGAGTGTCTCCTGAGATGTGGCTTTATCAGGGACAGAAAAGGAAGCGATCCCTCCAATACCATTTGGCTCTCAGAATTTTTTTTAATTTTCCATTTCATTAGTTGGTGTCTGCAACTGCAATCCTCCAGTTTCGTTCATGGAAGGGTGGTTTTTTTTTTGAGGTAGAAGTATTGTTTATTGCTTGTAACCTTCCTGTTTCTTTTAAAAAATGTGTGCATATACAGATGGAATGTGTGTGTCAAGCTCCTGTCAAGTTGTTCCAGATCAAATAATGGTGAAATTTCTTTGAACCAGTAGTGCAAAGAGCCACTCATTCACAGGCAACCATGGATGTAGTTAAAATAAATTGAACTTGCTGATGCAACATGAAGAAAAGCCTGACTATCAAATTATAACTTTAGCCACGAGAAGACCAGCATAAAAATTAAATTTAAATTTCTGTTGCAATTATAGCTATAATGGAGTTTTTTTAAAAAAACAAGCCTGGTCCAAATAACATCAAAATGTTTTACTTGGAAGCATTTAATAATATTTTACTAATATTATAATTTGAAAGCATTTTATAATATTTTACTAAAACAAGGTCTACACCGAACCTTTTAAAATGGATTTTAATGAGCAATAGGAATCTAGGAGTGCCGCGTAGCAGAGTGAGTGCCTGTTACTCGTCCCAGCTTCAGCCAACCTAGCAGTTCGAAAGCATGTAAAAGTGCAAGTAGAAAAATAGGGACCACTATAGTGGGAAGGTAACAGCGTTCCGTGCGCCTTTGGCATCTAGTCATGCCGGCCACATGACCACGGAGATGTCCTCGGACAAGCGCTGGCTCTTCGGCTTTGAAATGGAGATGAGCACCGGCCCCTAGAGTCGGAAATGACTAGCAAGCGTATGCGGGGGGAACCTTTACCTTTATCTTTAGGAATCTAGGAGGAGAAAAATTAGAGTTGCCATTATCTGGTTTCTCATAAAATTCATTGGCCCTTGCCTTATAAAAACCTCTGACAGAAAGCCCTCAGAATCCAGCAGTAGGAACCTTATGTAGCCTTTGGCCTTCAGAAGTATGAAATAGTTGTTTCAAAGTTTAAAGATTTCAAAAACTTTCAGATATCTTCCAAAATTCATCTGATAACTTCATCATCTCACACTTAAACTATGTGATTTGTTTCACCCCGTAATCTTCATTCATATTGGGAGTATTTTCTGTAACTGCTAAGGATCAGACATCTTATTGAATGGTAGCCGCAGAACCACAAGTATGGGAACAGACTCAAATTACTCAGAGTAGCAAGCATTTACATCTATGGACTTTATTATTTATTTATTACTCTAATTTGTACAGCCTCTCAACTTAAATATATGACTGAGTGGTTCACAAGCAATAAAAAAAATCAGCAAACTATGACAAATTAAAAGTCCTAAGACCCACATGAAAACCATAAAATGAAATTGTAAGAGCCTCGGTGGCGCAGTGGGCTAATGCCTCCTTAAGTAACACCAGCTGCCTGCAATTAGTGCAGGTTAGCATCCCACCAGGCTCAAGGTTGACTCAGCCTTCCATCCTTCCCAGGTAGGTAAAATGAGGACCCAGATTGTTGGGGGCAATTAAGCTGACTTTGTAATAATGCCGCTTGGGGTGTGTGTGTGAAAGTCCTAATAAGCAGGCATATACATAGAATGAAGGCTATTGCTAAGCTTGTAAGCTGCCTTGAGTCTTCGGAGAAGGGCGGGATATAAATGGAATTAAAATAAAATAAAAATAAATAAATTCATGGCCAAGATAGCCACATCCATCAATATAGTTCAGCCATTGCACAGAGTCTACCACACTCTTGGGTTCCCATGACCATTGATGAAACCACGTTTTGAGGGCTTTGCAAAAAGCAAGCAGGGGCCAGTACAATCTGATTTCTGGGGTGATGACATTGCACAGGACAGGAGCCATCACAGAAAATATGAGATAGAATCTCATATTTTCGCACAGACAGTCTGTATTTTTCCAGAAGATTGCTGTGGCAGTCTGCTGAAGCAAGAAGAGCAGTGCTTTGGAACCTCTCTGGATAGGGAGAAGACTGGAGATTCCTCCACATGTGCTCAGGACAACAATTTCCCATGGGTTTAAGCCCTGGGAGACAAAGCAATCAATCTTCAAGTTCACAATCACAAAAAGAGCCTTTGAAGGACCACTGTTTGCTGACTTCACTTCTAGTCACTTTCATAAATTGCCTATTCGGTTATGTTAAGGCTATTTTTGCTGCTAGGTTGAAAGACACTGCTATAAGATACAGTTTCCAAAGCATGAATAGCAGTATCTTCACTTTACAGGTAGCCCTTGACTTACGACCACGATTGTGCCCAAAATTTCTGTTGCAAGATGAAACAGTGAGTTTTGCCCCATTTTATGACCTTTCTTACCACAGTTGTTAAGTGAATCAATGCAAAGGTTAAGTTTGGAACATGGTTGTTAAGTGAATCTGGCTTCCCCACTGATTTTGCTTGTCAGAAGGTTGCAAAAGGTGATTACATAACCCTGGAACACTGCAACCAGCATAAATATGAATCAGTTGCCAAGCATCTGAATTTTGATCATGTGACCGTGGGGTTGCTGTAATGGTCATAAGTGTGATAAATAGTCACAAGTCAGTGCCTTTGTAACTTTGAACAGTCACTAAATAAGTCAAGGTTGACCTATATTCCGCATCCATGCAATTCCATCCTACAAACTGTACCCATTTCTTGGTACCAAATTTTAGATACTAGAAGACAAACTGGAGAAAGTTTAAAAGAAAGCAACAAGATTAGAAGAGGTAGATAATAAATTCTTAGAGGAGCAATTACAGGATCTGTGTTATGTATGCAGGTAGCTGCATAGCAACAGCCACCAGGGGACGTTGGCCTGAAAGGTTTTGGCGGGAAACCCAGTTTTGGCGGGAAACCTAGGGCCAAACCCATTGGCTGTCTGCTCACCTGGCGAGATATTTAAGGAGGCCAGGTAACCCTCATCCCTTAGTACGCTACCCCCTTCAATAAAGAGCTGAACACGTACTCCGGCTGGCGTCTCTTCCTTGCGTCGGACCCACTACACAATAATCTGGGTATAGTTTTACAAATGAGAGAGGATAGGTGTTGGGGAATAGGAGAGCTCTCATCACATGCCCAAAGAGAAATCACACAGAAGAATGTCAAGAGCAGAATATATTGTGGAACATAATTAGTTATAGGAAGTCTGATTGTGACTCAGCATTAAGAAAACTCTTCATAGTAAAAGTCCCTTTCATTAGATCTATTCAAGCAGAGGCTGGTTTGAGATTCCTGGGCAGAGCTGATAGAACTTGATTGCCTGAATGGAGTTTTGATTCTAGAAGCTTTTTATTCTGCCCTGGAAGTGGCTAATACGTACGTGGAGTGCAATGGGACAGTGTTGATGTTGACAAATCTCACACTGGAAAATGTCAGGAATTGGGAAAGTCTTCTTCTCAGTCAGTCATTAAAGGCTCATACAAATGCATGGTTGGGTTGTTAATCTAAAGCTATGTGTTCCTTCCAAAACTGGAGTTATTATAGGCAAATATACTGTGGCTGTATAGAGGGTTTTGTACTTCTTGTACTATTAACCTGCTCCTTTGTGATGAGGTTTGTATTTTCTGGAGGGTTGTTAGTAGCTTTAAATTATCCCCTTATAGTTTCCTATAATCTCTCACTATGTGTGACTGGTTGATTAATGGATTTCTTTGCATATTTTCAGTGCCTTGGGATTTATATTCAGGTTCTGCATTTGGCTAGAAACATGATCTTTGTCTGTATGTTGAGGGAGTTAACTATGCTCAGACGATGGCCTGGTCAGGCATCTGCCACTCTCATGGCATTCAGCCCACAGCTGGTTGGCCCAATTTCATATTTTCCATGCAACCTCAAGGAATGCAAATGTGCTTGCAGATTCTCTCACCGCAGAGAAATTATCAACCCATCCGTGAATACCAACACAAAACATTATCTCTCAATCTTTTTATCAAGACTTGGCTTGAACAGCATTCTCATTTCAGGGATTAGCTTCGGGATAATTAAGAAATTCCTACCTTGCCTGGCATTTGTGGATCCTGGGCGAGCACAGGAAGACCTTGGGAGATGAAAGAGCCTACTGTTTGGAAGGAAGAGTATTTCTAAAGCAGCGCGAAACACTGGCCTGAATTGTGGCGTGGCTGAAAATTACTTGGAAATGAGATCCAAAATGTAGCTGGGTTTTAAATAAATAAATAACTCTTTACTCAATTGTTTTGCGGCTTCACACTAAGTGCCTTATTCTCTGCACTTTTGACACAGCCAGCTGCCTTTGGAAGTCTCCTTAAAAGTCCGATTGGATTCAAGCTGTAACAGGCAGAACAGCCCATTCTGCTGACAAGTCACATTGCCTGAATGTTCCCGCAAGTCCAGAGCAAAAATCCTTGCATGCCCTGGGCTTTCTTTCCAACTTGTTCCATGAGGGTCCTGGGGAGGGGGATGTAGGTATGTATATGTGTAAAAACCATTTCAGGAAGCATCTGTTGCTTTGTTACTACCAGGCTATTGCCTTCACTATAGCTGCCTCCCTCACTAGCTGTTTCTGAAAGCAGGGAGCAAGTGATGACAAGCAGATGCTGCCAACCTCATTAAATTGCCACTTTGCAGTCCACTATAGAAATCAGTGTGAAGCAGCTGATGGCCAATGTTGTAAGTTAGGGGTGTCAAACTCAATTTCATTGAGGGCTGTATCAGCATTGCGGTTGCCCTCAAGGGGCCGGGTGGGTATGGCCAGGGTGGGCGTGGCCTAATGGGTGGGCGTGGCTAGAGTGCGTATGGCCTACTGGGTGGGCGTGGCCAGCTCTACGTCGTTCGCATCAAGGGTGCCTATAGGGGCCTGGGCAGGAGTGGGATAGATCTGAGGGTCTCTGGCAAAAGGAGGGTCTCTGGGCCAGGGCCAAGGCAGTGGGGGCCGTTCCCTCACTGTTTCTAGGATGGCTTCGCAGGCCACATGAAACCACTTCGTGGGCCGAATCCGGCCCCGGGCCTTGTGTTTGACACGTCTGTTCTAAGTGAACATTTCTGCTGCCCGTAGCATAGAAAGTTGATTAAGCAGAGATGTTCACTTAGAAAATTTTCTGTGCAAAGCAGATCGTACTGAAGAAAGAAATAGGAACTATTATCAAAAAGGGACAACTCTTGCAGCCAGATCTAGGTGCTGAGAGAAATTGGACAGTCAAGTATGAGGTTGTATGAATAAGACAGAACAACCAGACCAACATGCTGGGAAGAAGTTGATTTAAGAATCATGGGTAGAAATGTGCTCATTAAAAATGGAAAAACCTGCACGTGAATTGGAGCAGCTAATGGAGAGCTGCAACGTAAAATTCCTTCTCTCTCCAAGAAACGTTATAGGAGATGACAAAAACAATGAAACTGTAAACTTGACAAAATAAAAGTATTGATGTGAGTGTTTAGAGGCAAAGAAACAGAGATTTGAGAGTTTGGGGGGGGGGGTTGAAAAGGAAGTCAGGAGAACCCAAAAGCAGGCATAAATTACTAGACCTTTCTTGGAAAGGATGGATGATATATATATAGCTTTTTAGCCTTTCTGCTAAGATTCATCACTTTTGCTATTTAAATTATTTTGTAAAATAATTTTGACCTCCTAGGCTCACTCTAGACATTGGACCTCGGAAATAGTCCGGATACTTTCCATCTTGGTTTCTTGTCAGCACCACACAGTCATCTCCAGCACTGCCCCAAGTAATTCTACAGTACTATTCCCCCAGCTTCTGGTATAAGCTTGCTCTCAGCAGTAAGCAATGCTGCAGCTGCTTCAAACTTTAGCAAACTGAAATACCCAAGTGAGGGTAGACAAGCCAGAGTACTTCATGATTATGTTGCTGCAAATTGCAGAGAATTATCACTTCTTGCGGATGAGGTAATAACAGTGTACCCTGGGAATGGATTCAAACTGGTTGATGAGTGAACGAGGAAATGCAAAAGGCAAAATGCTTAGTACTTACTTAAAACAGTTGGTTGGCTGAGGTATAGATTGCTGGTTATGGTAAGACCATATTTATATGCAATTAACTTTATATAATGTGGATTTAAATGACTCCCATGTTAATGTCTTAATAGATAAAAGTACCAGCTATTAGACATAGACATGTCTGACAATATTTTTGTATGGTAGATAATCTTTTTAGCTCTTATATATTTAAACTCTCTCCTGTGTAAGTGCCAAGCTCATATTTTATTTTTTTCAGAGTTTTTACTAATAACAGTATTCTGCCTCTGGAATGCTAAACCCCCAAGCAGAGAGAACTATTTGCAACACAACATTAAGCATTGAAAAATAAATAAAAATACCCTTGATTTCTCTAAGTTGAAAGAAATTCAGATCATGGCCTTTTTAGCTCCATTTACAAAGATTTATTGATATTTTTGCAGTATTTGGTGGATTATTTACAGATAGACAAGTTGAGCATTGTAGAAACGTAGTTTAAATCAGGGTTGGCATGGCTTAAACCAGTCCGTGTCTAGTTTGCCAGGCTTCCCATTCTGATCCACTGTACTTGAGGTTAATTCCCTCACCTTCCTGAAAATCTGATCTACCCCCATGCTGCCTCTCAGTTAATCTGCTACTTCACAATTTAAACACTATCGAGAAATTGTGCATCCTCCCTTTCCCCAAAACTGGGTCTTGGGAATCTTGTGTTTTAATGTAGACTTAGCTGGTAACATTCCGGAAGAAATATCAACAACCTAAGATACGCAGATGATACCACTCTAATGGCAGAAAGTGAAGAAGAACTAAAGAGCCTCTTGTTGCGGGTGAAGAAGGAGAGTGCAAAACTTGGGTTGAAACTTAACATTAAGAAAACCAAGATCATGGCATCTGGCCCTCTCAATTCCTGGCAAATAGATGGGGAAGAAATGGAAGTAGTGACAGATTTTATTTTCCTGGGCTCCAAGATCACTGCAGATGGGGACTGTAGCCAAGAAATTAAAAGACGCTTGCTCCTGGGGAGGAAAGCCATGGCAAATCTAGACAGCACACTAAAAAGCAGAGACATCACCCTGTCAACAAAAGTGCGTATAGTCAAGGCTATGGTCTTCCCAGTTGCAATGTATGGCAGTGAAAGTTGGACCATAAGAAAGGCTGAGCGCCAAAGAATTGAGGCCTTTGAACTCTGGTGCTGGAGAAGACTCCTGCGAGTCCCTTGGACTGCAAGGCTATCAAACCGGTCAGTCCTAGAGGAGATCAACCCTGACTGCTCTTTAGAAGGCCAGATCCTGAAGCTAAAACTCAAATACTTTGGCCACCTAATGAGAAGGAAGGACTCACTGGAGAAGAGCCTAATGTTGGGAAAGATTGAGGGCAGTAGAAGAAGGGGACGACAGAGAATGAGGTGGCTGGATGGAGTCACTGAAGCAGTAGGCGTGAGCCTAAATGGACTCCAGAAGATGGTAGAGGACAGGAAGGCCTGGAGGAACGTTGTCCATAGAGTTGCGATGGGTCGGACACGACTTCGCAGCTAACAACAACAACTACCTCTCCAAAGCTGTAAGAGCATTCAAAATTAGTTCTCACTCTTGCCTTCCCAAAAGGGCAAATCATTTACCCAAACATAGTAGCTAATACATCTGCCAGTTAATTCTCTGTTATCCAGCCTTGCAAGCTTATGATACTATTGTTAAAGCTACATATTCTGATGTTCCCATGAGGGGCAATTATAGACGGCCACAGAGTGTTTAGCTTTGATTTATTCTTTTTCAGTGATCCATTAAGTGCACATTAATCTTTGATGCAACAGGAAAGCAGCAAGTACCGTCTAGATCAAAGAGATTGCTTTAGACTATCTTCCCCAGCCTGATGCACATTTGCTTGTTCTCCTGCTGTTTAGGAGTACAACACCCATGATCTCTGGAAATTACTGATATTATGGTCTAATCTCTCTGGAGGGCACTAGGTAAAAAGGGCTATGTTAAGCTAAGTGGTGCTAAAATAGGTTTATCAGGCCTGTGTCCTATATGTGGTAGAAGACAGCAAGCCAAAAAGCTAATGATGGCTGGAAAAAACTTCAAGAATGTCTTGTGGTTAACAAGATGAAGTATGTCCAGACACATGTTCCCACTTGAAGAACTTTTGCCCTGTCAACATAACCTATTTCAAAGGATTGTTTCTTTGAGGTTAAAATCTATGTCATCTGGATTTCTCAGAGGAAAAGTAGGAAGAGAAATGGGGTGCAACAAATAGATAAAAATCAACAACTGAATTAAGCAAGCTACATGGTGGGAAGAAATGGGTTCTGTTCTCTGACCCCAAGATCCCCTTTGCCTCGGGGCTTTAAATATTGTGTTTTTGTAAACCGGCAGCTCTGTAACTAATTAGTCTGTAGGTGGTGATGACGTTATTCTGATTTTTTCCCCTTCTTTCAGCAGTAATGTAACAAAAGTACACAGTGTTGTCTGGTATGCTGCAGCACCATCAGTGATTATGCTGTTCCCCATTCACCTTACAGAGAACATTCCCATAAGTAGAATCTTTATTCTCATGGGAGTAGGGCAGAGGAGGGAAGAATATACTCAATCTCTCATCATTATCCTGGGACATTGTCTGTAATGTACTGGCCTTATATGCTGTAATTACTTGCTTACGTTTAAACTGTTTGCTAATGACTGAATTCACTTGCATGTTTTGTAATGGTTGCTGGGGTGAACCAGACTGGCTGTCTCCAGCCGGTTAAGTAGGTTTTTGGGCAGGAAACTGCTCCTTTAAATCTATTGGTTGCCACCTAGAGGCCAACCATATAAATAGCTACACAGCAGCTATTAGTTTGCTTCTGTTATGTTCTGACTCTCAATAAAACCTGTTGCTGTTTGAACCCTCTGTCTCACTCAATGCCTGCATGAAATCAATGCCTGCATGAACCGAATACATAACATTGGTGATGAAGGTGGGATGTGCTGCTTCATCGTAAGAGCCTGAAGTCACTAGTGGGTGAGGCCAGCACAGAGCCTGGCAGGAACCATGTTCTCCCCCTCGGTCTGCCTAGCAAGCCACGCTGGAGACCACCCCATCCTAAGGATCTTTCCTAGGGTCTACGCAGAAGCCAGCAGCACAAGGCAATGCAAGACTCGAGCCACAAAGACTGCTAACCATGGCGAAGGTCGGAAAGCTCAAAGAGTTTGATGTGACGCACCCAGAGAGATGGTCATCCTACATTTCCCGCGTGGAAAATTACCTCCGCACCAATCAAGTTAGTGAAGATGGGCTGAGGGCTGTGACCCTCCTCTGCGTGTGCGGCCCAGCCACCTTCAATATCGATGAAAACTTGGTCACCCCGGCGTTACTGGAGATCATCATGTATGCTGACTTAAAGAAAAAACTCTGTGACCACTTCAAGCCGAAGTTATCCGTGATAGCATGGAGGCACGTCTTCGAGCAACATGAACAACAACCAAGCGAGTCGGTGATGGAATTCATCACACGCTTCGGCAAGCATCGCAACCTTGCAATTTTGCTGACTTAGAAGAGCAACCAAGACACCACTTAGTTTGTGGACTCAGGAACAGAGAGCGCCAACAAAAACTCTTCGCGAAGGAAACTCTCTCACTACAAGAGGCCTTAAAGGAGGTCATGGCGAATGAAGCTTCTGGAGGGGCCGTGAAGGCATTGCAGCCCTCCAAAAGCATGCCAAACACAGAAACCGTCTACCATACATACATACAACCATCCACCATGATGACGACAAATGGTTGGAAGACACCAACTCTGACCACAAAATTGACAAGATACAGAGGCACCAGGAAAAGGAACTGAGGCCATCTGACAAGGCAGTTCTGTTCCCCAGGTGCATGGGCTGCAGAGGCTGCCATCAATGTGTGGATTGCCATTTCAGAACAGCCATGTGCCGGACGTGTGGAAAACCAGGCTACATTGCTACCATCTGTCGAGGTCGCCAGAGGGACCGCCAGCTGGACAATTCATTCAGGAGAGGTACCGGGCCCCGGGGACAACACCGAGTAGGGTTCTGCTCCAGTCATAGGAGCGTGTTCCACACTGGTGCCCACAGACCTCTTAAGCAGCAGTTGTGACTGCAGTTTGAACTTCAGGGAGTTCCATGTAAAATGGAACTGGACACAGGCTCAGCTATGTCCATCATCTCAATCGGAACCTTTCAGCATGTTTGCAGCCGTAGCAACAGATGGGTCAAACTTCGACCATCTAACATTTTACTCACTGACTTTCAGAACTCCAGGGTGGCGGTCAAGGGTGAAGCCATACTTGTGGTGAAATTCAAGGGGTTCTCAGGCCCACTAGATGTTATGTGGTGGAAGGCCAACATACAAGCCTCATAGGGTTCAATTGGTTCGATGCATTGGGCATCCAAGTAACCGGCATTCACCGGACACAAACGACTGACTTGTCTTCCATCTGCAAGGAATTTGCAGATGTTTTTGGCCCAAGTTTGGGAGAGTACAAGGGCCCTTCTATAGCTTTTAAACTTGATCCCCTGGTAGTGCCAATCCAGGTTAAGCCCCGTCGTGTGCCGTTTGTGTTAAAGCATAAAATTGATGCACAGCTGGACAAACTTGTCAGTCAGGGGTTTTTGCAGCCTGTAGACAGTGGGGAGTGGGAAACCCCCATTGTAATGCCACTCAAGGCCAACGGAGAGGTATGAATATGTGCCGACTACAAGTGCACCACTAACGGGCACTACAACAGCATGCGTACCCTGTCCCAGTTGTCAGCCATATTCTGGCGTCATTGCAAGGAGGCCGCGGGTTCACTAAATTAGATTTAGCGCAGGCCTATCAATAGCTGCTGGTGGACAAGGCCACAGCAGCCACCCAAACAATTGTTACACATAGGGGGGCTTTCAAGGTCAAGCGTCTACAATTCGGGGTGAGTGTAGTCCCAGGGATTTTTCAAGGAGTAATGGAGCATATTCTCAAGGGCATTCCAGGGGTCTGCCTCTACTTCAATGAGGTACTCATTGCTGGGGAATCTACAGAAGTTCTGGCTGAGCAGCTTAGAGCCATCCAGGTGCTGCAGTCACTGTTTGCAACACATGGGCTTCCGGACATTGTAGTCCAACAACGGAGCCCAGTTCACTGCATCAGAATTCCAGGCTTTTCTCAGGGCCAACCTTATAAGGCATTCCATGTCAGCTCCCTTTCACCTGTCGTTGGATGGGCAAGCAGAACGCATGGTTCGCACAACCAAGGAATCCCTGAAATGCATTGTCACAGGGGATTGACACTACAGGCTGGCCAATTTCCTATTATGCCAGCACACAACTCCTTGCACCACCACAGGCAAGAGCCCAGCAGAGCTTCACTGGGGCAAGAGGCTAATCACTAAACTGGACAGGCTGCACCCTGACAGAGTAGCCTCAGACACTGCACGTCTGAAGGCACCAAGGAACTTACAAGTGGGGCACCAGGTTTGGACCCAGAATTATGGGCAAGGGGCCTTGTGGGTGGCAGTGAAGGTTGTTAAAGTGTCAGAACCACTCTCCTATGAGTTGGTCCTGGAGAATGGGCAAGTCATTCGCTGACATATTGATCAGTTGCGTTGGTGGCTGGCAGAGCAGTCGCTGGCTCAGGACTTCCAAGAGGGACAGACATTGAGTTCACAAGCCAGTATTCCAACAAAGCAGTTTGCAGACTCTGAGAGAACTCTTGCACAAGAGAATGGGGAAGGGGCCATAGAAGCGTTCCTCTGAGAGACACAGACTGTATCTCAGGAGCCGGACAGTCATCCTATAACCAGTAGCAGCCCTGCCATATTCACAGTGCAATTGGACTTTGGTTTGGGCCGACCGGGACAGACCAGCCAAAGGGACTCAAATTGTTTTGACTCCACTGAATCCCAGAGCCCGGGTCTACCCAGCCTGTCAGGCAAGCAGGTAGGCTGGGAGTTCCCGGTAACCCCCCCAATGTTCTGAATGAGCACGAAGACCACCCAAGTATCTACAAGATTATGTGAGCAAATGAGAGTTTATGCTACCCAGGGGGAAGTGGTGTAATGTACTGTCCTTATATGCTGTAATTACTTGCTTAGGTTTAAACTGTTTGCTAATGACTGAATTCACTTGTATGTTTTGTAACGGTTGCTGGGCCGAACTAGACTGGCTGTCTCCAGCCGGTTAAGTAGGTTTTTGGGCGGGAAACTGCTGCTTTAAATCTTTTGGTTGCCACCTAGAGGCCAATCATATAAATAGTTGCGCAGCAGCTATTAGTTTGCTTCTGTTATGTTCTGACTCTCAATAAAGCCTGTTGCTGTTTGAACCTTCCGTCTCGCTCAATGCCTGCACGAATCGAATACATAACAATGTATATTTTCCTACATGTACATTTGCCTTCATTCATGAGAATATACTGGCCTCCTTCCTTACAGAGCCTGGTTTTCTGATGTCAAGTAGCAGCTTGTAAAGGAGCAATTTACTTGTTAAAGCTCCTCAGACAATCTGGAACTGTTTTCAACCCATGCAAATAGGATGCTCTTCAGACTTTGCTGTTCACGTAACTAAGTGGGGACAGGAGAAGTGGGAGGTACCCAGTGTAAAACTTCTTCTCTCTAATACCCAATTGAGCAACCTGGAGAATATTTGTGGCATCAGTTTAATTGCTGCATCGCAGAAGGAAGTTGGAAGCAGCAAACTCTTTTGCTCTTCCATATGAGGTCTTACTATACAGAACTGAAATTCTGCAGTTCTTCCACCCACCCACCCTCCACTGGCAGGAACCCCAGCCTCCTTTCCTCCATTTTCCAACTGACAGTTTTCCTGGAGTAGGATTGCTTTTTGAAGGATTGCTGGAATAGAAATACTAGCAACATGAAAGAAGGAATAGGCAAGGGGATTTGTCCATTGGGGTTTAGAAATTTGCTTATGCCCTTCCTGAGCTACCAAGGAGATGTTGGTGAGCTCAGAGCACTGAAGGAATAGCACTCAAAGCCTCTCTTGCTCCAGATATTCTTCTGAATTGCTTTTAGCTTCCAACATGTAATCAGACACCAGTGCTGGAAATCTGGAACCCAGATGGCAACATGCATTTTGTTGCTCTCAAAATGTTTTTATCTTCCTGGAATGTTTGCAGCTGACCTGTGCAAATAAGTCAATGGACTTTCATAGATCTTCATTACAACCAGTCAAGAACTTCTGATTAATTCTCATGAACTGGAAACTCCCTATGGACATTTGGTGTAAAATATATATATATATATATATATATATATATATATATATATATATATATATATATATATATATATATATATATATATATATATATATATATATATATATATATATATATATATATATATATATATATATATATATATATATACACATATGTAATTTATGGTTTTGATGATTAGACAGAATAGACTACAGAAAGAAGAGAATCATGATGTATCTTTAGAGAAACAGGTTAAAATATAAACATATTTATACTGCTGTAAGAAACTGTTGTTCAATCTGTAACAAGTTTAAATAGTTTGTGGAAGTTACTCTTCTTTCTACTATCAAACTGTGGAATGCAACTCCAAACATAATCCTTAAGATCCTTCCTCAGCTTGGCACCCTTCAGGTATGCTAGTACAACAAGCATCACCTTATAGGGGAAATGGATGGCATAAAAATTTAATAATGTTTAAACAAACATACAAACAAACAAACAAACAGGGTCCAGCTAATTTATAGGGCATTTTGTTTGCAAATGACGTTTAGAGACATATTGTGTTTGGTCCAACTTGGAAGGAAATTTTGCTTCTTTCTCAAAGTGATATTACCTTAAATCTGGAGAGGAGCTCAGTTTGTACCTACACTATGTACCTTGACATTTTAATGGAAACGTATTCTGTTGTAGATCTACATTAACCTACAATAATTTGTATTTTCCAAGATGGATTTTTTTTATTGCAATCAACCAGTCCTGGGAAAGAAAAATAAACAGGATGAAATTTGTAAAAAGTCACCATGGAGTCTCCTGTTGCAATAATTGGGGGCACCTGTGAAGAACTTAACAGCAGAGGAAAGGAGCAGCCAGTCCTCAATGCCAGAGAAATTGTTTGGTCTTCATCACTGTAATGGCCTGTAAGAATAACCTTGGGGGACTGGAGAGGGGGGGAAAAACACAGCTTAGATGACAGTCAGCTAAGAGATATCTTAGCCGAAGGGAGGAACGGGATAGGAAAAGCATCACAGAAGGGACTGACCCTAGTTTCTTAGACTGTAAAGCCAAGGAAAGAGAGAGGTGCTTTCGGCCTTGCAACATTCTGCTACTGTCACTTTACAATAAAAGTAGTATTGGTGCTCATGGTAAGGGGGCTTGGTGGTGCAGTGACTAAACGAAGCTGGATTTGTCAGCAAAGAGATGGTCAGCACTCTGGCAGCTTGAGCCCACCACGTGGCGGAGTGTTCTCCTGTAATTTGTCCCTAGCTCCTGCCCACCTGCTAGTTTGAAGGCATTAAAATGCAAGTAAATGGGTACTACTAAAAAGGAGCAGCCTTTTGAGCATAAGTGGGAGCAGATGCCAGACCTGCCCAGATGTGAGATGAGGTCAGAGGAAGAAAACCTGGATGACCCTGTTATATACTGGGCTTTTGGAATATCACCACATGCTCTGCTGGAGAACCAACGTTGGAGAACCGTTGGTTCTCCAGCATCTCAGACAGGACGGCGCCAGTCCTGCTATTGGTCAACTTTGGGCGGCAAGTATAGCTTCAGTCCGATTGGTTAATACCATAGAGCCTGGCTATATATATTGAGGCAGGGTGACTCCAATCTCTCAGTACAGTTTCTGCTTAAATAAAGTATGTGTTCGTCTGTACTCCTCTGCGTGTTCTCATTCCTGCTCATCAGAGCCCATGACATAATAGTGGCAACGAGGATGGGATCCTGCTTCTCCGCCTGAGGGCTGAAGTCACGAGGGGATGGCATTACTTGCTGGAGGGAAGAGGCATCTTCCCCCCACTCTCTAGCCGGCTAGTAAACTACGCTAGCGGCCATGTGCTCAGAGGAAGCGTTCCCTGAGACTTGAAGCAGGATCCAACAGCAGAGCAAGAATTGAGGAAAAATGCCAAAAGTCGGCAAACTCAGAGAATTCGACATCAAACATACAGAAGATTGGCCGTCTTACCTCTCACAGGTAGAAAATTACAAGCTAACCAGATAGCAGAGGAAGGCCTAAAAGCTGCAACGTTGCTGTGTGTATGTGGGCCAGCGACTTTCAATTTAGCTGAGAACCTCTTCGTGCCAACGCCCATCGAAGCAGTATCTTTTGCTGACCTGAAGAAGAAGCTGACCGGGCATTTCCAGCCAAAAATGTCAGAGATGGCCTGGTGGTTTAAATTTGACCGATGAGTGCAGCTTCCTGGTGAGACAGCATCCGAATTTATCGCAGGCCTAAAGCAGGCTGCACGTCTCTGCAAATTTTCAAATTTAGAGGAGCGCCTGAGAGACCGACTTGTCTGTGGACTGAGAGACAGAACCTTGTAGCAGAGATTATTTGCCAGACCAAACCTCACATTCACTGAAGCACAAGACAAGATCATGGCTGACAAAGCAGCTGGAGGTACAGTACAAACTGTACAGCCCACCAAAATCCCAAAGACAGAAGTTTCTGTCCACCACGAGGTCGCCAGTTGCGACAGAGAATCGTCGAAAAAAGAGGAACCCAAAATCAACAAGCTCCAGAGACAGTCAAGCGCGCAAAACCACAGAAATCAACAAAGAGAGAACAATTACAAGGCAGTTCTCTTACCTAGATGTAAAGGGTGCGGAGGCAACCACTCCCGCACAAACTGCAGATTCCGTTCGGCCACGTGCAGAGCTTGCAGTAGGACCGGGCACATCGTGGTGGTATGCAGAGCTCGCCAGAGAAACAGGCCACCCAAGCACCAGTCGGAGGAACCGACTAGGAAAGGTACTGGGGCCCTGGGTCCAGTCAGTGTGGGGTTCTTCAGGAGCCGGAGAAGCATTTGTCGCACCGGGGCTCATCGTACCCTTAAGCCTAAACTTAAGCTCTCAGTAGAGCTACAAGGAATTCCATGCAAAATGAAATTGGACTTCGGCTCGGCGGTCTCAATTATTTCACAGGACATATTCAACCTTGTTTGCAGACGCAGCAACCAGTGGGCTACATTAAGACCGTCAGACATTATTTTAACAGATTTTCAGAATGCTCGGGTTAAAGTTAAGGGTGAAGCCACTGTATTGGTGAAATTTAAAGGGTTTTTGGGGCACCTGGATGTCATAGTAGTAGAGGGCCATAGAACAAGTCTTATAGGACTTGATTGGTTTGAGGCTTTGGGCATTCAAATAACGGGCATTAACCGGACACAGACAGCAGATCTCAAGGCTGTTTGTGAGGAATTTGCGGATGTGTTTGAGTCAAAACTAGGAACTTATACTGGGCCACCCATCTCTTTTAAGTTAGATCCTAACGTTGTTCTGATAAGAGTCAAACCTCGCAGAGTTCCTTTCGCCTTAAAACATAAAATCGATACTGAAATTGATAAGTTAGTTAAGCAAGGTGTATTGCAGCCTGTTGATGGGGGGGAGTGGGAAACTCTTATTGTCACCCCACTAAAGCCCAACGGAGATTTGAATTTGTGCAGACTACAAATGCACAATAAATAAAGCTTTAAAGCAACATGCATACCCGGTCCCGATAGTCAGCCATATTCTGGCCTCTTTGCAAGGGGGCACCATTTTTGCTAAACTCGATTTAGTGCAGGCGTATCAGCAGCTGCTGGTAGACGAGGCCACAGCTGTGGCTCAAACTATAGTGACTCATAGAGGAGCATTCAAAGTCAAACGTTTGCAGTTTGGGGTTAGCGTTGCACCGGGCATATTCCAAGGAATTATGGAGCGCACACTTAAAGGAATTCAGGGTGTCTGTCCTTATTTTGATGATGTTCTCATTGCCGGGGAATCCCCAGAAGAATTGGCCAACAGGCTCAGGGCTGTGTTACAAAGGCTATGCAATGCGGGCCTCAAGTTAAAGAAAAACAAAAGTAGTATTGGGGTTTCTTCAATGGAATTCTTAGGTTTCCGTATTAATGCTAGTGGGATTCACCCCGCTGAGTCAAAAGTTAAGGCCATCAAAATGGCTCCTGGGCCACAATCAAAGGCAGAACTGCAAGCGTTTTTGGGCCTCCTGAATTTTTATCACACATTTCTACCTCATAAGGCTGCAATAGCTGAGCCCCTCCACAGGTTACTTGATAAAAAAGCCCTTTGGAAGTGGACTGAATTACATGAAAAAAGTTTCCAGGATCTAAAGGCCCTCCTTTCAGAAAAGTCCACTGTCACTCATTACATTGAGTCTAAACCTGTTTGCCTTGCATGTGATGCATATCCCTACGGGGTGGGGGCAGTCTTAAGCCACATTGAGAAGAATGGGGAACAAGTTCCTATTGCGTTCTATTCTAGAACCTTATCTGCTGCTGAGCGTAATTATGCACAGATTGATAAAGAAGCCTTAGCCATAGTGGCTGGAGTCAAAAAATTTCATGATTATTTATATGGCAGGGATTTCACTGTCTTCACTGATCACAAAACCCTTTTGGGCTTATTCACCACTGATAAGCAAACTCCCCACATACTGTCTCCAAGAATGCTGAGATGGTCTATATTTTTAGCTGCTTACAGATTTAAGTTAGTTCACAAACCTGGAAAGGAAATGGGCCATGCAGATGGCCTCAGTAGATTACCACTGCCACTAATGGATCCTGAGCCAGCACTCACTGCTAAAATATTGTCTATTCAGGATTTACCGGAGTTTTCCCTCCATGCTGGGAATATTGCTGCTGAGACTGCTGCAGATAAACTTCTGAGCAGAGTATTGTCATGGGTACACATGGGCTGGTCAGAAAAAAGTCTGGGCCCTGAGTTCCAAAGTTATTTTGTCAGGAGACATGAATTGTCTGCACATAAGGGTTGCATTTTATGGGGCAACAGAGTTATTATTCCCACAACTTTGAGGGACAGAGTCTTACATTCCTTACATGAAGGCCATCCAGGCATTGTACAGATGAAAGCGTTGGCTAGAAGCTACCTGTGGTGGCCTGGCCTGGATAAGGCTGTAGAGGATCAAGTTCATGGTTGCTATACCTGTCAGAGATCTAGGACTGAAATGCCTCAGGCCACAGTTCATAGGTGGGAGGAAACACATACCCCCTGGTCCAGGGTTCATATTGACTACGCTGGGCCTTTTCAAGGACAGCTTTTTATGGTAGTAGTGGATAGCCACTCAAAATGGCTAGAAGTAGTTCCAGTCCCTAATATGACTACTGCTAGGACCATCCAGGTGCTGAGAAAACTCTTTGCAACACATGGGTTGCCTGATGTTTTGGTTTCTGATAATAGGGCTCAATTCACTGCTGCTGAGTTTCAGGCTTTTCTCAGAGCTAACCTCATCAGACATGCTACGTCTGCACCATTTCACCCCTCTACGAATGGACAAGCCGAACGCATGGTGAGGACAATGAAGGAGGCACTCAATCATCACAGGTGACTGGCATCATAGACTGGCAGATTTCTTGCTCTGTCAATGCACTACACCCTGCACAGCTACAGGAAAAAGTCCTGCTGAGCTTCGATGGGGACGGCGATTGATTACTAAACTGCACAGGTTGCATCCAGACAGAGTGGCATACGAAGCCTCTAAACCTAAACCCCCGAGGGGGCTGCAAACAGGTGATTGGGTTTGGGCCAGGAACTATGGGCCTGGAAACTTGTGGGTTCCTGGTCAGGTGGTCAAAGAATCCGGACCTCTATCTTACAAAGTGGGGTTGGAGGGAGGGCGACTGGTCAGAAGGCATATTGACCAACTTAGAAAAAGAGTCCCAGAGTGGTCACTAAGTGAGGACTATGGTACAAGTCCCTCCCAAAGTCCTCAAGTTGGCATCCAGGCCAGATCACACCAGTACCACCAGGGTTTTCCTTCCTCAGTGGAACTTGATCCAGAAGAGGAGCATGGCAGCTCAGAAGTGCAACATGGAACCCCTGACCAGACAAACCAGCCGAATTTCAGTGACTGTTGTGCACACTCTGCTAAACAGTCAGACTCTGGGGTGGGCCCACCGGAAGAGGCCAGCCAGAGCAATGCAACTCCCCTAGACACAGGAGCTCAGGGGGACATGGGTCTACCCAGCCCACTGGGTAAGCTGGTAGACCACAAAATGACTGGAACCCCTAGGCGCTCATCCAGACCACATAAACCCCCAGCATATCTTAAAGACTATGTTGTAAAATAAAGTGATGTGTAACTGTATGACAATCTGCTACTATCTACAGAAATTGGGGGCACATTTAACTGCTGTATGGCATGCTCATTGAGACGTTGTTTTATCTCTTTGTAGTATATTGCATTGTCATATCATTCTTTAATATCTTTGTAGTCCACTCTACAAGACACATCTGAGAAGGTCGCGTAAGGACTTCTAATTACCTTAGCTTACAAATCATCACATTTAGTATTGTTTAATATTATTTAGTTTGGGCCTTGACAATTGTCAAGGGTATTATAGTCTGATCTTAGGAGGGAGGGGTGTTATGTACTGGGCTTTTGGAATATCACCATGTGCTCTGCTGGAGAACCGTTGGTTCTCCAGCATCTCAGACAGGACGGCGCCAGTCCTGCTATTGGTCAACTTTGGGCGGCAAGTATAGCTTCAATCCGATTGGTTAATACCATAAGGCCTGGCTATATATATTGAGGCAGGGTGACTCCAATCTCTCAGTACAGTTTCTTCTTAAATAAAGTATGTGTTCGTCTGTACTCCTCTGCGTGTTATCGTTCCTGCTCATCAGAGCCCACGACATAATAGACCCCACATTCCTGAATGCTGCTAGCCAGCTGGGGCAAAGTTAGTTTGCACCCTGTGGTGTACTGCAGATGGTGCGCACACACAAACAACATAAACTAGCAATCTTAGGCTGCCAGAACTATTCTGTGGTAAAAGCAGTGTAGACTTCCCTGGCTATGTATGTCATATGCTTAAAAAAAAAAAGTACTGATGATTATGGCTTTGATCCAGTAGTCCATTGAAGGGCTGACAGTCGCACAGTCTGGCCTCTCCTCACCCAACAATCACCCAAGTGGGTAGAGGGAGACCAGGAGACTGCTTCTGTCTGTGGCAGGAAAAGAGAGGAGAAGGAGGCAGTGATAGCAGCAGTAGCCTTGCTTCTGTGCCAGTCCTCTTCTGTGGCTCCTGTTGGGGCCCTGTGGGATCAGGGTGGCTGAAGGAGTGGGGCAAGGGATAGTCTGGTTTTCTGAGCCTCTCCTGCCTTTGCTATTGATAACTCCACTTACTTACCCACTCATCCTGAGGCATAGATGGCCAACATCACTTCATTCAGACCCTTTTGGTGAAGGGTGGGGAGCCATGCCCAGTCTCATATACAGAATGGTATCCAATCAAAATAGAGTTTAGATTTGGAGGGATCTATGCTTTTAATTAGTTGTTAGTTACAAACAGTTACAAACAAACCCTAAGGATTCGTACAGTTTGGGGGGTTCCCCCCACACTCTTCCATTCAGGGCCAGTGATATCAATGGATGGAAAGAGATGGGATGGAAAGTTTCTTGACATGGGATGTCCTTAAAAGAAAGTCAGAAGTGGGCGGGGTTTTCTGAGACTCAGAGGTTTGCATTCAGGGAACAGACCAACTTTATTACAGAACTAAAATAGCTCATTTTCTGGCTTTGCTGGCTACACCGAACCACAGACTAATGAAACAGGCTAGGTTTGCACAAAATGCTAAGCCACAAACAAGCCTAACCAAGTTCCTGGCTCATTTTCATTAAAAAATGTATCCTATCTATCCCCAAAGTAAAATAACAAAAGATGGAGCTAAATGAGTGATAATTGGAGAAGATACAGACTCTGGGAGATATAGACTTACACCCAAGCATGTATCTGGACACTACTGAAATTCATATGCAAAGCATGTACCATTCTTGCCACTCCTTCAACAGACATACTGATATAATAGATATATTTTCTGCTGACTGTAGACTGTTAACTACCGTTGGTGTTGGATCTTGCAAAAAATTGCCTTCAAATGTAGGCACAAAAGAGGTTTAAAGTGTTATTCCTGAGCCTATTCCAAGATTCAGATGTTATTCTAAGATTTGTATCTTCCAGTTTGTTTTGATCCCTGGAAAGAGGCCAAACAACCCAGCGGCAGATGCAGTGTATGAAGGCAGAAAACACATATCCACCCCACCATGGGCCCTAAAGAAAGGAAGGAAGGAAAAAAAGAAAGAAGGAAGGAAGGAACAGAGCTCCCCGTCATTCTGGACTGGGAAGCAGGAAGGACAACACCAGTGGGGGTAGGGTGGAGGGGTGGGACTACTGTAAACATGGAGAAGACAGAGAAGCTGCAACCCTTGAATATCCTATCATAATCTAGGAGGAACTGGGGGATGCCCCCATTTTGTTTTCTTCCTTGATCACAAAGGCTGGGTGTAAAGGTTAAGGTAATCTAATCAACTCTGTTATTATGGATTTAGGGAAGGGAGTTAGGTTAGAGTAGGAACATTTCACATAGAAAGTCCAGCTGCAGCCTCTCACAGTAAGCTCTCTCAGAAACCCTGCGGTTTCATTGCCAATGTCTTAATTTGTGTGTCGTAAGGCAACTTGCCCTGTTCTGATGATCAAATGATGATGCAACTATTTGTGCCTCAGTTCATTCTCATTATTGCAGAGGCTCTAGTGTTGATCGGCATCAGCTCAGCGAGAGCTTACAGTTATGCTTAATAAAATTTCTTAGTTGGAAGAAGGGGCTACCTGTTTTGTTTTATTTCCCACATAGGGAAGGCTGTGTTAATGAATTGCACAGCATAAAAATTATACAGTTAGTCCTTGACCTATGCCCATAATGGGGTCTACTCATTACAATTATGTGTCTTAATGGTTATAAAATAGGTCAATCATGTGACTGACTTGATTTTATGAGGTTTTTTTGCGGTTATCATTAAGCAAACACCACAGTTGTTAAGTGAACCAATGCTTTGCTATGGGTGTAGTTTTCAGTGGCAACTGAAACGAGTGTCTATTTTTGGTAAAACTATTATAAGATGTGGTCATGTGACCACGGGACACTGCAGATGGCTGTAAGTTATAACTTGGTATGTACCAAAAGTGGGATGAGCTCTCTTCCTAGAAGTGAGGAAATAGATGATCCACAGCTAATTCATGTCGTTCTCTCATTCACGATGTCTCAAGGAATGTTCTTTTTTCGGAATAAAGCTGTTGTTCCTGGGAACAGACAGGGCACTCCACAGCGATTGTTCAATTGGCCTGAGCCTCAGGCATGCTGGCTGAGGAATTCTGGGAGTTGAAGTCCACAAGTCATAAAAGGGACAAGTTTGTAGACCCCTGCTTCAGAGGAAGACTTTGAGGCAGGTGGGGCTCTCTGGAATTCCTGTCCACAGTGATACTTCATTTTGAGGACTAACAGGGTTCTTTGAGTGGTGGTTGAAATTTGAGGGGAGGGTTTGGCAGTGGGCCTCAGTCTGAATCTACCACTCTTTCTGATTCATTGAGGCAAAAGATTTACTCTGCCTTGGAGCCAGTACTGCCTGGAAAGCATTGACATAAACATACCTCAACTCCTAATATCCTACTGTAATTAAATTAAAGTACATGCTATTGAAAGTAGTCACATGTTTTTCCCCATTTTAACTCCCCCTCTCTTCTTCCACAGAGGTTTCCTTGGTTGTTTAACAGATTTTCTGGGGAATTTAAAGGGTTAGAAAAAAAGGCTGATAGTCAAGAGGAATTTACAACAAGATCTGATCTCTTTTGGACCTCCTCTAAAATTCTGAAAGCCCTCGATGTAATTATGTTCAAATTAAAATCCTAATAAAGTAGGGATCTGCTATGCACAAATCACTGTGGATGTAGAAAGATATCTCATCAACATTTTTTTTCAGAAGCCCTCTGGCTTTTGGTTTAGGTGAGATTTACTCCCAGAAAGCATGTGTTGGATTATGATCTCAAAAGTTTTTATTTAACAAGCCAGCAAGTCTCCACTGACAGCCAGCACCACAAGAAGGATTCATTGTTCTGAATGACTCTTTCCAACTCTGTTTTTTCACTAATTAACCAAAAGTTTCCATCTCCTCTTTGGGCTTTTCCCTTCCACTGACTCTGATCCACTCTCGGGTCAGCCCAAAAAGTGTAGCAGCATCAAATCGTTGATTCCAATCCTGCCCCTATTGTTTCTGTTTCTGGTCACTGCTGTTACCTGACCACTTTCCAGGGTAACAAGTGATAAAGCCAAACTAATTTTTACATACCTTTGCAGAGTCTCTTGGAGGAAACCAGAATAAGAGGAAAAATATTTCTGTAGAACTGGAACAGCCAAGGTTGTCTGTTTCTCTTATGGCCTGGGATAAGAAGAAGATCATTAATGTCACAGCAATATGGCCAGGGCACATCTGTACCATAACCAGGGACAAATGATGACAGGCAACCCATCGGATTAAGCCTATATCTACCACTGGTACTAAATTCAGACACAGAGCCTCTTTTCTAGGATTGGGTTGGTAGAAAAGTTGAGTCATCTTCTGAAATTATTAGCCAGCCTAACTGTGATATTAATATCACCTGTAGGTTATCTACTGAAGGATGTACGTGACCATATCGGCCTGCTCACTGTCTATTGCTTAACCAGTATTCCAAATAAAACAACCAACAACTTGTGCAGCAGGCAAAAAAGTTTCTTTCTGCTGCTGGGTTCCTCTTTTCAGGGTTTTTTTTTTAAAGAGCGCTCTGCAGGACACCTGCAGCCTGAAGTAGTGAAATATGTTTGATTACCTCAGCTTTTTCCTACCTCATGCTGCTTAAGGTAGCCAATAAACTGGGAACGGAAAAACAGTGACAACTGGACCAGCTGTTTTTCTCTCAGGCTACTTCCAGAAAAACAAGGAGCGAAGACAGTGCTCTCTCTTTGCTCATAACTTTTTTTCCCTGATTGTTAGAATAAGCAGCCAGCCAGCTCTGGCAATGGGCTCAACCCTCAGACTGATTAAAAAATAGTTATGCTTTTCTAGGCTCCCACGTGCTCCATCACCAAGCCTATCCCAAGATACTAGGTAGGAGCTGGAAATCTTAAAATCTGTTACATAATGCGGGAAGGCATTGCTTGAGCTGGCCTTCCCTAAGCAGATGCCATCCAGATGTGTTTGAACTGCATTCCCAGTAATTCTAGTGGAACCCTACTGCAAAGGTTTAATCCTTTTTTGTAACTTATGTTTTGCAGATTGTAGAGAGAGGATTTGTGCTAAGCTTTAAACTATGCAAGTTCCTGTAATACTTCTGTATAAAAGCAAATTTCTGCAGTTGAAATTCAGTAGTGGGGGTGGGGACCAAGTTAAAGAAACCTCAGATTTCATGCAGTGTTAAAGCTGGTTGTTGTGTATGTAAATAGTTAGCAATAAGCCATAGAAGATATTGCAAACACTGTGCAGCTTTGCAAGGTTTAAAGCGGGAAAAGAAGGTGCAATCATTGGACGCCACAACCAAGGAGCGGGAAAACAGACAGTTTGTATTGGTTACAGTTCAAACGCTTTCTCTATAAAAGGGTTGCAACATTTGACATTTGACAGTTGACTTTGTGTATTCAATAAACTCGTTCAGTGTTAACCACTCTGAGTCCTCGTCAATTCGAACCAAACAACTGGCGACGAAGGTGGGATCGACAGAAGACCAGAGATTAGGAAGAATTGTCGTGAAGGCGGCAAAGTCTGAGCGAGTCACAGTCAACCGAGCGGCCGCGGCAGAATAGGAAAAAAATTCTCCGAATGGCGCAAATCGGGTCATTGAAGGAATTTGACCCTAACTTCCCCGAAGATTGGGAAGAATATATTGGTCAGGTCGAAGGATTCCTGTTAGTGAACGGAATCACCGACGACCGAAAAAAAGCGGCGGCACTTTTGACAATTTGCGGCACACCGGTCTACAGAGTCGCTGTCGGGCTGTGCCAGCCACAACCAGTCTCCAGCGTGCCCTATGCCGACCTCCTTGCAAAACTAAAGGTGCACTTTACTCCCCGAAGGTCCGAACTTTTTTGGCGGCGCATCTTCGAGAAGAGAAATCAGAGACCGGGGGAATCCATACAGAAATTCGTCGCTGCCGTTAGGGAAGCCGCAGTTCGTTGCAAATACGATAATTTAGAAATTAGGATTCGGGACAGAGTTGTGCTAGGCTTACGCGATGAACAATTACAAAACAGAATAATCGCCAAACCTACTGGCGATTTACAGGAAGTGCTCGACGAACTCCTAACGTATGAGTCTACCGGGTATCGCGACCCCCCCCGCAGTAGCATGGCGACAGCACCTGAAATTAACCAAGAGGGCTATGTGGACTGCGGGGAGGTGGATCAGCAGTGGGAGGAAGAGATCGCCGAAGTCTCCAGGCGATTTGGGAAGATGGCACCCAGACAACTTAGAAGCGAAGGGCCCGAACCCGGCCGCCGGCAACAACCCGCAACACCGCAGAGACCACCGACCGGGGCACAACGACCGTGGCGGGACACCGCAACCAGACCGCGCGACAACGACACCCAGAACCGATGCGGCAGCTGTGGCGGCAACCATCCCCGCGCTTCCTGCCGATTCCGCACCGCCAAGTGCAGGGCTTGTGGCAAGACCGGCCACATCCAGGCCATCTGCAGAAACCGCGTCCGGGACTCCCGTCTGAATGAAGTCGATGTGTGGCCAGAGGGTAAGGTAACCCCCAATGCTAGTGGCATGGAGACCCCTAGATCCCGGGCGAAATTTTCAAACCCAGGGGAGGTGGCCCGAGTCAATCGGAAAAGGCAGGGAAGGGGGCACAATTTTCCGGACGGAAAATTAAAAATCACAGTCCTTCTGCAAGGGGTTCCTTGCAGAATGGAAATCGACTCTGGGGCTTCAGTGTCGATAATTTCCACTGAAACCCTGAAAAAAATTGAACAACTAAGTGGAAAAAGAATTCCACTTAGCCCAACAAATATTCAATTAATGGACTTCCAAAAAAGTCCAATAATCGTAAAGGGAAAGACCAGCCTTAGAGTTAATTTTAAGGGATTTAAGGGGGTCTTAGATGTGGTAGTTACGGAGGGGAATAGGACTAGCTTAATAGGGCTTAATTGGTTTCCTGCCCTGGGAATTTGGATAGGGGGAATAAATTCTGTGATTAAAAATAAGACCCTCGAATCCGTCTGCAAAGAATTTGCAGACGTATTCGATGGATCTCTAGGCAAGTACAAAGGGCCCCCCATTAATTTTAACCTAGACCCCTCAGTAAATCCAATCAGGCTAAAGGCCCGGAGGGTACCTTTTGCCTTAAAAGAAAAAATCGAGGCCGAGCTCGACCGGCTTGTAGGCCTCGGAGTTTTAGAACCCGTTGAGGGCGGTTTATGGGAGACGCCGATCGTCACACCCCTCAAACCCAATGGGGATGTGAGGATCTGCGCCGACTATAAAGCGACCCTCAACATTGGAATGAAAAAGCATGCTTACCCGGTCCCGACGGTGAAGCAGGTCCTCGCCACGATCCAGGACGCCGCCATCTTCGCCAAGCTCGACTTGGCGCATGCGTACTTACAGTTGACTGTTTCCAAAGAGGCTGCAGAGGCGCAAACAATTGTTACCCACAAGGGGGCGTTCCGAGTCCACAGACTGCAATTTGGGATTGCAGCTGCTCCAGGCATCTTCCAAGAAGTGATGGAGAGGACCTTAAAGGGCATACCTGGAGTATGCCCTTACTTTGATGATGTCCTAATAGCTGGAAAAGATGAAGGAATGTTAGTAGAGCGGCTGGAACAGGTACTGGGTAGATTTAGAAAGGCTGGATTAAAATTAAAAAAGGAAAAATGTAGCATAGGGGTTAAATCCACTGATTTTTTGGGGTTCAGGATTGACAAAAGCGGGGTCCACCCTACCCCTGAAAAAATTAAAGCAATAAAAGGGGCTCCTGAACCAAGGAACAAGGCTGAGCTACAGGCCTTCCTAGGCTTGGTAAATTTTTATCACACTTTTGTGCCACATAAGGCTGCCATTGCAGAACCACTGCACAGGCTTTTAGATAAGAAGACCCCTTGGCATTGGCAAGACAAGCACAAAGTGAGTTTCCAGACCTTAAAAGATATCCTTTCCAGTAGCTCAACTGTAACCCACTTTATAGAAAATAGACCAATCTACCTGGCGTGCGATGCTTCGCCTTATGGCGTCGGGGCAGTAATCAGCCATTTAGACACCCAGGGAATGCAAAGACCCATTGCTTACTACTCCCGCACACTAACCAAGGCAGAGCGGAACTATGCTCAAATTGACCGGGAAGCTTTAGCCATAGTGGCAGGAGTTAAAAAGTTCCACGACTACCTGTATGGCAGGAACTTTACAATCCTGACAGACCACAAACCCCTGCTGGGACTGTTTACCACAGATAAACAGACTCCCCAAATTATGTCTCCCAGGATGCTGAGATGGTCCATTTTCCTCTCAGCATATTCATTTTCCCTCCAATACCGACCAGGTAAGGACATGGGTCATGCAGACGCTCTTAGCAGATTGCCCCTTAGCACAACAGAGGAGGACCCTGCCCCAGTGGGACAAGTAATGTCCCTACAAGATATTCCTGATCTGCCCCTAACTGCTAAAGACATAGCGGAGGCAACCAATAAGGACCCCATCTTAAGGAGAGTAATGGCCTGGGTCATGAGCGGTTGGCCCAACGCCAACCCAGACGTAAAATACAGTCCATTTTTCCGAAGGAAGGATGAACTATCAGTTCATATGGGTTGCTTACTTTGGGGAACTCGTGTAGTAATCCCAGGAATCCACAAATCAGCTATTCTATTTGAATTGCATGAAGGACACCCTGGAATAGTAAGGATGAAGGCCTTAGCTAGGAGTCACTTGTGGTGGCCAGGATTGGACCAAGACATTGAGGAATGCGTTGCCAATTGCCATCTGTGCCAACGTTCCAGGCCTGAACAACAACACATCCGCACACATAAATGGGAGTTAGCTAGGAATCCTTGGTCCAGGATTCATATTGACTTCGCTGGACCTTTCCAGGGGTTAACGTTCCTTGTAGTGGTCGACAGCTACTCTAGATGGCTAGAAGTAGTACCGGTCAGTTCAGTAACGGCAGGCAGAACAATACAGGCATTAAGGGGCCTCTTTGCCACTCATGGGTTGCCGGATTTAATTGTGTCTGATAACGGGCCACAATTCACATCTATTGAATTTCAGGATTTCCTCAAGGCCAACTCGATTAAGCATAAGACTTCTGCACCCTTCCACCCCTCCACCAACGGATTGGCTGAAAGGAACGTGAGGACCACGAAGGACGCGCTTAAAAGAATTATTCGAGGTGACTGGCATCAGAGACTAGCTGAGTTCTTGTTGGCCCAACACACAACCCCTTGTTCGGCTACAGGGAAAAGTCCAGCTGAAATGAGGTGGGGAAGAAAAATCTTGACCAAGTTGGACAGACTACACCCCGACCGACTCCAACCAAACATTGAATTTGACATTCCTAACAGAACATTTGAAGTGGGGGACTTGATTTGGGCCAGGAACTACGCCCAAGGGGATAAGTGGATTCCTGGGGTGGTAACTGAAATCTTAGGTCCCTTATCATACATCATTGAGGGGGAAGGGAATAGGGTCTGTAAAAGACACATAGACCAGCTGAGGAAAAGATCTAGTGGGTGTGTGCCAGCTGAGGGGGACCAAAGCTCAGTTAGGGCAAACAGTACAGATAACATTAGGCCTGAAAGTGGTGTAGTGGTGGGGCAAGATGACATATTTCCAGATGCCCATCAACAACAATTCAGTCCAATTGATTGGGAAATACCCCTGCGAAGTAGGCCAGTGACAACTGAATCCCAAACACAACCTAATACACAAGGCAGTACATCTGAAGCCAGTAACCCTGAGCCCAGGTCCAGTAGTAACCAGCATAGTAACCAGCAGCCAAGCAGTCAACCAGGAAAAGGGGCCCCTAGCAGCCAAAGTAACAGATACCCTTCTAGAATACATAGGCCACCAAAATACCTAAAGGACTTTGTAAAGAAATGACACCAACTGGGGGGTAAGGGGTGTTGTGTATGTAAATAGTTAGCAATAAGCCATAGAAGATATTGCAAACACTGTGCAGCTTTGCAAGGTTTAAAGCGGGAAAAGAAGGTGCAATCATTGGACGCCACAACCAAGGAGCGGGAAAACAGACAGTTTGTATTGGTTACAGTTCAAACGCTTTCTCTATAAAAGGGTTGCAACATTTGACATTTGACAGTTGACTTTGTGTATTCAATAAACTCGTTCAGTGTTAACCACTCTGAGTCCTCGTCAATTCGAACCAAACACTGGTTGTTGCAAATGTTCTTTGAATGTTATCAGTAAGAAAGATTAGAACTGCTGGGCAGGAGTCTAACCCTTCTTTGAAATGACAGTCCTCATGATTATCTCCCACATGGTCATACAGGTTCCTATGTTGGGATAGGACCCAAGGGCCTGGGAAAACTCAGGCAAAGGCAGGGAGAAGGGAAACAAGCCATTTGCACATTACAAGTTTCTGAGTTACATCTGAAAGTCAAGGACATAGCTTTAAAAATATTTAAAATGGTGGTTGCCATTTTCAAGCCAGTGACTGTGGAGGCCTTTGAGACAACTTCAAAAACGGCGGCGCGGCAGTAGCTCGTAGCGGCCACTGCAAATCCAAAGTGGTGCTATCATTTTTACACAACATATGGATGTCGGAGCAACTGGTGTTTACGTGTACCACCATCAGACATTATGGAAACTCAGAAACAACTCCAACAACTTCAATAACACTATTATTAAAGATTTGCAGAGGAAGCTGCGTAACCTCGGCTTGCTCCAAAGCCCAGGCCTTCAGACCCCGGCATCACCAGAAGCCGATGGATGGAGGAGGGGGCATCGGAAACGGTGCGAGAGAAAGTGGAAGCGTGGAAAATGAGTAGGGGTAAATTTAGTCGGCCTGCTTTACCATCTATCTTGCTAGCAAATGTTTGTTCCCTGGACAATAAATTAGATTACATCAGACTCCAGCAAGCTACATGGCGTGAGTACAGGCATTGCTATGTCTTTGTTTTTATGGAGACATGGCTGAGTGATAGAGTTCCAGATGCTACTACTGTTGGATGGGTTAGCCGCATTCAGTTGGATGGGTTAGCCGCGTTTCGTGCCATTAGGAATGAAGCTCTGTGTGGTAAGACCCGTGGCGGTGGACTGTGTGTTTACATCAACACAGAATGGTGTATAAACTCTGTCCTCATTTCCACCTACTGCTCACCGCTTGTGCAGTTTATGGTTGTGAGATGTAGACCTTTTTATCTACCCAGGGAATTTACCACTGCTTTTATACTCGGAGTGTATATTCCACCTAGCGCTAATGCTAAAGAAGTGCTCTGTGTACTTTACTGGAATATCAACAAACTGCAGAACACACACCCTGATGGATTATTTATTGTTGCCGGAGATTTCAATCATGCAAATCTCAGAACTGTGCTCCCTAAATTTCATCAAAATGTGGACTCTGCAACCAGAGGGGAAAACATGCTGGATGTTGTTTATACAAACATCCCAGGTGCACATCAGGTGAAGCCCCGCCCCCACCTCGGTTATTCAGACCACATCTCTGTTATGCCAATTCCAGCATACAGACCACTCATCAGGCATTCAAGGCTAGTACGGAAGCAGGTGAGGACCTGGCCAGCAGGAGCCATCTCTGCTCTTCAGGACTGCTTTGAATGCACTGACTGGGACATGTTTAGGGAGGCTGCAACCAATGGCGACTCCATTGACTTGGAGGAGTATACATTGTCAGTGACCAGCTATATCAGCAAGTGCATTGATGATGTTACAGTCTCCAGGAAAATTATCTTACACCCCAATCAGAAGCCGTGGATAACTGGAGAGGTGCGTGCTCTACTGAAAACTCGAGACTCTGCATTCAGGGCAGGTGATAAAGCAGCCCTAAGAATAGCGAGAGCCAAATTGTCCCGGGCCATCAGAGGAGCAAGGCGTGCACATGCTCAGAGCATCCACCAATACTTCATGGACAGCGGCGACACACGGCGTATGTGGCAGGGCATCCAAGCCATCACTAATTACAGAATATTACCATCTGCCTGTGAGAGTGATGGCTCACTTCCAGATGTGTTGAACAGTTTCTACGCCCATTTTGAAGCACAGAACAACGTGACAGCAAGGAAGATTACACCTCCTTCCAACGACCAGATACTTTGTCTCTCCACTGCTGACGTGAGAAAAGCCCTAAGTAGAGTCAACCCACAGAAAGCTGCGGGACCAGACAATATTTCTGGCAGAGTGCTCAGAGGATGTGCAGACCAACTGGCAGATGTTTTCACTGACATCTTTAGCACCACTGTTGTCCCAAAGTGCTTCAAGACAACGATCATCATTCCCGTGCCGAAGAAACCATCTGTGTCTTGCCTCAATGACTACCGTCCCGTTGCACTTACTCCCATCATAAAGTGCTTCAAGAGGCTCGTCATGAGGCACATAAAGACCCTGCTGCCCGTAACATTGGATCCACTGCAGTTTGTATACCGCTCAAATCGTTCCACCGATGATGCCATCTCTACTACACTCCATCTAGCTCTCACTCATCTAGAAAACAAGGACTCATACGTACGTATGCTGTTCATAGACTTTAGTTTAGCATTCAACACTATTATCCCCCAACACCTGGTGGGGAAGCTGGCCCTGTTGGGCCTGAACACCTCCCTCTGTAACTGGATCCTGGACTTTTTGACTGGAAGACCTCAGTCAGTCCAGATCGCAAAAAACATTTCTAAAACCATCATACTGAACACTGGGGGCCCTCAGGGCTGTGTGCTCAGTCCCCTGTTGTTCACCTTGCAGATACATGACTGTGTAGCAATGCACAGTTCGAACCACATCATTAAGTTCGCTGATGACACAACCGTGGTGGGTCTCATCAGCAAGAATGATGAGTCAGCATATAGAGAAGAGGTGGAGAACCTAATAGACTGGTGCAAAGCCAACAACCTGTCTCTGAATGTAGAGAAAACAAAAGAGATGGTTGTTGACTTCAGGAGGACAAAATATGACTGCTCTCCACTGAACATCGATGGCTCCTTCATGGAGATCGTAAGGAGCACCAAATTTCTTGGTGTTCACTTGGCGGAGAATCTCACTTGGTCCCTCAACACCTGTTCCATAACAAGGAAGGCTCATCAGCGTCTTTACTTTCTGAGGAAACTGAGGAAGTCACAGCTTCTACCACACATCCTCACAATCTTCTACAGAGGGACTATTGAGAGCACCCTGAGCAGTTACATTACTGCCTGGTTTGGAAACTGCACCGTTTTGGATCGCAAAACCCTACAGCGAATAGTGAGGATGGCAGAGAAGATTATTGGGGTTGCTCTTCCCTCTATCATGGATATTTACATCACACATTGCATCCGTAAAGCCAGAAACATTGTGGCTGATTACACACACCCCTCATACACCCAACCACTCTTCACTCTTTTGCCATCTGGAAAGAGGTACAGGAGCATTCGGGTTTGGACATCCAGATTGTGTAACAGTTTCTTCCTACAAGCCATTAGAATTCTCAACACGAAGAAACTGGAACTATAAATACTTGTATTTGTAGTTTTTTTAAGTTTTTAGTTTAGAGCAGGGGTGTCAAACTCAATTTCATTGAGGGCCGAATCAGCATTGCGGTTGCCCTCAAGGGGCCGGGTGGGTATGGCCAGGGTGGGTGTGGCCTACTGAGTAGGCGTGGCTAGAGTGCGAATGGCCTACTGGGTGGGCATGGCCAGCTCTACATCGTTTGCATGAAGGGTGCCTATGGGGGCCTGGGCAGGAGTGGGACAGATCTGAGGGTCTCTGGCAGAAGGAGGGTCTCTGGGCCAGGGCCAAGGCAGTGGGGGCCGTTCCCTCACTGTTTCCAGGATGGCTTCACGGGCCGCATGAAACCACTTCGCGGGCCGGATCTGGCCCCCGGGCCTTGTGTTTGACATGTCTGGTTTAGAGTTATATGTAGTTTGTGTTCTGTTCTTCTTTTGATTCGTGTCGTTTGATGTAGCACCTTGGTCCTGGGGAAACGTTTCATTTCACTGTGTAGTTTATGAACCTGAGTGTGTGTTCCTAGGTCATATTTCCCCCCTCGTCTCTTTACCTTTCACCCCTTGAATTTCTCCAGAAAAAATGATTTGTGTTTTAATAGTTTTTTTCCTAAGAAATTTAGTAGAGCTATGCATCAGATCCACCCAACAAGGCTATTGCATATTTTCAATTTTAGCCTGGAAAGCACAACTATACTTTAGTAATTGTTTTGTATATACTGCACCAGAAAACACTATGTCACTAACCAAATTTATAAAAAGTCGTGTCCATTTCTAATCTCCTCAGTCCAGGTTTTCCTTTGCTACGTTGAGCTAATAATTAAAGTATGGTAAGTGTAATGTATTGGGATTTGTACTTGAACTGATTCACGTGTCTGTTTGAATGCTGCTTAAGGTTGCTCAATGGTGTGTCTGTGTAATGGTCACTGACTAAGCCAGACTTCTTGTCTCCAAGAAGATCTTTGGATGATTTGGGGCAGGAATGGGTTCCTTTAAACCTATTGGCTGCTGCCTAGTGGCCAACTGTATAAGTAGCTGCGCAGCAGCCTCTGTTTCAGTTCTGTTCCTGTTTAACTAAATAAAGCATGTTCCTGTTTGCAACCTTCCGTCTTGCTTATTGCCTGCTAAGAACTGGCCACACAACAGTAAGGATATATTTCTCTAGGTTTTTAAACATATGTCTCCATTATCACAAATGAAGATTAGAGACATATGTTTAAAAACCTGGAGAAATATGTCCTTCTCATACTTTAATTATTAGCACAATGTAGCAAGGGAAAAACTTGGACTGAGGAGATTAGAAATGGACACATCTTTTTATAAATTTGGTTGGTGTCATAGTGTTTTCTGGTGCAGTATATACAAAACAATTACTATGGTATTATTGTGGTGTTTTTTTAAAAAAAAATTATCCCAGCACTACTTACCAAGGGGAGTTGTAAGCTATCAAGCCATCTTTCCCCTGAAAAAAATGAAACTGAGAAACTAGTACAATCAAGCTTAATTCAAGCATAATTAAGCATAGACCAAGCCTAAATGGGGCAATGAACTATCTACGGGACCTTTAATCTTCATTAGTTGATTGCTCCATTTAGACTTGATCTATGCTTAATTATGCTAGTTTCTGGGCTTCATTTTTTTTCAAGGGAAAGGGGGTTTGATGGCTTTACAATTCCCCTTCCTCAGTACTGCTGGGATTTATTTATTTATTTATTTGCCCATAACTGGACAAATGGACACAAGTAAGGACATTCTGTATGAAGTGTCTGTGTGCTGTATGGGAACTTGCAACATTTGCTCCATGGCAGTAGTTTGAGATTAGCTATTTACAAGATGATCACGGTTGCCCAGGGAAGCAATAGCAGCTGGCAGAAAGACTGCAAAGCTGCTTCCTTACAAATGAAAGAGGCCCCAGTCCAACTTAAATCCTACCAGGATCTTGTTAGCAGATGGGATTACCCCTGAAGGTTTAACCAACAGATTCACACCGTGGGTGCGTATATCCCATTAAGCCCCTGTTGTTTAACCATGCTTGCTGTATTAACAATAAATAGCTAGATTTGCAAAATATGCTACTCCCAAACCAAACCCATTAGGTACTTTTGTATGAACCAGGTCAAGATTTCCCCATTTTGACTGAATAATGACATATACTCATTGTTACCGTTTTGCTGCCTGCTCACTTCAGTCTAATCATGTTCTCCTTTTTCAAAAATGAATTCCTGCAATTATTACTTGGCCCCTGATTACTTTCTTCTTACCCATCTGAATCCATTCCTGATTTCTCATCCCTGATTAAATTACTAGCTGTTGCATTTGACAGACAATACTGCTGGCTCAAGAATTCTGGAGTTGATGTCCACAGGCCATAAAAGGGCCATAGTTCCCTTCCCCTGATTTATAGGCTCTGGATGAATTTATATTTTGCCCCTTCCACACATCCTCTATACTTGTTTCACTATGCATTTAGCCAGTCAATTACAGTATTTCTAGCAGGACTACCCAATTCTGTAATAACTTTGTTCCCTATGCCAACCATCTGGTAAACTCACAAGATTTATTTTTCTCGCCATGCACATGTATACATAACCTGAACTAGACTGTTGTTTCTCTGTGTCCTATAATATATGTGGGTATATGCATAATTCTGTATTTATTTATTTATTTTTGTCATATTTGTGTAGTGTATATTGAATGTGGTGACTCTTTGAGAGCTGACTGCAACAAAATTTCATTTTAATGTATGCTGACATTCAAAGTGACAATAAAGTTATTCTTATTCTTAGTTGTGTGTGTATGTGTATGTGTGTGTGTATGTGTGCATCAAAGAAATTGACATAAAAGTAACATGCATTTCTTAGTATATAAATATTGTGGTTCCCACACAACATTGCCCTGCTCTAATGTAAAAGCTTTAATCTTCCACAATAATTTCTGGAGGAAAACCAAACATTTGCATAAAAATTATTAGAACAGGAATAACATAGGTATTGGGGAGCATTAAACAGAAATCAGACATGTGAATGGTATTGTTTCAAAAATGGTCAGAACACTACAGTATTTCAGAAGCCACAATATTTTACTATGGACTGAAAGCAGGATATAAAATAACTAACACAACCTAAAATATTCATTGCTGAAACTATTTTGGCTGTTCCAGCTAAACATATTCCCAAAATATAACAGTAGAAATACAGCAGTTTTAGTTATTTTATAAGAGTTAAAGTGCAATAGATTTAATATTTTATTGTTGTTTGCATAAGGTAGACTATGATTGTTTGTATTTTTATACCCTGTATTGAGCTCTGGGAAGTCGGGGGAGGGGGAGGGGGAGGGGAGGGAGGTGTTGGGGAGGTTTGGGGAGAGGGGAGGGGGTTGGGAGGGGTTTTGTCTTTTTAAAAAATGTATTGTAAAACTTTTCAATAAAAAAAAGAAATACAGCAGTTTGAAATACTGTACAAAAGCTATCAAAATGCATCCAAGTTTGGACTTCCGGTTTGTCATCGCGGCCGCCACGGCCTTTGGAAGTGGAGCTCCACCTTCCACGTTCAGTTTCGCTCTGCTGGGGGACCCTGGAAAGGGTCAAAGGTCGCTCTATAGAGGCAATGAGCAAGGAGGGGACCCCCCACTTGATTGCAGGAGGGCAGCATCCCTTCCACTCAATCTCGGGTAGCCCTCCAAACCGGCGGAGGAAAGACCAGCCATAGTAATATGGCATGTCACTAGGCTGCAGACAGCCGAAGTCAAACTTACCACCAAGCACTTTGAAAGCAATGCAGGTGAAATTGGGTGAGATCCAATCTTCTCTTTACCCTAAGTATTTTCTTTTCCTATAAAAGCTGCCAGAAGTATCTTTCCCCTTGTGAGGAGAGAGGGTAAAAATATATTCTAAAATATATATTCAAATAGATAAAATGTGTATTTTGGATATTAGATTCTGCTATGAATTGAGATAAGGGAAATCTTGGTTACCTAAAACCTGAAAATTCTAAATATCAAAGATTAAATTGGAATATTAATGGGAAACTAAAAATTGGGAAAAATTAATAACAGGATATGGATTGTTTATGAAGATTGAATATAAAAAATAATTAAGATATGTATAAGCTAAAAATTTATTGATGAATGTAATAATGATGTTTTTACTGAGTTGATATAATAAGAACTGTATTAGCTTAAATATGAGACAATAAATGTTAAGGGAAAAAGAGAGGAAATATTTGAGGTTGTAACTTCAGATTTGTACTAAAGATTTTGTTATCAAACTATTGATTAACCCAGCTACCACGTTGCTTTTAAAATACTTAAATGTAAAATTGGAAAATTAATAAAATATTATAAGAAAATCCATCCAAGTTTGGATCAACTGAAACATATATGAGTCTCCCAGATAGTGATAAAGCTTGATAAATTTACACTAGAGACGCCCACCATTTTCATCCCAAGACTGTATTTTTCCCTTGAAAGGACATGGGGGGGCAGAGATGAGGATAGCTTACTCCAAACTGTGCAGGACCAAGGCAAAAATACCACAACTGCAAGAATACCATACATAGATTAATGTTTTTTCAGCCTTGCCAACTTCAAATCCCAGAATTCTCAGTAATAATTGTCCAGGCTGGGAAATTCTAAGAGCTCAAGTCCACAGAGGCTCCAAAGCTAAGAAACATTGTTATAGGGTGTATTTCCGAAACCTGATATTACATACATTTATTTGGCAATAAGTGCCTCTGCACTGTTTCAAAAAGAATTTTTTAAATAAATAAATATTTGCGATAATCTACGAGGCTGGATGGCAAGCATCCACCTCAGAATCAATTGCTTCTCAAAACTGAAAGGAAAGAGAAGGACTGCTGAGATTAGTTGCATGCTCTCTAGAGGACCCTGACACTTAGCCTATTCACATAGCATCCACAGCAATTGTATTTCAGGTAGTTCTCAACTTCCAACTATTCATTTAGTTACAATTCAAAATTACAACAGCACTGAAAAATGTGACTTGGCCATTTTTCAGACTTATAACTGTTGCAGCATCCCCAAGGTCACGTTATCAAAATCCAGATCTTGGCAACTAGCATGTATTTATGATGGCTGCAGTGTCAACACTGCTATCATCGGATGTTTTTGCAATGACCACAAATGGAAATGTAGCCATTTTCTTCCTTTCACTTTTAGAGTTAGATGATGCTGGGGAGGGGGGATGTGAATGAGAGTCCAGCTAGACATAACAATACTGAGCCTAGCGTGAGAATTAAGGTTGTTGAAATCAGAGCTGATAAAGAATTGGCCAGCCGGAGAGCTGGAGAGGAAGCCTGCACTTCAAGCTAATTGGGGGATGTGATTTATGACAGTAAATTGGAGGAGGGAATTGTGCTTTGCTACTATGTTCCCAGGGGAGGGGAATTCAGTTTTTGGCTTCAATTATGTAAGTGCCGATATTCTGCTACTTGAATAAAAGGTTCTTGAAGGTAAACAATGCCTCGAAGTTCTTTTGAAGAGTTTCATCTGTCGGAACCATGACAATCACCTTTTGCAACCTTCTGACCAGTAGTCAATGGGGAAGCCAGATTCACTTAACAACCATGTTACTAACTTTACAAAAGCAGTGATATACTTAATAACTGTGTCAAGAAAGGGGGAAAAAATCATTTAACAATTGGCTCTCTAAGCAACAGAAATTTGGAGTTCAGCTGTAGTCGTAAGTGGTGGACTACTCATACTAAGCCAAAGTCTTCCTGATCATGGGGCAATGCCATTACCAAATTACATTGAGGAATTTTTCCTCCCGCAAACAAGCAGTAAATGCTCCTTTTAAGGGGCTTTTTCAAATTGCATCTATGAACTTGCCCTCTCGACTTTTTATTCTGCTATAGCCCCATGATGTTCCTTCATCTTGTTTTCAGCTCTTCCGTTATTCTCTAGTCATTTCTGTTTGAAAGGAGTCTTTGCCCTCTTAAGCCAGCAGCAGCCTTTGGTAGTTTCAAGGCATGTAAAATCTGACATGTTCCTTCAATAGTGCTGTCCCACAAGGGGTGGGAACATCCTGATACTTATTGGCCACTTCAGGCTGATGGAGACTCAGATCCCAAGTGGTCTTCTTTCTTGGCATTCCTTTTTCACGGGGGAGGAAGTGGGCTGAAGGAGCTTGGCACAGCTACTTTCCACTGTACCAACAACTCCTCACAACCTTCTGAACAGCTATTGAGTGGGCTGTACTATGTGGCAAAGAAACCAGACTGTCTTTCTGCTTTTAGTGGGTTTTAGCCAGATAGATTTAAGCACAAGTTTAGCCTTCCTTGTAGCTTGCACGGCTGGGCTTTGAGACAGCCAACTCTCCCCGTTTATATTCATTTCCCCATTCTGCCCCCACAAATCTGTTTGGTGGTCCACAGAGAGTGGACATCCAGCTCTTGCACTTTACAGCTCCCCCCAGTTTTGACAAGTGCTACAAAGCAAGGGAAGCAGATTAACTGCTTATCAAAACTTGGCACCTCCCTCAGATCCAGCCCTGCCCTAACTTGGTATCCTGTTGGTCAGTTCTAAAAGTGAGAGGACAGCAAAGCTGGACAGTTTAACAAATCAGTTTGCTTAACTTGCTCTGCACACACAAGGTTAGGATGCTTAAGATTTGACAGAAAACCAAAAAGGAATCAATCAGCAATGGGAACAGCAACTGTTACGTTGGCATAATTTTCTTCCAATGGAAGGTTAGATGGGTAGCATTTTAAGTCAACAGAGCCAAAGGCCCAATGCTTGGATTCCCTAATTTTCTGGATGCTGTTCTAATTCTGCCTTAGTTCACCTTCAATCGTATGAATTTCTATTCTCCCAGGAAACTGGGTTTGCTCCATTTTTATTCATTTGATTTCCCCATTTTTTATTTTTTATTTTGTCTTTCGTCTTAAGTCTTCTCCCTGCTTTCCTCCTCCCCCTCCTCTTCGGTATTTCATAATATTTAGTGTGTAATGCTGTCAAAGTAATGGGGAAATTCTCTTAGAAAGTTTGGACGGATGCTTCCCAAGAGGTCGGAGAAGAGAAACATTATTTTGTTACCTTACAGCTTGTGTCAGCAGAGCATATAGTTAAAGTCACTTAAGATTATAACAAGGGGAGACGATATATTAAGCAATTATAGTAATAGCAACCTTGTTAAGAATGAGCTACCAATATGAGATAGAAGCAATAACAGTGCTCGCTCAGATGCAAGTGCAGACTTGCATTGTTCCAGAAGAAAGCACCTGCAATTTGCCCACAGGATTAACCCGTGGATTCCCAAGAGATTTTCCATGAGTGTGTTTTCTAATTCCCTCTGCCTAATCAGGAACATTTAAAATATGCCAAAAAGATAAATGTTACCAGTTTCCCAGTATGTACGTAAGAGAAAGGCAGCTGGTGGCTTCCAAATGACATTTTTCTGATCCTGGGAGACATCTCTTACCTTACTACTAAAAGTTGGTGACATAAATATTCACCAGTTTGAAGTTGGAAATTCATGCACATAGCAGCGTGTACCCTAAAATGGGCTAATTCATTAATCAATTGATAGGCTTTGTAAAGGGGGCCAGAAATTCTTCACTTGTGCCTCAAATCTAGGAAGTATGTATGAGGAAGTCCTGCCTTCTTAGGATCATAGTTTTGCTCACCGTGACCATCCCTCCCACAAAACGTTAAGCATGGGCCCCAATTAATGCGAGGCTGGGCCTTCCTTGCTTCCTTCCTTGCTTCCTTCCAGATTAGTATTTAAGATAGTTCACTTAAAAGCAGTGAAACAATAAAAACATTAAAGCAGTAATTAAATTTGTATTCACTAATATTTCAGAGCCTAATTAAAGAAATGGGTCTTCATACATTTTCTGAACAGTAAAAGAACAGGGGCCAAAAGCAATTTCAGAGGGAATGTCTTCCTTAATGGAGAAACATGGCCATCCCATCAGAATTATTTTGGTCTTTAATCAAAATTACCCTTTTAATTTAGGGCTCCGTGATCCAGAATAAATCAATATCCTTTTTTCTGTCCTTGCAGTGATTTTCATATTAGAAGGATGGCAAGGTAAACTGCACTGAAAGAACTCAAGTAATTTACAATCTGATATTCTTTATCCAAGCAGGATCAAACGTTTTATGGCTTATTTTAATCCTGCCCTTCACACAAAAATGAACAGGATGGTTGATATGCAATAAAAATGATAATAAATGTAAGAAAAATGTGAAACAGACAAAAGTAAAAGCAGCTGATAAAACAAATGACATAAACAATTAAAACCAATTTCCTTTGGTTAAGAGGGCCCAGTAAATGTTTTAATTTTTTTTAAAAAAAATGCCTCATGGCATGATTAGACCTAGTCCTGGAGGGAAAGATTCATGGCCCAACAGGCGAGGAGGAGGTTCACCAAAACACACATTTTGAAGTAAGCAGTGTAATACCTATAATCTCTGAGATGGGGGTTATCTGACTTACTTTCAGCATCTAAGTACATCACTGTTATGGTGAACGGATATGAATCCTGAAAGCAGTTTACATAACTGTTATGTACTGGGCTTTTTGAGGGAATACCACATGGATTGCTGGAGCAGCTAACAGCTCTCCAGCAACCCAGTCTACCAGTCTCCTGTGCTGCAATTGGCTATCCCCAGGAGGCAATGGTTGATTCAAACCTATTGGCTGCCACCTAGGGGCTGGTTGCAGCCATTTCCCTCAGTACAGTTCCATCACGAAATAAACAATGAGTTATCCTGTATTCTGTTCCGCATCTTCATTCCTGCACCAAAGAATCCGCTATTTAACAGTGTCAATGAGGATGGGATTCTGCTTCACCGACTAAAGAGTTGAAGTATATGAGGGAAAGGCAGCACATGCTGGAGGGAAGAGGCATTTCCCCTTCCCTCTCAAGGTTGGCTAGCAAGCTACACTAGCAACCTCATGCTCGGTGGACTCATTCCCTGAGCCTGAAGCAGGATACAGAAAATGCAGGAACCAGTAAGAAGAATGCCGAAGGTTGGCAAGTTGAGAGAGTTTGACGTGAAACATCTGGAGGAATGGCCATCATATCTTTCGCAAATAGAAAACTACCTCAGAGCCAACCAGATCACGGAAGAAGGACTGAAGGCCGCAAAGCTACTCTGCGTGTGTGGCCCAGCTACCTTTGATTTAGCCGAGAACCTTTTTGCGCCGACACCAATTGAAGCGGTCTCTTATGCAGATCTGAAAAAGAGGCTAACCAGGCACTTCTAGCCCAAGCCGTCTGAGATGGCTTGGTGATTCAGATTGACCAGAGAGTTCAGCTTCCTGGGGAGACAGCGTTGGAGTTCATCACGGGCCTAAGGCAGGCCTCACTCCTATGCAAGTTTTCAAATTTAGAAGAGCATCTACAAGACCGGCTCATCTGCAGCCTATGGGACAGAACACTTCAGCAGAGACTATTTGCTAGGCCAAATTTAACATTTTTGGAAGCACAGGATGAGGTGATGGCCAACGAAGCTGCCAGGGGCGCCGTTCAAACCATACAGCCTGCCAAATCGACAAAGTTAGAAGAAACAGTCCACCATGAGGTTGCCAAGCACACCGAAGAACTCTCCAAGGAAGAAGAACCTGAAATCAACCGACTCCAAAAGCAACCCAACGCGCCACACCGCAATGGCCAGCCACGAGAGGACAATTACAAGTCAGCTCTCTTACTGAGATGTAAGGGGTGTGGCGGCAACCATTTCCGCACGAACTGCAGATTTTGTTCAGCCACGTGTATAGCTTGCGGAAGGACAGGCCACATCACGGTGGTTTGCAGAGCCCGACAGAGAGACCGGCCACCCAAACACCAGTCAGAAGAACCAACTAGGAGAGGTACTGGGGCCCAGGGTCCAGTTAGTGTGGGATTCTTCAGAAGCTGTAGAAGCGTATGCCGCACCGGGGCTTGACGCCTCCTCAAAACCAAACTTAAGCTCATGGTAGAGCTACAAGGAGTTCTATGTAAGATGGAATTGGACTCTGGCTCTGCAGTCTCAATCATTTCTCAAGACACTTTTAACTTTGTGTGCAGGCGCAGTAACAATTGGGCCAAAATAAGACCCTCAGATATAATCCTAACAGATTTTCAAAATGCACATGTTAAAGTTAAGGGAGAAGCCACCTTGTTGGTTAAGTTTAAAGGGTTTTGGGGGCACCTGGAAGTAATAGTAGTAGGGGGCCAGAGAACGAGTCTCATTGGACTTGATTGGTTTGATGCCTTAGGTATTCAAATTACTGGCACAAACCGGACACAAACTGCAGACCTCATGTCAGTGTGCGAGGAATACATGGATGTTTTTGATTCAACCCTTGGGACATACACAGGCACACCTATCTCATTTAATCCCAACGTAGTTCCAATCAGGGTTAAGCCTCGTAGGGTCCCCTTTGCCTTAAAACATAAAATTGATTCCGAAATTGATAAGCTGGTAGAAAAGGGCGTTTTACAGCCTGTTGATGGTGGGGAGTGGGAAACTCCTATAGTCACCCCACTTAAAGCCCACGGGGAAGTTCGCATTTGTGCTGACTATAAATGCACACTAAATAAAGCCCTTAAGCAACACACGTACCCAGTCCCAGTGGTCAACCATATTTTAGCCTCCTTGCAAGAAGGTACTATTTTTGCTAAACTTGATTTAGCACAGGCCTATCAACAATTGCTGGTTGATGAGGCCACAGCCGCGGCTCAAACAATCGTGACTCATAGGGAGGCTTTCAAAATTTAATGCTTACAGTTTGGAGTCAGTGTTGCACCAGGTATTTTTCAGGGAATCATGGAGCGTACACTCAAGGGTATTCAGGGCATCTGCCCTTATTTTGATGATGTTCTTATTGCAGGGGAATCCCCAGAAGTGTTGGCCAGTAGGCTCAAGGCTGTTTTGCATAGGCTTCGCAAAGCAGGCCTCAAATTAAAAAAGAACAAGTGTAGTATTGGGGTTTCTTCAACAGAATTCCTGGGTTTCTGAATTGATGCTAACAGCATTCACCCTGCTGATTCTAAAGTGAAGGCCATTAAAATGGCTCCTAGGCCCAAATCAAAAGGAGAGCTACAAGCATTCTTGGGTCTCCTAAACTTCTATCACACATTTCTACCTCATAAGGCTGCAATAGCAGAGCCCCTCCACAGGCTGTTGGATAAGAAAGCTCCATGGAAATGGACTAATGTACATGAAAAAAGTTTCCAGGAATTAAAAACACTATTGTCAGAAAAGTCCACTGTAACTCACTACAAAGAGTCTAAACCTGTATGTCTTGCATGTGATGCATCTCCCTATGGGGCGGGGGCAGTTTTAAGTCACATAAAAAAATGGGAAACATGTTCCAATAACATTCTACTCAAGGACATTGTCTTCTGCTGAGCGCAATTATGCTCAGATTGACAAAGAGGCCCTAGCCATCATTGCTGGAATAAAAAAATTCCATGACTTTTATATGGCAGGGATTTCATGGTCTACACTGACCACAAATCTCTGTTGGGACTTTTCACAATGGACAAACAAACCCCCCACATACTATTTCCAAGAATGTTGAGATGGTCTATTTTCCTATCTGCATACAATTTTAAATTAATTCAGAAACCAGGCAAGGAAATGGGCCATGCTGATGGCCTCAGCAGACTACCACTGCCAGTAATGGATCCAGATCTGGCTCCTGCTGCTAGAATATTGTCCATACAGGTCATACCTGAGTTTCCCCTCCATGCAGGGGACATTGGTGCTGAAACTGCCACAGATAAAATACTTAGTAGAGTGTTGTCACGGGTATACACGGGCTGGTTGGAAAAAAGTCCAGGCTCAGAATTTCAAAGCTATTTTGTCAGGAGGCATGAGTTATCTGCACATAAAGGGTGCATATTATGGGAGAACAGAGTCATAATTTCCACTTCCCCAAGAGACAGGGTTTTACAATCTTTACATGAAGGCCATCCAGGCATTGTCAGAATGAAAGCATTAGCTAGAAGCTACCTCTGGTGGCCTGGCCTTGTTTGAGGGTCAAGTCCATGGTTGTTATACATGCCAGTAGTCTAGGCCTGAAATGCCACAGGCTCCAGTTCACAGGTGGGAGGAAATGCATACACCCTGGTCTAGGGTTCACATAGACTACACTGGGCCTTTTCAGGGGTAGCTCTTCCTGATAGTAGTGGATAGCCACTCAAAATGGCTGGAAGTAATTCCAGTTCCTAACATGACTACTGCTAGGACCATCCAAGTGCTGAGAAAACTCTTTGCCACACATGGGTTGCCAGATGTCTTAGTTTCAGACAATGGGGCCCAATTCTCTGCTGCTGAATTTCAGGCCTTTCTTAGAGATAATCTCATCAGGCATGCAACATCTGCGCCTTTTCATCCATCTTCTAATGGTCAAGCTGAATGCATGGTGAGGACAACGAAGGAAGCACTCAATCGCATTGTTACAGGTGACTGGCATCACAGATTGGCAGATTTTTTACTCTTCCAGCATTCTATGCCCTGCACTGCTACAGGCAAAAGTTCTGCAGAACTGCGTTGGGGAAGGCGTTTGATTACTAAACTGGACAGGTTGCATCCAGATAGAGTGGCAGCAGAAGCCTCTCAACCAAAGCCCCCGAGGGGGCTGCACATGGGCGATTGGGTTTGGTCCAGGAACTATGGTCATGGGAATCTGTGGGTTCCTGGTCAAATCACCAAGGCATCCGGACCCCTATCTTATGAAATGGGGGTGGAGGGAGGGTGAGTTGTCAGATGACACATTGATCAGCTCAGGAAACGGTTTCCAGAACGGCCACTAAGCGAGGACTGCGTCATAAGTCCCTCCCAAGGTCCTCAAACTTGCGACCAAGCCAGCCCTCACATGGACTACCAGGACTTTTCCTTCTTCACTGAGGTGGAACCAGAGGGAGAACTGGGGAGCTCTGCAGTGCAACATGGACCCCCTGAAGGAGCAAGCCAACCAAACCTCAGCAACCGCTGTGCCTACTCTGCCGAACAGTCTGACTCTGGGGTGGGCCAACCTGGAGAGGCCAGCCAGAGTGCATCGAATCCCCTTGACTCAGGAGCACAAAGGGACACAAGTCTACCCAGCCCACTGGGTAAGCTGGTAGACCACAAAGTGATGGGAACTCCGAGAAATTCCTCTAGGGCACACAAGCCTCCTTCATATCTTGCAGATTACGTTGCAAAATAAAAAGCTATTTGTTGTTGTAAATCCTGTTGCCACTAGACTACAGAACTAATGCTATGATATAACTGTATAAAAGTGCCATTTTGGTAGCCTATTCATTCAGATGTTGTTTAATAACATTGTAGTCCACATTGTTTTTTATTATTATTGCTTTTACTTTAATGTGTTTGGACATTGAGTCTTGACCGTTGTTGAGACTCATTAGTGATTATGGTCTGAGCTAAGGGGGGAGGGGTGTTATGTACTGTGCTTTTTGAGGGAATACCACTGGGTTGCTGGAGCAGCTAACAGCTCTCCAGCAACCCAGACTACCAGTCTCCTGTGCTGCAATTGGCTATCCCCAGGCAGCAATGGTTGATTCAAACCTATTGGCTGCTGCCTAGGGGCTAGTCTATATATTGTGGCTGGTTGCAGCCATTTCCCTCAGTACAGTTCCAGCACGAAATAAACAATGAGTTATCCTGTACTCTGTTCCGCGTCTTCATTCCTACACCAAAGAACCCGCTATTTAACAATAACAATGAAGTGGCTTATTAAGTTGAACAGCAACCAAAATGAGCATCTTCACCTATGGATAGAAAGGAACTCTTGTGTTGATGTATGAGATAATCAAGCTCACCCTTTCTTAATTTTAATAATTAGATAAATTAAATCTGACTTTTAAAGTGGTTAAAAAGAATCCATAACTACCAAAGATTTGATTATTTATCCAGAAAGCTTTTATTTGAAAACAACAACCATTGCCCCCCCCTCTCTTTTTTTTAAAGGAGTCTGCTCCCAGTTCTGAGATGCTTGCCCTTTAATACATCCCTTCAAGCAGTACTCTCTGGCAATTTAATTGATAGGTAACTTGTTTGTCCAAGTAGTGAGGATTTTACTTCTTAGGCAGGGCCTAGCCTGGCCTCTTAAAGGATCAGGATAGCAATCAGGTGTGTTGGTAGATCTAGCTTTGTCACTGGAGGCCTAGGCGAAGTATATGGGCTGGTGCAGCTGCAACTAATAGGCTGCCTGTCCTGCACCCCAGACGGGGACCCTTGCCTCATTTCTCTATCTTTGGGTATATTTCTATGTTAGGCTGATGTAGCTGGCTCTGAAAACTGCTTAGAAATGGCCCTTGTGAAGCTCATTTCTAAACTGCTGTTTCTTTCCTTCAAACAGACCAAACAGTCCATGAGCCCTGGACCCTGTGCAGCCCCTTCAGAGCCTCAAGAGTTATTCCCTTGGGGTTCTTCCAAAAGGTAAACAGTTTTTTTTTAAGGTGATAAAAGAGAGTGATGATTAAATATTGGAGGAGGAAACAATCGTATTTACTGCATTGAATTAATTTAATTTTAATCAGATTGCCACTTAAATAAATTACATCAACTACATCTAGTCACAGGCCTGGATCCACCCACTTCTATGTCCTGCCTACTTCGGAAATGTGTGTGTCTCCTTTCATGATATCCCAAAATCAAGTGCCACCCTTGGCTTTACTCCTGCTTTTAAATCCCAGAGATGGCTTGGGAATAAAACAAGCAAGCAGCATGTGAAAAATGAGCATATTTGCTGATGGCATTTTATTAAATGCATAAGATGTTCTTATTACATACCCATGTATGCCATCAGGAAAAGAACTTGTTTAAATCAGAATATTTTTCTCTTGAGGATCAAGGAAGGTATGTCTTGTTTACTTTTTCCTCTGTTTTGTTGCCCTTTGTCCAAATTGTCCAGATTGACAGTCCAAGACAACCAGATCATTTAGAGTTTGGGTCACACATGGGCACATTATGTAAGTCCGCCTTGGAATCAGATCCACAGAATAAAAGGCTGATAGGAGGAAATGAAGCCAAATGCAGGTCTGTTTCCCGTTGCAATAGAAAAAGCTCAAGTAATTAATTCTAATGAGCAAAACTGGAACAAGGGACACATTAAAACACGGTGTGTAACTAAATATTGTTAATAGACTAAAAATCCCAAAGCTTGCATCAGGGATTGAATGGCCAACAGGTAGTCACCACTTTGCAGATTTACATCCTAGCTGTTTCATTTTGATGAATAGGCTTAAGAAATATGAAATTGTGTTGGCCCATTTTTTGGTCCTATTTGTTGCTAAATGCACCAGCGCTGAACATTCATCTGCTATCCTGACCTACATACCATAGTGGATATGTCAGCATTTCACTTGCATCCATGAAGGCAGACTGGTTATACCGGAAATACAGTGTGTTTTTCCATGAAGCACATACAGTAGTGACAAATGACCTTCTAGTTTTCAACAGCCCATAAAAATAACATCTGCAATAATTACAAAAATGCACATCTTCAGCCAATTGTTGGCAGGGAATTAAATATAATGGGCTTTAGTATAATGTTAAGTCTCTATTAGCCACAATATACTTCTGCAAGTGAAGGAAGAAGCCAAAACACCACATCATTCTGCTTACAATCACCAGAACACTGCTGAGGTCAGATACTCCTTCCATGGTTTTTTAATTGAAGAAATTGGAAATGTAAGAATCTTCCTCCATTTTTGCTCCTGAATATAAATTCCTGGCCTCTTCCAGGAGAGACAAGTCTGAAATATTGATTTGCCCATCATAGGTATAGATAATTATAGTAACACCCTTGCCCATAGGTGAAGTGATAAATCTCACAGAATTATAGAAATATGGAAAAATTGGAATGGTATCTTGGAGAACATCTCACATAACCCCACTGCATGTTCACAGAGAATCTGAAGATTATCACAGGGAAAGACCAATCTGCCCCCCCCCTTTCTGCTTTAATTATTTGTAAAAGCTACTCTCCATTCTTCAACAGCCATTCACCCTATGATGGCAACATTAACTGGAGAGATAAATGCTTCCCTCTATTGCTAGGGCCTAGACTTCCATACAAGCTCCAAATCAGCTCTGGCTTTAAGTGATCAAATGATCTTGGCTCAATTTGAAAGCGGAGTCAGCATTTTTCTGGCTTCATGCTGGCTTATTATAGCCAGAACAAAGCTGGTCTTGTTAACAGTGAGAATTGCGGGTGGTCCATTCTTGCATGGGTGGGAACTCCTACCACCACCCCCACTTTCTGGCTCTCAGGCTTGAGTAAGCTATGGCATTTCAAGGCAGTCATTCAAGAAAACTGACACTTTACATGCTTGCTCCCAGCCAGATTCTTGTTAAATAATTTCACTCTGCTGACTTTACCTGGACTACTGTGCACAGAGAAGACTTGCAAGGATCTGAAACTTGTCAGAACAGTCCAGATCAGCCCTGAGTATATTTTAAAGTGGAATTTCTGAAGCATCTTTTTGTGATTTTCTTTCCTGCATCATCTAGATTCATGCAATGCAATAATAGTTAGGAATATTGCTTCCTTGCAGAAAGCAAGCATATTGTTGCATTTTCTTTTTAAAAAATAACTTTTATTGAAAGATTTTACATGGAGAATAAGAAATGCATTCAAAAAAGTATAATAAAGGGTGAAAAAGAGAAGAAGAGGATATAGAAAAAATAAAGAAAAGAAAATATACATTGACAAGTATCTCTTCTGCCATAATTGGCCTCTTGATTTAATTTTATATTCTCCTTATAATTCCCCAGTAATTCCTGGTTCATTATTTGTCTTTACCTGTTGTTTCTCTTTCATGAAATGCTTCTTGTGCTGAGATCCATAAGGTATCCATGCCATCCAAACCTCAGATTGTGACCTAATTGTAAAATGTTTTGTTCCTCAACAACTCCCATTTTTTTTCTCCAAACAAAACAACAGGCTCAAAAAACCATATTAAATCCAGTAAATCCAATCTTCTTTCCTTTGCACCATGTGACACTTTTAACTTGCAGGTTTTTTTCCCTTGACATACAAATGTTGATGTATGTTTTTAGCATCACTAGAATGGTACAATATATGGTCATTATCAGGCAGTATCTAAAACAAAAACATTATTCTAGGCAAAACATTCATTTTTTATCATAGAAATTCTCCCCAACTGTTACAATTTTAATTTCTCCCATCTTAACGTTACCTTCTTAGTTTCATTCCATGTCTTAACCTAATTATTGTGAAATTAGGGCTAACCAAACTATTCCACCTTTAACAATGGGGGGTGAGGTGTTACCCCCCGTTGATAGGGCTTGCAACTTGGGCGTCCTCCTGGACTCACGGCTCAATTTTGAAGATCATATAGGAGCTGTGACCAGGGGGGCTTTTGCCCAGGTTCACCTGGTGCGCCAGTTGCGACCCTACCTGGACCGAGATGCCCTACGCACAGTCACTCATGCGCTTGTGACCTTCCGTTTAGACTACTGTAACGCTCTCTACATGGGGCTGCCCTTGAGGACCACTTGGAGGCTTCAACTGGTGCAGAATGCGGCTGCGCAAGTTGTGATGGGGGTTTCCCAAAACTCCCATGTAACACCTCTACTCCATGAACTGCATTGGCTTCCAGTTGCCCTCCGGGTGAGATTCAAGGTGCTGGTGATGACCTATAAAGCCCTAAATGGCTTGGGTCCGGGATATTTGAGGGAACACCTGTTGCCAGCATCAAGTTCCCTTCGTCCAGTGCACTCACACAGGGAGGGTCTTCTCAGGGTGCCACCGGTAAAAGATTGCCGGCGGATAACACCCAGGGGGAGGGCCTTCTCTGTGGGTGCGCCTGCCCTCTGGAACCAGCTGCCCGTGGAGCTCAGGACTGCCCCTGACCTGCGTTCATTCCGCCGGGACCTGAAGACTTGGCTCTTTGAGCTCTCTGGCCCAGGCTGAGAATTTTAACTGGGGTTCTATTTTCAGGGATAATTTAATCTTTTTAATTGTCTTTTAACTTTTGTATTTTGTATTGGTGTGATTTTAAAATGCCCTGTAAACCGCCCTGAGTCCTTCGGGAAAGGGCGGTATATAAATCTAATAAAATAAAATAAAAAATAAATAAAATAAAATAAATTGCATACAGTTCACATTCGTCATAATGCCCAAATATTTTACCTTTTCCTCAATCTCAAAACCAGTTTTCTCTACCAGTTCTACTTGACCGTCTCTTTTCATGCTTTTGTTAACATCTTCATCTTCTGATCATTAATCTTAAAACTTAAAACTTTAAGTGTTTTATCTAAATTGGGTAAGATGGATTTTCACATAAGCACTTGAATAGAATAGAATAGAATAGAATAGAATAGAATAGAATAGAATAGAATAGAATAGAATAGAATATTTTTACTATCATTGTGTATCTCACAATGAAATTAAGTGCTGTCCACAGTGCACACTACACACCAATCCATCTGCATAAGCCATTAAGTTATCTTTTTAAAATCTTAACTCCCATGATTCCTTCATCTTGTCTTATGTGCCTATTCAGTACCTCAAGGACTAAAGTGAACAATACTGGAGATAGCAGGCAGACTTGTCTTGTCCCTTTTTTGAATTATACAAGGTTTCGTTAATTCTCCGCTAACAATTGTGCTCTCTGTGACATATTAATCGATCTTATCCGCTTAATAAAATTATCTCCAAGGATCATCCATCCCAAAACTCTAATCAAGAAAATCCAGTTCAAATTATCAAAGACCTTCCCTGCATCTAAGAAGACCGATACAGCTTGTTTTTCATGTGTTGCTCCAAACACTCTAGAAATATGATTTCTAATATTATCTTGCAATTGTCTTTTAGGTAAAATTCCACATTGGTCTTCATGAATAATTAATAATTAATTATTTTTTTCAAACTTTTATCCCAAACCATTGTAAACAATTTATTCAGTAAAGATACTGCTTGATAACCTTGTTAAAGTCAGATTCTAGGCTTCTTTGGGTTTTTTTTTTAATTCCATTTATATCCTGCCCTTCTCCGAAGACTCAGGGCGGCTTACAAGCTTAGCAGTAGCCTTCATTTTAATGCTATATTAATCTCTTTCTAGCTTTCAGAAATCCTTTCTGTAATATACTGGCCTTTTATATGCTGAAAGTACTTGCTTGTTTATACCATTTGCTAATTGTTTAGGTTCATGTGTATGTTTGTAACGGTTGCTGGGTCGGCCTAGACTGGCTGTCTTCAGCCGGCTAAGTAGGTCTTTGGGCGGGAAACTACTGCTTTAAACCTATTGGCCACCGCCGATCGGCCAACTGTATAAATACCTGCACACCAGCTCCTATGTTGTTTCTGTTATGTTCTGACCTTCAATAAAGTCTGTTGCTGTTTGAACCCTCTGTCTTGCTCAATGCCTGCAAAGAAATGACTACACAACACTGGCAATGAAGGTGGGATGTGCTGCTTCATCGTAAGAGCCTGAAGTCACTAGGGGGTGAGACCAGCACAGAGCCTGGTAGGGAACAGCATTCCCCCACCCTCAGTCTGCCTAGCAAGCCATGCTGGAGACCAACCTGCCCTGATGATCTGTCCCAGGGCCTACGCAGAAGCCAGCAACATGAGGCAATGCAAGACACAAGCCGCGAAGACTTTTCCCCATGGCGAAGGTCAGAAAGCTCAAAGAGTTTGACGTGATGCACCCAGAGAGATAGTCATCCTACATTTCCTGCATAGAGAACTACGTGTGTGTAAATCAAGTCAGCAAAGATGGGCTGAAGGCCGCAACCCTCCTCTGTGTGTGTGGCCCAGCCATCTTCAATATCTCCAAGAACTTGCTCGCCCCAGCGCTACTGGAAACCATCACGTATGCTGACCTCAAGAAGAACCTGTGTGACCATTTTGAGCCTAAGCTATCGGTGATAGCATGGAGGCATGCCTTTGAACAATGCGAACAACAACCCGGTGAGTCGGCGACAGAATTCATCGCAGCACTTCGTCAAGCATCGCAACAGTGCAATTTCTTCAACTTAGAGGACCGACTAAGAGACTGCTTAGTTTGTGGACTCGGAACAGAGAGCTCCAACAAAAAATCTAAGAGAGCTAAGGAGACTCTCTCACTACAAGAGGCCTTAAAGGAAGTCATGGCAGACGAAGCCACCAGAGGGGCCATGAAGGCATTGCGGCCCTCCAAAAGCATGCCAACTGCAGAAACCGTCCACCACAAGGACACAGAATGGTTGGAAGACACCGACTCCCACCATGAAGTTGACAAGATCCAGTGGCACCACGAAAGGGGAATGAGGCCATCTGACAAGGCAGTTCTGTTCCCTAGGTGCTTGGGCTTCAGAGGCCGCCATCAATGTGCGGATTGCCATTTCAGAACAGCCACATACCAGGCGTATAGAAAATCAGGCCACATTGCTGCCATCTATTGAGGTCACCAGAGGGACCGCCAGCCAGACAAGCCATTCAGGAGAGGTACTGGGGCCCCGGAGCAACACCGAGTAGGGTTCTGCTCCAGCTGCCAGAGCATTTTATGCACTGGTGCCCACTGACCTCTTAAAAAGAAGTTGCAACTACAGGTCAAATTTCAAGGAGTTCCATGTAAAATGGAACTGGACACAGGCTCTGCTGTGTCCATCATCTCTTTTTGGCAGCCATAGCAACAGATGGGTCAAACTTTGACCATCTAACATTTTACTCACCGACTTCCAGAACTCCAAGGTGGCGGTCAAGGGAGAAGCCACACTTGTGGTGAAATTCAAGGGGTTTTAAGGCCCACTAGATGTTATTGTGGTAGATGGCCAATGTACGAGCCTCATAGGGCTCGATTGGTTCGATGTATTGGGCATCCAAGTAACCAGCATTCACTGGACTCAAACGACAGGCTTGTCTTCCGTCTGCAAGGAATTCGCAGATGTTTTTGGCCCAAGTTTGGGAGAGTACAAGGGCCCTCCGATAGCTTTTAAACTTGATCCCCAGGTCGTGCCAATCAGGGTTAAGCCCCGCCGTGTGCCGTTTGCGTTAGAGCATAAAATTGCTGCAGAGATGGATAAACTTGTCAGTCAGGGGGTTTTGCAGCCTGTAGACAATGTGGAGTGGGAGACCCCCATTGTAACCCCACTCAAGGCCAACTGAGAGGTATGAATATGTGCTGATTACAAGTGTACCATTAATCAGGCACTACAGCAGCACGCGTACCCTGTCCCAGTCGTCATTCATATTCTGGCATTGTTGCAAGGAGGCCGCGTGTTCGCTAAATTAGATTTAGTGCAGGCCTATCAACAGCTGCCAGTGGATGAGGCCACAGCAGCTGCCCAAATGATTGTAATGCACAGGGGGTCCTTTAAGGTCAAGCGCCTTCAATTCGGGGTGAGTGTAGCCCCAGAGATTTTTCAGGGAATCATGGAACGCATGCTAAGGGCATTCCAGGGGTCTGCCCCTACTTCGATGATGTACTCATCACCAGGGAGTCCACAGACGTTCTGGCTGAGCGGCTTAGAGCTGTCCTTCAGCGGTTCCACGCCATGGGACTTAGATTAAAGAGAGACAAATGCAAGATTGGGGTTCAGTCTACAGAATTCCTTGGGTTTCAAATCAATGCCAAGGGCATCCATCCTGCAGAATCAAAGCTGAAAGCAATTCAGCTGGCACCAAGTCCTAGGTCCAAGGGAGAGCTTCATGCCTTCTTGGGCCTCCTAAACTTTTATCATGCATTCCTCCCTAACAAGGCTGCAGTGGCAGAGCTGCTAAACTGGCTCTTAGACAACAATACTCAATGGCAGTGGACCAAGCTCCACAAAAGTAGTTTCCAGGCAGTCAAGGTGCTGTTCTCGATCTCGGTGCTCACGCACTTTAACAAAAAGCTGCCAGTTTGCATCACATAAGATGTATCCCCATAAGAGGTTGGGGCTCTGCTGAGTCACTTGTTGGTGGATGGGACACAGTCTTCCATCGCATATTATTCGTGGACCTTGTCCTCAGCAGAGTGCAATTACGCGTGAATTGACAAAGAGGCCTTGGCCATCGTGGCTGGGGTTAAGAAGTTCCATGACTATTTATATGGGAGGCAGTTCACTGTCTTTACTGACCACAAGCCCTTGCTAGGCTTGTTCACAACAAACAAGCAGACACCTCAAATTCTGTCACCACGAATGTTGAAGTGGTCTATATTCCTTTCGGCCTATGACTACAGACTGGTTCACAAACCCGGCAAAGAAATGGGCCACTCAGACAGCCTTAGCAGATTGCACTTGCTGCACGTGGAGCCAGGTCCGGCTCCAGCTGCACGCATTTTAGCCATACAGGACTTGCTGGAGTTTCCCCTACATGCGGGAGACGTCGCGGTAGAAATGGCAGCCAACAAAATCCTAAGTTGCGTGTTGGCTTGGATTCACATAGGATGGCTGGAAAATAGCGGGGGCCCCGAGTTCCAGAGTTTTTTCAGTTGGAAAAATGAGCTTTCAGCTCACAAGGGGTGCATCCTTTGGGGCAGCAGGGTCGTAGTCCCCAGTTTACTCAGACCCAGGGTTCTCCAGTCTCTGCACGAAGGCCATGCAGGCATTGTCCAGATGAAGGCACTGGCGAGAAGCTACCTCTGGTGGCCAGGGCTAGATAAAGCTATCGAGGCTCAAGTATACGGGTGTTACATGTGTCAACAGTCCAAACTGGAGATGCCACAGGCCCCTGTCCACCGATGGGAGGAAAAGCACACACCGTGGTCAAGAATACATGTAGATTTTGCCGGGCCCTTTCAGGGACAGTTATTTTTAATAGTGGTCAACAGCCACTCTAAATGGTTGGAGGTGGTTCCAATTCGTATGACTACTGCAAGGACCATCCAGGTGTTGCAGTCATTGTCTGCAATGCATGGGCTTCCAGACGTGGTAGTCTTCAACAATGGAGCCCAGTTCACCGCATCAGAATTCCAGGCCTTTCTTAGGGCCAACCTCATAAGACACGCCACGTCAGCTCCCTTTCACCCGTTGTCGAATGGGCAGGCAAAACGGATGGTTTGTACAACCAAAGAGTCCCTCAAATGCATTACTACGGGGTACTGGCACCACAGGCTGGCCGATTTCTTGTTATACCAGCATACAACGCCTTGCTACAGGCAACAGCCCCTTAGAGCTTCGTTGGGGCAAGAGGCTAATAACCAAACTGGACAGGCTGCACCCCGATAGAGTAGCCTCCGACATGGCACGTCTGAAGGCACCAAGGAAGTTACAAGTGGTTGACCAGGTTTGGATCCAAAATTACAGGCAAGGGGCCTTGTGGGTGGCAGTGAAGGTTGTTAAAGGTGGTCCTGGAGAATGGGTGAGTCATTCGACCACATGTTGATCAGTTGCGCCGGCGACTAACCGAGCAGTCGCTGGCTCAGGACTCCCAAGAGGGACAGATCTGGAGTCCACAATTCCACACTACAGCAGAGCAGTTTGCATGCTCTGAGACATTTCGTGCACAAGAGAACAGGAACGGGGCCGTAAAAATACTTCCCCCGGGAACACAGACTTGACCACAGGAGCCGGACAGTCATCCATCACCCAGTAGCAGCCCTGCCGATTTTGTGGCACTTTTGGACTTTGGTTTGGGCCAATTGGGACAGGCCAGCCAAAGGGACTCAAGTCATTTTGACTCCACCGAACTGCAGAGCCCAGGTCTACCCAGCACAGCAGGCAAGCAGGTAGAACAGGAGTTGCCGGTGACACCCCCCCGACGCTCTGAACGAGCATGAAGACCCCCCCAAGTACCTACAAGATTTTCTAACCAAATGAATGTGTTTGCTATCCAGGGGGAAGGGGTGTAATGTACTGGCCTTTTATATGCTGAAAGTACTTGCTTGTTTGTACCATTTGCTAATTGTTTAAGTTCGTGTGTATGTTTGTAATGGTTGCTGGGCTGGTCTAGCTGGCTGTCTTCAGCTGGCTAAGTAGGTATTTAGGCGGGAAACTACTGCTTTAAACCTTTTGGCCACCGCCTATCGGCCAACCGTATAAATACCCGCGCACCAGCTCCTATGTTGTTTCTGTTATGTTCTGACCTTCAATAAAGTCTGTTGCTATTTGAACCCTCTGTCTCGCTCAATGCCTGCAAAGAACCGGCTACACAACACTTTCATTTTTTAAAATAACATTTATCACTTGTTGTAAAGATTGTAAAAGTTCATCCTTAAAGCATTTCTAATAGAATGCTGGGAAACCATCTACACCAGTGCCTTTCCTGTTTTAAGTCTTTTTAATAGCTCCACACATAAGTCCATTCAAAATTTATCTTTTATTCTCTGTGATCTTTGGTAGATTCTGCTTGTGTAAATATTAATTCACTTATTCCAAGACAATTCCTTCACACTTATATAAAATAGAATAATATTGTGAAACACTTTGTGCACATTTGCATTATCAGTTATTACAGTATTTCCTTCTTGCAACTCTAACATCACTTTCTTTTCTTCTTCTTCACATCATTTACATGCCTACTATTTGCCCAGTTTATTTACAAATTTTAAATTTCTTTGGTTTGCATAATTCATCTTTATTTCCATTTCTTTCACCGTTAACACAAATAATTGCCTCTGCACAAGCTTAATTTGATGGGTAACGGTTGTCCTCTCTGGGGATTTTTAAGTTGTTCTTCCTTTTTTTTTTAAATCATCCATAATCGCTTGTATTTTCTCTTGCTTTTTTAAAATATCACTGTTATGTTGTCTAAAATATCCTCTTATAAAAAGCTTTGGTTGCACTTTCAAACGCTGTTATGTGCAACAAGGTGATTTTTAAAAAAAACAAACCATCATACCAACATGGATGCTTATGTGTTGTAGACAAGACATTTTTTTAAGAGTTCAGGATGATCGAATGATCAATTTTAACTACTTGTTAGATGCCTATCTGCTTTTCTCCTAGACCGCAACATGGCCTAAGGAGTACTGCTACCCCTTATTATTTTCCCAAACAACTCTGTGAAGTGTTGGATTGAGCAAAACATACTGGTGCAAACTCAGCAGTCTGAGCTTCTTTGCCTGAGAAAGGTTTAGAATCTCCCCAATTCTAGTCTAGTCACAACAATTCAACAGTGGAGTGTGATATATACTACTATAAGGAACCACACTGGTTCCAGTTCAAGTGCAGAAAACACTGGGGCTTCCTCTGATCTCAGCAGGGGACTGAAAACAACTGCAAGCCAATTTCAGAATATAGTGGTCCTTGACTTACGATCGGTTGCTTGACAGTCATTTGAAGTTACAATGGATTGTCCCAAAGGTACTTATGACCTGATTCCAAAGTTCTGGTGGCAATGGCCCCATCCCCAGAGTCATGTGACCAATCAATCAGAATAGAGCTGGAAGGGACCTTGGAGGTCTTCTAATCCTGCTCAAGCAAGAGACCCTATACCATTTCAGACAAGTAACTGTACAGTCTTCTCTTAAAAACCTCCAGTGATGAAGCACCTACAGCTTCTGACGGCAAGCTGTTCCAGTGATTAATTGTCCTCACTTTTAGGAAGTTTCTTCTTAGTTCCAGGTTGCTTTTTTCCTTGATTAGTTTCCATCCATTGTTTCTTGTCCTGCCTGTAGGTGCTTTGGTAAATAAGTTGATCCACTCCTCTTTGTGGCAACCTCTCAAATACTGAAATACTGCTGTCATGCCACACCTAATCTTTCTTTTCTCTAGACTAGCCAAACCCAAATCCTGCAACAGTTCTTCATATGTTTTAGTCTCCAGGCCTTTAATCACCTTAGTCACTCTCCCTTCACTTTTTCCAAAATCTCGACATTTTTTTCTAATGTGGTGACCAAAACTGGATGCAGTATTCCAGGTGTGGTCTTACTAAAGCTTTATAAAGTAGTACTAATACTTCATGTGATTTTGATTCTATGCCTGTGTTTATGCAACCAAGGATTGTACTAACTTTTTGGGCTGCTGTCACACACTGCCGGCTCATATTTAAGTGATCATCCACTAGGACTCCAAGGTCCCTCTCATAGTTATTGTTTTTGAACCAGATTTCACCTAATCTGTACTTGTATCTTTGGTTTTTCCTACCATCCCACTTCACATGACTATGTTTTATGATGTTTCTGGTGAAAATATGTACAAACCTCTTGGTTTCAGCAAAACTGTTCCATTGTGAACATTAGGTTCACTTAATGACTGCAGCATTCACTTTAATTACAAAAGCAGTCACAAAAAAGGGTTTGGTCATATGCTGACTCGCTTTACAACTGTTGCAGCTTACGACCATAATGGGCAGGCTCCATTATAGTCATAAATCAAGGACTAATTCTTTGAAGGAGCAAGAAATTGAAATTGCCAATTAGTTGGAAGTTCTCCAACATCACTTAGGTCAGTTCTACTATTTGAGCCAGAATAGATATCAGCCTGTGTCCAGCCAGATAATCTTGTCTCATGACACACCAATGTGTATTGGCAGTGTTGTATTTCTCTCTCAGCACTGCTTTTTTTCTTGCTCCCCTCTTTTTAGGGTTTCATTCTTTCACTGGAGGGTAAAACTTTGCTCTTTCTTTTGTTCTCTCTTTCAAGCAAGCTTTTGGTGGAGCTGCGTAATATTTTGGCATTCAATCAAGAACTTGCAAGATTTCAGCATTCTTGCATGAACTCTTGCGAGACTAGAGTATTTTGGAGCCTTCGGGCACCCGATTTCTGCCCTAGCTGCGTTAAGTCTCGAGGAGAAAAAAAGAAACAGCTAAGATGAAACCACATCACAGACGTTAGGAGAAACCAAGCATCTATAAAGGCCTGAGTTTAATTTGATTAATGACCAAAGCTCTCATCGGCACTGAAGAATTACGTTTTAGAAAATGAGTAAACAAACAAAATAAATAAATGGTGGTCCTTTGCATGGCCTGTTTCAAATTGCTTGTCCTCAAAATGCTTGGGCAGAATTGCCATCTGGTATCATAGAACTAGAGCCAAGGCAGGGAAGCAGATGTTTGGCGAGGACGAGTAAAAATGGCTACCTCCTTTTCCAGTAGCACAGAAGTGGCAAGGAATCAGGGAAATCAAGCTCACAGGGGCAGCTTAAGTGTGGAATGCTTGAGATAAGCTTAGCTAGATATTCTGGCATGCAAGTAGCATAATGTGGGATTGCCAAGCTCTGAGGAGAACGACATCAAAGTCTTCCCTGTGTAATGCTATCCATATACCATCTTCACATCAGAGAGAGAGGAATCAGAGAGCTCATGAAAGCTCCAGAGTCTTTTGGAAAAGGTGGGGAGAGGAAGAAAAGCCAAGTAAATTAATTAATTAATTAATTAATTAATTAATTAATTAATTAATTAAACAAAGAAAGAAACAAATAATATTGGCAAGAGACCAAAATATGCTCAGTTGAAGTGGTAGCGTTGGGGAACAGAAAGTGGAAAATTAGAGGAAGGGAGGAATGGATGGACATGTTTTTTGAAGGGGCTTGAATGGCTGGCTGGCTAGACCCCTGAGGAGCAACACATACACCCAACAATATTTTGTTGCGGGCCCCACTTACGAATGCTGTGGGGAAAAAATGGAGCCAGCTTTTCCAACCCCATCCTCCTTCAATCTAGAGTTTGGGTCACCCAATGAAAGTGGCAAATACGATTTTTCAAAGCAGACAAAATACAAAGCTCCTTCATATAACTTATGGAATTAATTAATCATTGACACGCAGTATCCAAAAGCGGTGACAGTGGTTCTTAAATGGTTTGAAATTCTCCTCCATGGGTCCTTCTGTCTGTATTACCTGTGTGAATGGTTAAATACGGCTTCCACATATTGGAGGTAATTGTCTTCTCAATATAGATGGAGGTAGTGATGTACCCAGGTCATTTTAGAATCTGAATAATCAGTATAGTACAGTGGACAATACTTTCTTCAACTTGTTTTATGATCCCTCTGTTATGTACTGGGCTTGTGGTGATACACCACATGCATTGCTGGAGCAGCCAACGGCTCTCCAGCAACCCAGACTGGCTGTCTCCGGTCCTGCAATTGGCTAGCCCCAGGCGGCAAAAGTGGGTTCAAACCCATTGGCTGCCACCTAGGGGCTAGACTATATATTGTGGCTGGTTGCAGCCCAAGTTTCAGTACAGTTCTAGCAAGAATAAAGTATGTGTTATCCTGTACTCAGCCTCGTGTCTTCCTTCCTGCACAAAAGAGCCCACGACTTAACACCCTCCTTATCTCTTTAAATAATATTACATATTTGCTAGATAGCCATTGCTTTCCATATCATACTTGGGAGTTTCTAATGGCAAAAAAAAAATAAGAGAATCTGCTCTGATTCTTTCATTCCCCTGAACAGTTAAAGTAGGACTGCGTTCTAGCCTATTCCCAGTTAAGAAAATCCAGTTGAGATTGAGTTGACAATTTATTATTCATGCTGATCATGATCATGATCATACATAGTCATCCTATGTATTCTATAAGCGTACTAGAACCCCCATATTCCATCTTTAATGATGGGGAGTGAGGTGTTACCCCCCGTCGATAGGGCTCGCAACTTGGGTGTCCTCCTGGACTCGCGGCTCAGCCTTGAAGATCATATAGGAGCCATGACCAGGGGGGCTTTTGCCCAGGTTCGCCTGGTGCTCCAGTTGCGGCCCTATCTGGACCAAGATGCCTTGCGCACAGTCACTCGTGCTCATGACCTCCCGGTTAGACTACTGCAACACTCTCTACATGGGGCTGCCCTTGAGGACCACTCGGAGGCTTCAGCCGGTGCAGAATGCAGCCGCGTGAGTTGTGATGGGGGCTTCCCGATACTCCCATGTAACACCTCTGCTCCGCAAGCTGCATTGGCTTCCGGTTGCCCTCCGGGTTAGATTCAAGGTGCTGGTGATGACCTATAAAGCCCTAAATGGCTTGGGTCCGGGATATCTGAGGGAACACCTGCTGCCGGCATCAAGTTCCCTTCGTCCTGTGCGCTCCCACAGGGAGGGCCTTCTCAGGGTGCCGCCAGAAAAGGATTGCCGGCGGGCAACACCCAGGGGGAGGGCCTTCTTTGTGGGCACGCCTGCCCTTTGGAACCAGTTACCCGTAGAGCTCAGGACTGCCGGGACCTGAAGAACTTTCCGGCCAGGACTGAGAATTTTTAATTTTTAACTTATTGTAATTGGGTTTTTAATCAGAGTTATAGGGGTTTTAGATTTTTAATCAAGGATAATTTAATCTATTTTTATTGTTATTACCTTTTTGTATTGTAATGTTGTTTTAATTGCCTTGTGAACTGCCCTGGGTCCTACGGGAGAAGGGTGGTATATAAGTTCAAATAATAATAATAATAATAATAATAATAATAATAATAATAATAATAATAATAATAATAATAATAATAATAATAATATACATTTCCCCATCTAGTCTGTGCGTTCTGCATGTCAAGAAAGAGGACAATCTAAATGGGATGGAGAAAAAGAAGTCCTCCTTGGGGAATTTAAAAGCAGGCATGAAGAGATTCTTGCCCATTGGATTTACCTGAGGAACACGCTAGTATATGTTATGTCTGAAATTAATTAAATATTGCAATTTCACTCCTCTCCTGCCTTCTTGCTTCTCTGGACATCAGTTTTTATGACCAATAAAGAATGGTGGAGATAAAAAACAACAGTGAAATAATATCTACTCTGTCATCAGATGATGGTTTTATGACAGCACTAGCACGGACTACTTTGGAAGAGTTGCCTTTAGTGGGGAATACATGTAGCTCAGGTTGAAATGTTAAATGTTGGCACTAAGCCAGCTATTACAGCCCTCCTCAAAACAGGTGGGACAAGCTACCCCATATCCAACAACCCCCATCCCTGTATTAAAACTCAGCCAATGTTGCCTCGTTTGTTGATGATATATTTGCAAGAAGAAAGCAAAACTCAGCAAACACCAATATCCCAAGCCTTTATTTGAGAGCTACACTCACCGCATCTACCTAGTTTATTTTATGTTAGTCCCCAGAAAAAAATGTGTATATTTTTTCCAAACTGAAAGAAGATCATTTAAGGAAGAACATTTCTCATTTGTGTAACCAGCCGTGTATCCACCATTACAGATTTGGTATGCATATCATTTTCCAAGTATGGAAGCTAAAAGATAAGAGCCCAAATTTATCTGTAAGTTTGGGGGGAAACAGCAGCTCCCTATACTTCCTGTACTTTTAAAGACTAGGTTGAAAATGTATGGATGAAGCAGTCACAAAGTTGGAAGACAAAGAGCCCACGTTTTGGTCAAGGCCAGGGGTAGGCAACTTTGGCTCTTTTATGACTCGTGGATTTCAACTCCCAGAATTCCTCAGGAATTCTGGGAGTTGTTGTTTTTTTTAATCCCATTTATATCCCGCCCTTCTCCGAAGACTCAAGGCGGCTTACAATTTAAGCACAAGCAATAGCCTTCATTCTATGTATATGCCTGCTTATTAGAGCTTTCGCCCCCCCCCAAAGCGGCATTATTACAAAGTCAGCTTATTGCCCCCAACAATCTGGGTCCTCATTTTACCTTCCTCGGAAGGATGGAAGGCTGAGTCAACCTTGAGCCTGGTGGGATGCGAACCTGCACTAATTGCAAGCAGCTGGTGTTACTTAAGGAGGCATTAGCCCACTGCTCCACCAAGGCTCCTTGTTGAAGTTGAAGTCCACGAGTCATAAAAGAGCCAAGGTTGCCTACCCCTGGTCAAGGCTAATCTAAGTCAGGTTGGGCCTAACACAAAGGACAAAATGGGTCCTTCCCTCTTCCATAGATCCTAAGGAAGAAGAGTGATGATGGGGAAATGTTCTGTGCGGCACCTGAAGGCAGCATCCTATCTTAGAGAGCAAAGAGCTTCACTGGTAGCATGTATTGTTTTGTTGTTTCTGATCCTATATATGTCAAGCCAGAGGTCAGGTGCTGCCTTCATCTCCCACCTGCTGAAGCCCATCTTAGCTTTCCCCGGTTGACAATCAAAGGCCACTGTAGAGTCAGTGGCCCATTGTGAACTCTCGCCCCATGTACAAAAAGGAGGTATTTTCTTTCTTGGGTCCACTGAGAGAGCAGGCTACCCAAAAAAATGGCCAGCAACTGTGCTGCTTTTATCCTGTCTCTTTAAGGCAGGGGTCTTCAAACTCGGCCCTTTTATGACTCATGGACTTCAACTCCCAGAATTCGTCAGCCAGCATGCCTGGCTGAGGAATTCTGGGAGTTGAAGTCCATGAGTCATAAAAGGGCCAAGTTTGAAGACCCCTGCTTTAAGGCCTCCCCCTTCCCCCCCCAGTACAGCATCATTGGCTATAAAGCTGTTGTGGTAAAACAGCTGTGTGGTAGTTTGTGTAGGAGAGACAAGAAGGTAAGTGGGGAAGTAAAGCAGCCTGAAGCAGCTAGAAGGGAATCATGTTCTCTAGGAGTACTCACAAGAAGTAGTAAGTGGAGTAGCAGTAGTAAGATTAATAGTAGCAGGGGGGGAAGAGTTGAAAAGAGTGAGTAGAGAGTAATAGGTGTGAGTGCTTGTGTGTGTTGTCTAGAGAACCGTGTTGTTGGCTGTTAAAAGAACCTGTGACAGGCCTGGATTTTCCCTACATACCACTCATGCCAAAGATAAAAAAACATATTTTTTCGTTGCGTCATGAGAATGACATTTTCTCCAGGGGGGGGAGGGAGGTGCTTCAAGTAAAAGCAAGAAAACCATGACCCTGCTTCAAAGAACTGCCCCAGGCACTGCGAGGCAATGGTTGTGATTCAAGATTAATCAGACAAAAGCAGCAGAGCGTTTTTCAGTGTTTTTGACTTTTTGCGCAGAGCCAAAATTTTCCACTTTCAGAAGTGAGATGGGGCATCACAAATGTGATTTCAATACATATTTCATTCCTAATCCTTTATTCTTTCCTCTAGCCATTGGTAAAATACCGGTAAGTCCCAAGTTTGCTAATATTCAGTTTCTTCTTTTTCTTTCAGTCTCATAGTCAGTCTATCCATCTCTGCACATTCTAGTATTTTTTTTAATTATTTTTATTTTTTATTTTATTTTTATTACATTTATATCCCGCCCTTCTCCGAAGACTCAGGGCGGCTTACAAGCTTAGCAGTAGCCTTCATTCTATGTATATGCCTGCTTATTAGGGCTTTCACACACACCCCAAGCGGCATTACTTCTTCATCTGATGGTATTCCTTCTTTTTTCCAGCATTGCGCAAATTTAATTCTTGCCGCTGTTGTGACATGCAAAATCAAATATAAGCTTTGTTTGTTAGTCTTTTCTGGTATTATACCTAAAAAAAAAGTTCAGGTTTAAAATCTGCATGTTCTCCCAACATCTTTTCTAGCCAGATATTTTTATTTTATTTTATTTATTTTAATTCCATTTAACACAACTGTTACGCCCCTGTCATGGACCGATCACCACCTCCTGCGGCTAGACTTCCCCCTTGCCACCCCCCACCGTGGGTGCACGGTGCCAGTCAGATGGTACCGCCCTAGGCGCCTAATGGACCCTGATAAGTTCCAGGCAGCGCTTAGGGACACGCATGCACTCCCTGCTCACAGCTCGGCGGATGCCTTAGTGGAAGCCTGGGAAAAGGCAGCCACGGAGGCTCTGGACCGAGTTGTACCCTTGCGGCCTCTGACCCGGCGCAGATCCCAGCGAGCCCCATGGTTCACCGAGGAGCTCCGGGAGATGAAGCGTCGGAGACGGGGCCTAGAGAGCCGTTGGAGATCCAGTCGATCCGAATCCGACCGATTGCGACTAAGAATCCTCACCAGGTCTTATCTCGCTGCGACAAGGGTGGCAAAATCCAACTATTTTTCCACCCTCATCGCGTCCGCAGATAATCGCCCGGCTGCCTTGTTCAGGGTGACTCGCTCCCTATTAAACCAAGAGGTGAGGGAGGAACCCTTGCAGGGTCGAGCCAAGGAATTCGGTCAATATCTGCTGGATAAAATTGCTCGGATTCGAACTGGCCTGGACTCCAACTGGGCTGAGATGGAAGAACAAGACATGGACAGTCTTGTCGACGTCATCTGAGAAGAATTTGATCCTGTAACTCCTAAGGAAGTGGACAGGATTATGAGAAGGTTGAGCTCCTCCACATGCTTACTGGACCCGTGCCCTTCCTGGCTGGCCTATGCAGCTCGAGAGGGGACACGAGGCTGGTTCCTAGCGGTCATCTCTGCTTCTCTGAGTGAGGGTCACTTCCCCACCGCCTTGAAGGAGGCGGTGGTGAGACCTCTCCTCAAGAAGCCCACCTTGGACCCATCCTCTTTGAATAACTTTCGTCCAGTCTCCAATCTTCGCTTCCTTGTGAAGGTTGTTGAGAGCGTGGTGGCGCACCAACTTCCTCAGATCCTGGATGAAGCGGTTTATCTAGACCCGTACCAATCGGGTTTCAGGCCGGGCTACAGCACGGAGACGGCATTGGTCGCTCTGATGAATGATCTCTGGAGAGCCCGGGACAGGGGCCATTCCTCTGTCCTAGTCTTATTAGACCTCTTGGCGGCTTTCGATACCATCAACCATGGTATCTTGCTGCGACGCCTCAGGGGACTGGGAGTGGGAGGCACGGTTCTGCGTTGGTTCTCCTCCTTTCTCCAGGGTCGCTCGCAGTCAGTGCTGACAGGGGGACAGAGGTCGACCCCGAGGCCTCTCGCTTGCGGACTCCCTCAGGGGTCGGTCCTCTCACCTCTCCTGTTCAACATCTACATGAAACCGCTGGGTGAGATCATTCGCAGTTTTGGAGTAGGGTACCATCAGTATGCTGATGACACCCAGCTTTTTATCTCAACTCCAAACAATATCAGTGATGCCCTAGACGTGATGTCCCGCTGCCTGAAAGCGGTCCGGGAATGGATGGGGAGGAACAGGCTTCAACTGAACCCGGACAAGACTGAATGGCTGTACGTTCCGGCAAGCCAGGATATTCAGAACGTCCCATTGCTTAACATCGGGGACAAGTTACTACCCCCTGTTGATAGGGCCCGCAACCTGGGTGTCCTCCTAGACTCGCAGCTCTCCCTAGAAGACCACATAGGAGCTGTGACCAAGGGGGCCTTCTCCCGGGTTCGACTAGTTCGCCAACTACGGCCTTATCTGGACCTGGATTCCTTACGTACAGTCACCCATGCCCTTGTGACCTCTCGCCTAGACTATTGTAACGCTCTCTACATGGGGCTGCCCTTGAGATCCACTCGGAAGCTTCAACTGGTGCAAAGTGCAGCGGCACGGACACTCTTGGGAGCCTCCCGATACTCCCATATCACACCTCTCCTCCGTGCGCTGCACTGGCTTCCGGTTGCCTTCCGTGTGAAGTTCAAGGTGCTAACAATGACATACAAAGCCCTACATGGCATAGGTCCGGACTACCTACGGGAGCACCTTCTGCCAATGTCAGCACCCCACCGTCCTGTGCGCTCCCACAGAGAGGGCCTCCTCAGGGTGCCACCGCTCAAGGAATGTCGGCTGGTGGCCCCCAGGGGGAGGGCATTCTCAGTGGGTGCGCCAGCCCTCTGGAACAGCTTACCAACCGAAATCCGGATGGCCCCCGACCTCCGTACCTTCCGACGCGACTTAAAAACTTTCCTGTTCCAGCAGTCCGGCCTGGCATGATAGCGTTAATTGGGGTCCCAGTTTGTTTTCACTATTGTTTTTATTATTTTTATTGTTCATCTGTATACCTTCCTTCCTCTGTACACCGCCCCGAGTCCCTCGGGAGAAGGGCGGTTTATAAAAACTAATAATAAATAATAAATAAATATATCCCGCCCTTCTCCGAAGACTCAGGGCGGCTTACAAGCTTAGCAGTAGCCTTCATTCTATGTATATGCCTGCTTATTAGGGCTTTCGCCCCCCCCCAAGCGGCATTATTACAAAGTCAGCTTATTGCCCCCAACAGTCTGGGTCCTCATTTTACCTACCTCGGAAGGATGGAAGGCTGAGTCAACCTTGAGCCTGGTGGGATGCGAACCTGCACTAATTGCAGGCAGCTGGTGTTACTTAAGGAGGCATTACACAAAACATGGTAATAAGTGCCTGACTTATGTTTACATTTCCAACATTTATCTGACATGTTTTTAAACATTTTTGCTAGTTTTGCTGGTGGCAAGGGCCATCTATAAAACATTTTATATAAATTTTCTTTAAAGGAAGTTGACATTGCCAGTTTATAATTTCTTTCCCATAAATTTGCCATTTTTCTAATTCTATATTATATCCCAAAAGTTTTGCCCATCTTATCACTGTTTCTTTAACTTGTTCACTCTCCATTTTCAAAGTTAATAGAAAATTATACATTTTCTTAATTAGTTTCTCATCAGAAGTTAACAATGTCTTATCAAACACAGTTTGCTCCTTAAAATCCATACAGTTTAACATCTTTATCATATCTAGCGTGCATTTGTAAATGTGCCCACCATGATAGTTTGATACCCTGATTTTCCATTTCTTGTTTTAGCGAATGTAAACTCAGACAGCACATTTGTTGAAAAATTATTACTGAATGTATGGGGGAAAAACAATAAAAACTCTTTACAAAAATGTGATTTCAAAAGAGATGGTGACAGCGTATTTTGTCACTGGGCTTTCCTGATGAAGATGATGAAGAAGATCCCCATGTCATAGGTGTTAGTGTGTGTGGTGGTGGTGGGGTTACTCCATTGGGGAAAGGAGCATTGGAAGGGAATTTAAAGAGCAGGATATGGGTTGGATTATTCCTTGGAGTAAGGGCGGGAGGAGTGAAATTACCCCTCCCTTACCGTGATGGAAAGTCTCAGAACATGGCACTTCCTCTCCCTGTTCAAAGGTACAATTAAAGACATTTTTTTATTCGTTTATGGAATTATATATTTTTAAAATGCTACTTTCCCAATGTATTCTTGTTCTGAAAGCTATTTTATGCCATGCTTTATTGAAACACAACTATTTCAACCATAAACTTGTTTTTTGCATACAATGCTTAAGGAATGTACAAAGCTTCCACATTCTAGAATACTGGCAAAATCAATTATTAGCCACAAACCTGAAGATGCTACCTAAATGTTGAAACTGCTGCTTTGAAATGGTTTTATCCCCCAACCTTCTTCAATACGGTGCCTTCTTGAAATGTTGCCCAAGATGGGCCTTGTGGTAGATGTGGTCCAATATATTTGGAAGGCCCGTATTGGGGGAGACATTTACTGTATGCACACTTATTTCCAGATGTAGCTCAAGCCGAATTTAAAATTTATTTTTGGAACGTATAACTACACTTGCAGTTCCTTGAAACAATTTAACTTACACACCTATGGAGACTCGCACAGAAACAGCCATTGCTACTGCAATTTGAAGCTAACATCTGCAGCTCAGGGAAAGGCAGCAAACTAGGGCAATGCTCTGGAGCAACCATCTCATTGCTCCTAAAGCCCCTGGCGCTCCATAGCAGCTTCCCACCCAGCCCAATGCCAGGCCTCCTGCCTCTGAGGGATTTCTCAGGGAAACCATTTCTGGGGAGCTCTCAGAAGGTGGGTGCCACTTGATTGTCAGTCAACAAATGTGGGAAATTGTGGTAGGGATAGACACTGGGGGACAGCAACAGCAGGCGAAGTGGCAGATTCTCCTCCTTCCTTGGGAGGCAGGTCTGGCCTTGCTTCAGGCTCATGGAGATAAACCTCAAGATAGAAGTGGGAAATATCTGGTCCAGGGGCTAAAATCCATGTCTCATGTCTTCACGTGTAACACCATGCTCCCTAAAATCTTATTTTTTCTGTCCTTTCAATTCATCCAGTTGGTCAAAAAAGTTCTAGGGTTGATAAAGGGTTCCCAACCCAAAATGTATTCATTTTAAGGGGGGAGGGAAAGAACTGGAAGTTCTAGAGCATTTCTTGAGACTCTCCTGGGAACTACTTGGCAATTTTGTCTTCACCATCTTCTCAATCCCTTCAGTCAGCTTTCCTTGGCATACACAAATCTGCACCCTCCCTTCACATTCTCTCTCTCTCTCTCTCTCTCTCTCTCTCTCACACACACACACACACACACACACACAAACACAAACACACCAAAGATCCATTAGGATCACAGCTGTCTACAGTGTGCAGCTCTTCCTTTGATTTTACGGTCCTATAAGATTCTGAGTAGGTGAAAAATAAGACTCAAGTTTCAACCTAACAGTCACTAGTGTGGAGTAATAAACTATTCGTCATGTTCAGACTACAAAGAAAAGTGGAATGCTAACGCAAAAACTAATCCCTATTTTTCTTCTACCTAAATATTAAAAAAACAAACAGATTTGGTCATACTATTTTTAACCTACCTGATGCATTGACATAGTTTGTGTGGGTGTGCCTTTAAGCCCTGGCAATTGAATTAACTAGTCCCTGCAGGATTTTTTTTTTTTGCCAAGATGCTGAGAAGTGGGTTGCCATTGCTTTCTTCCCAAGGCTGAGAGAGAAGGACTGGCCTAAGCTCACCCAGTTGGCTTCATGCCTCAGGTGGGACTAAAACTCTCGGTCTCCTGGTTTCTAGCCTGGTGCCTTAACCACTATACCAAACTGTGTCCCTAGTGGGTGTTAGCAGCAGCTTTATTCTGAAATGGTTCTTGTAGCCAGTTAGGGCAATGAAATAATAACAAAAGAGAGCCATGCAAAGAGACCCTTTAAGCTGTTTTGCATGCAATATCTAAACAGGAGGCTTTTAAAAATTGTATCTAAATTTAACATACAGTCTTGTATAATCTACATTATTTTCAATGTATTCTTATTCGTATTTTTTTTACTGATTCCAATTGTGCTAAACAAATGTTTAATACAGACGTCTTTGATTAGAAATTGGTCATGGAATGTTTCATAATACTCTAATGGTATATCTGAGATTTATTGACTATCCATCCTTATTTTTGAAAACCCCAAAATGATGTCTGCTGGTCAAGGGAAGAAACCAATTTTAGCTGAAAACAGTCCCCAGTCTGGCATAGGATTATACCTTTTCCCAACTGCTGTTGTGGGAATTCTAACATGGCTAACAAAGTATGTCTGTCCATTAAAACAGTTAGTGTGCTGATGTGCTTGTAGCCAGAACTGGCAGCAAAGAGATTTAACTAGATGAATGGCTTAGTAGATTAAGCAAGGGGTAGTGGAGACATGGCAAGGCATAGTCCTTGCCCACTCCACTTTAAAAGGTAGGATTTGGTTGGTAAAGATAAATAAAGGCAGAGTAAAGAGGGCATTGATAGGTACTGTTAAGAGAACTTGATAATTTCAATAATAATTCTGCAAGGTCTCCTTTGGAAGCTTCAAAGAGCAGCTGAGATCCTGATGAAAAGTAAAGATGCCTCTGAATCGGGATTAACTTCTGATAATTTCATGGACATTACATTTGCTTGGCAATGATCTAGAAGTGATTTGTCATATGTGGATATTTTTCATTGTCCATTTTTTAGTTTATAGCTCTGGGTAATCTCCCATCCAGGTACTAATCAGACACATAATTACTCTGTCTTCCCCACCCTCTGCCACATCCCATTGTAATTCCTACCTTGCCCCAGGCACTCTATGCACTTGATAAAATGAATTTCAGCTCACAAAAGTATGTTTTTATTTATTAGATAGAAAAAGAAACGTTGCCAGATTCCTTCTGATAGATGTTGGTTTGGCCTTGAGGACAATCGATACACATGACTACGGACTACTTTCATGCTCCACCAGAAGGTATGTTGCCTTTAATTGCATGAAAGCATGCTTACAGGAAAGGGCATAGAGGGCTGTTGACATGGAAGCACCCCATCGCATTTTGAGCCAAAGGATCGTGTCACTCATTCTCTTACAAGCAAATAAGGATACCTGATGTATCCAGGCAGTAGGCTATACATCTACCTTCTTGTTCCTGATTTCTTTATTACTGTAATCAATTTGCCCTTTTTCCCTTTAGAAGAATTTTCATTTGACTACACTTAGCAGCTGGAGATCTTTCTTCTCACCCAGTCCTGATACCTAGCTGAATCTGAAACTCTACATTTTCAATGTTTGGGTGGCACAACCACCACCATTGTTATTTTACCCTGGAGCAACTTTTTAAAACACGTTTAGTGGGACATATAAGCAAAGGTCAGATAAACCTATCTAGAGGCCAAACTGAGGAGGACACTGATCAAGGCAGTGTCTTTCAACTTTGGCAACTTTAAGATATCTCACTGGGGAATTCTGGGAATTGAAGTCCATACATCTTAAAGTTGTCAAGGTTGGAAAATAATGGATTTAGGTGTTGGATCAATAATGGAAAGATTCAAGTTTAAATCCATTTTTCATCATGTATGTCACTCAGTCCTAATTATCTCACAAAGTTATGAGGAAAGATTAGAGAAGCGAGTTCTAGGTACAGTGTCTTGAACTTCCTGAAAAAAGGTCAAATAAGGCAAGGACAAATCCTTGTGAATAAAAGGTATCACAGAAGACGATTTATGGTATACAATCCCACCTATCAAAGCAGGCACATGTTCTCTGAAAAAGCTTTTCAAGATCAAACATCTTCTTCTCTCTGTTTATTGACCCTGCCCTAGCCACAAACACATTCCATATTTCTCAAGTTTCTGGGACCCTATAGCGTTCCATCATGTAAGAATGCTTATAGTTGAAGAGATCAATTATTTTCCATTTTCTTAGAGCTATCTCCAACCAAACCATTAAGGAAGTTTATCTAAATGTATTTTAATTATTTTATTTATTTGTTTATTTTATTATTTGGATTTATATACCGCCCCTCTCCCGAAGGACTCGGGGCGGTGTACAGGGCAATTAAAACACTATATACAACACATAATGTACAAAAATTGAAATAAATTAAACCAAGTAGCCCTAAACAATAAAACACGTTCTAAAATTTAAAATTTAAAATTTAAAATCTAAAACCCCAATCCCTCAGTCCAGGCCGGCAAGTTCAAATAGCCAAGTCTTCAGGTCACGGCGAAAAGAGCGAAGGTCGGGAGCCGTCCGGAGCTCAACAGGAAGCTGGTTCCAGAGGGCAGGCGCACCCACAGAGAATGCTGTACCCCTGGGGGCTGCCAGTCGACATTCCCTGACCGATGGCACCCTGAGGAGGCCCTCTCTATGGGAGCGCACAGGATGAAGTTAACGCCGGCAAAAGGTACTCCCGTAAATAATCCGGGCTTATGCCATTATAGAAAGTAATCAAAGCAGTCTCAGGAAATTCTTAGCCAGATTGGTCTTTAATGTATTTCTGAATAGATTTTAGCACTAAATACTCATCTAGAAAATTATAGAAGTGTCTTGCTTTGAAATCAGCTAAACTAGTCACCTTTTACAGCAGTCTTTCTCAGCTAGGGTACTCTTCATATATATGAACTTCAACTCCCAGAATGCTTGGCAATTACTATATTGACTGGAGTATTCTGGCAGTGGAACCCCCCCTGACTATTGCCTCCAGGTATATGGAATTACAGATCTAATCATCTTCATATGCTGGCTAGGGATGGTAGGGATGGTAGTTCAATGCAGCTAGAAGGTTCCAGGAAGACACAAGGCTGATCCACTTCTCCTATTTCTTAATACATGTGCCATTAAAACACTGAAAATGCAGGCATTCCCGAAAGGCAAAATAATTGCACAAATTCTGAATGAGTGTAGGGCCATCAATCTTTGGCACATTCCATTAGTCTAGATCAAAATATTTTAGCATACATACATCAACACCTGGATGTTTGACCACATAAGTAAGAGATGCAGTTCTCTTCCAATTCTCAGGTGGCTTTGGTGATCCAACATGTTTCAACACCTATTACCACACACTGCCACAAAAGAAGAGGAAATGATTGTGACATAGGATGACGAAGGTGCTCTTTTCTGGCTTTGTTAAAATAAATCTCCTTCACGTTGAGCTAGATCCCTAGCCACTTCATGGCAACATCCATGTATTTTTTGTCCAGATGATGGAAACTTGCCTGCCTAGTCTATCTTCATCCCTGAGATTTCCTACTAGTCTCCAACTAAATACAAACCAGGTCTAACCCTGCATATTTTTTAAAGACCACCATGTTTCAGTAGGAAAGTCAGATGCAGAAGAAGTTGGTGGTAAAGACAGTAAACTAACAACTAGATAATAAACAAATTTCCAAATGCATAAATCTTTCCTTCCTCTTTAATATTATCCGATTTCCCCCTGTAACTTTTACAAAGGTGTCTTCAAGGACTCAAGACTTAGGCCACTGCATATATTCAAGCCTTCTATGGCTTTGATATTTTAACTCTGTACAAATGTACAGTATCCTAAAACAAGATAAGGCTTTTGGGGCTACTGATATAAAGCAGAGAATAAGCTACTTTATATAAGTGTGTGTTGTTTCCATTCCTTCCTTTTCCTCTGAAATTCAGAAGCTGGAGGACTCTGAAGAGTAGAACATCAATATTGGAAGAAGCTGGCTTAGCTAATGGACTCCACAGATATTTATAGTACAAAAGGAACCGTTTCACCCATGCTGGCAGAGGAGACATGCTGCAGACCCAGTTGATCAAGAAATTCCAGCTGGTGGGGTCCAGCATAACCTTCTCTGTTGTAGCTCCAAACCCTTGGAACCTCTTGGTCCTAGGGTAAAATGTGCCCCCATGCTCCTGACCTTCCATAAGAGCCTGAAGATGTGGTTCTACCAGTGGGCTTGGGGCCCCAATTGGGGAGCATCATGCTGGAGGCGGTTGATGGACCAATAGGAGATACTACTCCCCCCCGTGTGTGCATCTTGCTCCCTCCCTCCCCATCTTTATATCGTAATTTGTATTTTTATTATTATATGCAAGCACACAGAGAGACAATGTATGTACAATGGTTTTACTGCTTTTAATATTGTAAGTTGCCCAGAAACGCCTCATGGCAAGATGGGCAGCAAATCAATTTAATAAATAAATAAATAAATAAATAAATAAATAAATAAATACAGACATACAGACATACAGACATACAGACATACAGACATACAGACATACAGACATACAGACATACAGACATACAGACATACAGACATACAGACAAGAATCTGAAAGGACATCTTATCAGACGAAATCTGACAGAAGCATGGAATTCCATAAGGAAAAATATAAGCTCAATAATTTCACCATCAGCCTCCCCTTCAAATGCTTTCCACATTGGAGATAATTACAGGAACAGGAACAAAAAATGTAATCAGATATGCAGAAATTGTTCACATAGACTCCACGAACAGATTAAAGATACAAAAATAATGACTTGGGGACAGCCAAGAATATACCATGGTGGTTGTACTTTTAAATTGCCCAAATCATAAACTTTGATCTTAAGAATGAGTAAGGGACATTATCTATTTTACCAAGTAGCTTTTTTCTTTTTATTTGTTTTGTTTTCATAAACAACCATAAATGACAATGCAGTAGAGACCTCAGTATTTATTAAGCACAAGATAGAAATTCTTATTATACTACAAAATAATTCAGTATATTTAAATTTGTTTTATTCCTATTTTAACTGCTGCCTATTGGAATGCAATATTTATATGATTTTTCATTGTACACCACTCAGTCATTCTGTGAGTGAGATGGACAGTGTATCAATGCTACACTTCACTAACTCTACAATTCATGCAATTTTGGTTGATTAACATCTCAGAATTGTAGTTAACATTGACATTAACTGTTTTTCTTACCTTTAAGAAAAGCCTTTAAAATTTAATTTTATAGTATTAACAATTTTAATTTATGTTGTATAAATATGGAGGTGGCTGCTGAATTGAAGGCAGACTCTACCTTCCCCCTTGCTCTCTGTGCTTTCTTATCATATTGAAGTATTCTCCTTATTTTCTTTTTCATTGTGTATTCTATTATTTTATTTCTGTTTTGTTTACACTCTTTCCATTTCTTTTTATTATTGTAAGCCACTTAGAGTAGCTCTACAATGAGATAGGCAGTAAATAAATTTAGCAAACAAATCAATATCATGATACCCAGCTATCTGTATTCTTTGTGTTACTTGCATTTTATAATACAATAAAACAATTGTAAAAAAAAAAGCTGGAGGACTATTTATTTTTATTTATTCAATTTCTATAGCTGCCCAACTCAACCAAGAGATTTTGGGCAGCTTATCATTCTTAGTCTCCAGTCATTATCCTCAATACAATGAGCATCCATCTACCTGCCTGCAGGCGATTACTTAGATGTGCCTCTTTGATCAAAGAAAAACACTATTCCACATCACAAATAAGCAACAAAGCAATTAAAGTTGGTACGTAGCCCACACATGACCATAACAACCATGGATAATGGATAAACTTCCCATTAGCCTATATCAATGAAAATCTCCAAAATGGGAAGTAGTTGTTTCATTCTATTTTATGCTGGTTAGATCAGAAAATAGTACAAATGGCTTGGGTCCAGGATATTTGAGGGAACACCTGCTGCCAGCATCAAGCTCCCTTCGTCCAGTGCGCTCGCAGAGAGAGGGTGCCGCCGGTAAAAGATTGCTGGCAGATAACACCCAGGGGGAGAGCCTTTTCTGTGGGTGCACTTGCCCTCTGGAACCAGCTGCCCGTGGAGCTCAAGACTACCCCTGACCTACGCTCATTCCGCCGAGACCTGAAGACTTGGCTCTTTGAGCTCTCTGACCCAGGCTGAGAATTTTAACTGGGTTTTATTTTCAGGGATAATTTAATCTTTTATTTGTCTTTTAACTTTGTATTTTGTATTGGTATGATTTTAAAATGCCCTGTAAACCGCCCTGAGTCCTTCGGGAAAGGGCGGTATATAAATCTAATAAAATCTAAATCTAGAGAAGGGCAAGGAAATCAAGACTCCTACAAGATGATTCTGAAAGAGCGGGCATGTTTAAACTTGACAAGAAAAGATTGAGAGGAGATAGGAAAACAGTCCTCGGTGGCTGAAGGGCTGTTACACAGAAGGTCATAATCCCTAAAGACTCAGCCCTGGACTGATAAGTTATAGAAAAAAAGATTCTGGTTATATATTAGCAAATCATGTCTAACAGATCAATTTGACAATGCAACCAGTTACCTAGGAAGTGGGAGACTCCCTTCTCTAGATGCCTTCAAGCAGAGACTGGAAAGCAAAGCATCTGGAGTGTATCATATGGCCTAAAGGACACCTTGTAATTCTTAGGCTTCTCTGATCAACCCAACACAGCAAGAGCCATTCAGCCACCCTCAGAGGAGAAAGCCATCATAAGCCAAACTGAAGGTGCATTGCCTTTTCGCCTGTTCCCGATTTATTTCACAGAAAAGAAAGTTTTTCTTTCTACCTATGACAATCTAGATTTGAATGCAGGGATGGAAAGAGAGAAAGGAGAAGCAGTAGGGCCTGCAAATATTTTCGAAGAATTGTTCATGTCTAATATCCTTTAGACTCTTGCTCTCTTCCATATGTTCCCAGGCAACTATGTCATAGCTTTTTTTTTGGCTTCTGTGAATTACCAAATCAGATGAGCTCCAATCCAGCAAACTCTCAGCATGGGACTGCAGGAAAAGTCGCAGAACCTGTTTTGCAACATTTCCTGACCAACTTTCTGTTGACCTCAATGAGAGGGAAAGGGATTTTGCAGGCAGGAAATCCATGTTGGGTGTGTGCAGGGCTATTTTTCACTGCATAAGGCTTCATCATTGCACAGTGGTGAATAATCGGACCTTCTTTATTTTAAAATTGGCATTACTGTGCAGTTGTAGAGTTACACATATACTTACGCAACTCAAGGAAAAACTAGCCATTTAACGTAGCATTAAAAAATTGGGAGGAAACTAAATCCACGAGTTCATATCAGCAACCAAGATTTCTACACAGCTACTCACAGTACCTGAGTCTTAAGTAATCTGAAATAACAGGATGATTTTCTTCCACAGTCATTGTGTTCACAATTTGGCATCTGCTCACACACTCAAGTAATAAAATAAAATCTTTCTTGTCTTTCTCTTGTAATTAGAAGACCAGACTCAGGATACCAGAATACATTCCATGAATGCTAGAGTGATCTCATTAACACGCTTACTGAGCATTTCCTGCATTGGGGGGCAGGGGAAGATCTGTTGTAGCAATTCCTCAGGAAGAAACGGAGTTTCTAGAAATATCCTGCTCTAGTTAAACTCTTGTTCTTGGGGGATGGACTGTGGGATCTCTCTTAATTCCAGCTTCATATTCATTGAGTTTGACTGTTGCTGAAGACACAAAACTCTGGGATTGGAAAATATCTAAGAGCTAAGACCATTAAGGTATTGGGAGTGGGGGGGGGAAACATTCATCTCCAAAATCCTTCTAAGGCAACCACGAAGGAATTGTGGGATGCTTTGGGCTCCACCAGGGTTCAGTCCTTCCTGCTGGAGAGCTTGTAATCAGCTGCCCGGCAGGGAAGATTCAGCCCCAGCTCAGCCTTTCAGGCCCAGCAGCTCCGAGGGAGGACAATGAGACAGGGAAGGAGCCAGGAACAGGAGCTGGGTCACTCTGGGGAAATGAAGGCGTTCTGTCCAAGAAGGATTGGAAAGGAGGGAGAGAGGAATGGAAGAATGGAAAAACAAAGTGGGGAGGTATCCAGGAAAAAGCTCCCTGGAGAGGATGAGCTGCAGGGATAAGCTCAGTGAGATGGGTGTCATACGAGTTGATTGGATAGATAGATAGATAGATAGATAGATAGATAGATAGATAGATAGATAGATAGATAGATAGATAGATAGATAGATAGATAGATAGATGGATGGATGGATGGATGGATGGATGGATGGATGGATGGATGGATGGACGGACAGACAGACAGATGACAGGAACCTTGGGAGAGAAGTAACACACCTACACCAGAAGCAAGCATTTTTTCCTCTTTGGCTGCTTACCCTCATGCCTGTCAGTGTTGTGTTGGGGATAAGAGATAGTTAATAAGGACTCCGGCCTTGAACAGGGTGTTGGACTAGAAGACCTACAAGCTCCCTTCCAGCCCTATGATTCTATGATTCACATCCAGGGCTTAGCAGCTGCTTCCAGAGACTCACAATGGCTTCTTAAATCTATTTAATACTATCAACATAATTCCGTCTTTAAAGGCCTTTCCTTGTGGCTCAAAGGGTTATCTACACCCACCTTTCCATAGGCTGGAAAACTGCCACAGCGTAAAATTTGCCGTCCCTGCTGCCAACCTTAATTTTGCCTCTGTTTTAGCTTGCCATCAGATGGGTGATATCCTAATCTCCTAAGGGCAGGATGTACTAAGCAAAAGCATTGATTAAATCCTTTGCCTTTACGGTACTGTCCTCTCCTTTCTGGATTTCATCAGCTGGGACGACTAGCTATGAACCGGGCATGTAGTATTGACTATGGGTTTAGCCATCTGTCAATGTCGTCTTAGCTCCTTAAGCCTGGCAGGCAACTCATCCACAGAATGGGGCTCCTCTTTACTGGAGACCTCTGACAATCCACTACTGGTTTGGGTTTCCTTTCTTTCTTTGATTAGCACTCACTTTGCTGTCAAAGCAACTCCACCCAGCATCTGATCCAGAGGAACTCTCCATGCTTCCTCCCCACCAGTGTAATAATCACCTGCTTTACAATCTTATTGTAAATATGGGCTTAGCTCTCCCTCTCCCTGAATCTGCAGGAAAGCTGATTTGCAGTCTTGGAAGGTAGTGGGTACCGCAAGAGAATATGGCTGTTTCAAATCTACCACCTCTCAGATCTGCAGGCTCCAGGAAGTGCAGGCAGTAGCCACAGCAGTGGCAGCTCATATTTGTGTAATTTTTTTGGCTTGCTAACAAAGAATAAAGGGAGACAGATATGATCATTTCAAACTTATTTGTTCTCATCAGTCAGCCATACCCTTCTGAGACTCAAACCTGGGCTGACTGCGTCTTAAGCAGTTGTTTTAAACCCTAGGCCACAGGCTCTCTCTCTCTGTGTTAAATGTTTGTTAAGTATTTAGAATACACTTGCTTAGGCCCCAAACATGGGACAAATCTTATTTCCTGTTTCAGCCTAACCCAAGGCCTTCTTCAGGCAGTAGCCACAGCAGTGGCAGCTCATATTTGTGTAACTTTTTTGGCTTGCTAACAAAGAATAAAGGGAGACAGACAAATCTTGTGACTGTTGTGACTACAGCCTGTGGATGGCCTTGGGTTAGGCTGAAACAAGCAATAAGATTTGTCCCATGTTTGGGGCCTAGCAAGGTATTCTAAAATACTTAACAAACACTTAACACATATCTCCCTTGCCTCTCAGCTAACAAAGCGAGAAAGAGCCTGTGGCCTAAAGGTTAGAACAATTGCCTAATGTGCAATCGGCCCAGGTTCGAATCTCAGAAGGGTATGGCTGACTGATGAGAACAAATTATTATTATTATTATTATTATTATTATTATTATTATTATTATTATTATTATTATTATTTATTGGATTTATATACCGCCCTTCTCCCGAAGGACTCGGGGCGGTGTACAGGGCAATTAAAACATAATATGCAATATACACTATACAAAGTTAAAATAAATTAAATTAAATTAGCCCTAATAAGTAAAACACATTCTAAAAGTTTAAAAATTAAAAAATTTAAAATCCCAATCCCTCAGTCCAGGCCGGCAAGCTCAAATAACCAGGTCACGGAGAAAGGAGCGAAGGTCGGGAGCCATCCGGAGCTCAACAGGGAGTTGGTTCCATAGGGCAGGCATGCCCACAGAGGATGCTCTCCCCCTGGGGGCCGCCGGTCAGCATTCCCTGACCGACAGCACCCTGAGGAGGCCCTCTCTGTGGGAGCGCACAGGACGATGGGAGGTTGACACCAGCAGAAGGTGCTCCCGTAAATAATCTGGACCCATGCCATTTAGGGCTTTATAGGTCATCACCAGCATGAGAACAAATAAGTAGTCTCCCTTTAATTCTTTGTTAGCAATTCAAAAAAATTACACACACACACACAGAGACACACACACACACACACACACATATATATATGAGCTTTCATCAACAAGCTGTTGACATCATCATTCAGCCCTTGCTCTGATGATGTCAACAGTTTGTTGATGAAAGCTCAGCAATACAGAAGAATTTTCTCTTATATCCCATAGTTCATCGTTTTTATCGTTTTATAACTTCAAATATATAGGGGGATTGGGAAATTAGATGAGCGTGTACCTTATCATGATTAATACTGATGGTCTTATCTACCTTTTAACGCAAAGGTGCTTTTTTAAAAAAAAAAAAGGCAACTGGACTTTCTTTGTTTTGCTTGAAGATGTTTTGCTTCTAATCCAAGAAACTTCTTCAGTTCTGACTTAAAATAATAAATAATTAGTTAAAATACTTAAACTAATTCAGTCATAACTGAAGAAGCTTCTTGCATTAGAAACGAAACATCTTCAAGCAAAACGAAGAAAGTCCAGTTGGGATGGGAATGGGACAACTCGCCACAGCCAACTTGCCATGGGATGATTTACTGCGGAACAATTTAACAATTCTATTCAATTATTTAAAATAAATAAAAAATATTTTAATTTTTGTTGATCACATTTCATTCTGTCCCTCCTTTTGCATCCTTTCTTTAACGATTCTATTCTACCATTTCTTTGTTATTAGTGTAACTTTTGTCCGGCAATGAGTTGTCTTGTGGTGACTTGGCCATGGTGAGTTGGCCTGTAGTGAATTGGCCGTGGTGAGTTGGCCATGGCGAATTGTCATAGTCGCCTTTGGGACAACCATGATCTGGATGACTGAGAATCTCCATGGATGTCTACTATTTAAGTTGCTTCTTTCTTCATTCTCCACCACCATCATTTGTTCTTTTCTTATTGACAGGAATGATACATGGGTTTCTTATAGAGAGGAGACACTGCAGCTGGAACAGTATTCCAAAATGAATGGATGTTTAATAGGCATGTGATAAAGAGTGCCCTGGAAGCAAAGGCAAGCACCAGAGAAATGTTGATGATGATATTATCTATTCAGCTGTGTCCCACTCTTGGCAAGTCTATGGGCCAGCTCTCTCCACATCTTCTGATCTTGCACTATTTCTTTGAGTTTCTCTGTGCTCTGGCAGGTGTCACCAGAGAAATGGGAAGGTGCAAAGTCAAATGTTTTCTGAAAAGAAAAAATGGTTACAATTGAGGGAAGGGGGGTAGTCTATTTTTAAATGTAATCCTTTTATTTGTTTGCATCCATACACTGTTTTCTTCAAAAAATAATAATCAATAAGAGATCCTACCTATCCACAATTCCTTGAGAGGTATAGCTTTGGAGGTGCTCCTTTCTTTCCATCACCTTATTAGCATTTTTCCTGTTTATTAGGTCTACACATTCCAGTCTTAACAACCCAATAGAGGTTGTGTCTTTATCACTTAGATGATGACAGAATGCCAAGCTAGATTGTCCTGCTTATATAGGCAGCATGCAGTTTTAGGATCATTGAACTAGAAAAAGTGAGAGAGTCATACCATACCCAGGAGCATAAGTCACACTTGTGTGAAAGCCCTATCCTAACGGTAGGACAAAGAGCTTATTTGGAGGATGAGTTGAATTCAAGGGTCAAGAGAAGGCAGTTATCCATTTTATATGTGATAATCCTAGATTTCTCCCTCAGAAATCAGAATAAAGAGAAGCTTCAAAATCCCACAGCAATAACATGTATGGACCTGCAGAGCTGCCCCAGTGGCAGAGAGGGCTTGACTTGGCTTTTCTTTGCACCAAGCTTACAAAATATAGGACCACAGCATTAGATATGAACATGCTCCAGTCCTAGTTTTCTGGCTGTAGGGTAAAAGCATATTTTCAAGCATCTTTTATCATCTTGACTTACAAGGATTTGCAGGGCATCGAGTCATCCTAGAAGAGGCCTATCTACATGGTCACCAAGAGTTAGCATTGACTTGATGGCACATAATTCAGGGCATGAAGAGAGAAAGTAGAAGACTAATCATTTGTACAGATGCTGAGAAGAGAGTGCTTAACCTGCCTGGATGGACAGGGGGGAGTTAGCAGTGTGGAACAACATAAAACTTAGACCCACAGAAATGATATCAGCTGTTCACTCAGGGTGACGTTAGCGTTCTTTCCCCATCTTAATCACATGGTAATTACCTGCTGCAATCAGCATGCTTAATTGCAAGGTGAAAATTCCCAGTCTAAGAGCATGGCTTTAATTAGCATTAAGGGATTTAACTTGAGAGCAGAATGCCCAAGTACATCTTCATTCTGATCAGCATTTTATCAGTGGTTTTTTTGGTTTTCAGGATTTTTTTCCCCATTAAGTATTTGGTAGATGAGGCTTACAAATCTGACATTATAAATAATTGCACAGTCTTATTACTGACTACAAACTCTTCTGGAAACAAGGAAAAATTGGATCTGTCCTCCCTGGCTGAATCTCTAATTAGTCAAGCTGCTAATTAATAAGACATGGAAAAGTCATTAAATGATCACTGAGAGTTGTTTGGCCTGTATCATTCTTTAAATTTTATTTAATTGGTTTTATATTCTATTATTGTTACATCATTTTTATGAAATGTAATTTCTCTTAGCCCCTGAGTTGTCCTCCTGTCTCTTGTTTGGAAGAATGCTAAACATTTATTATGACAATGGTAAAAGCAATTTTAACATGACAGTTAATAACAGATTAATTGGGTATAAAAGATAGGATATTCTAGGCACATTTCTGCAATAAGAAGACCAAATGAACAAACAATAATGGTTCGGTCTGAGGGAAATCTGATTATATTGGTTCTCTGCGGAGGCCTTATTCTGTAGCCACTGCTGTGGGTTGCTGTTTCTTTTTCCCGTTTCCCTATTTCTGATTTTGCCTTTAGATTCTTCTTTCTCTTTCAGCTCAGGGGAATTTGTGAGGAAAGAGCAAGCAACTCAAGATGGAGTCCTTCAATCAGGTGATCATGAATAAATAAATCCTAACTGTAGTAGTCCTCATAATTTTGGGAATGATGAGGAGTAGGAGGGATTCAAAGCAAAGCAAACCTGTATAAAACAATGCCAAAGGCAGCATGAAGTCAAATAAATGGGATCAATTTCCATAATCTGCAGGTCTAGTTTGTAAAATAAATTGCTGCTGTCTATTTATGTAGATAAATCCCTAACTCCTTGCCAAAGCAAATTTTATCATTTTGATACTGCCCCTGGGGTATTGCGTGTGATTGGTAGTAATAGCAGCTCATGTTCTTCTGTGTCTAAAAGTATTCATAAGATGTAAATCCTACCAAATGATGGTTTTCTTTTCACTCAACATACATGTATCTGAAATGTATTTGACTATTAGTAGCTTAGGTTGGTAGTTGGGCTGTTGATTTGAGCTCTGAGCTTGGCAATTTGGTTGCAGACGTTTGGTCACCATTTGAGGAGACATCATCAATGTGCTTTGAATTGTGCTTGAATGTCCAAGCACTGGCCTTTAAATACCTTTTTATGTGATGCAAATTTGCATCACATAAAAAGGTATTTAAGGGGCAGTGTTCGGACAGACAAGCACAATTCAAAGTGCAACACAATAAAAGGCAAAATTACCATGAGCATCATTAAATGGAAAATAACCTCTGAAAATTCTTTGATTTTTTTTGAAACCTTGTCACCGTTTCCTCAAATACTGTGGAGATAGTCAGGATCAGCTACACCTCCTTGGGAAAATATTCCATCATTGGATAGTCCTTTTAGGAGAAGGTCCTCTCCTATATAGTCATGAAATGAACTTCAGGTAGCAGGGATGTCTTCCAAAGACCTTCCCCTCCTACTAAAAAAAAAATCAGGTAGGCTTGAGTGGTAGATCTGGCCTTTGAGATAGTCAGGGCTGAGTCACAGTACTCACCCCATAACAATGCAAACATGTGCCTAACCACAGTTGTCAGTTAAAATCTAGTGACAGCTGGGGGTCAAGGAGTAACCCCAAACTATGAATCTGTTTTTCCTGTGCAGAGTGGGGAGTGCAAAGCTCTGAAACACTTTCTCAAGTAATTTATACAAAACAGTGCATTGATAGTACAAGAGCAATTCAGAAATAAACCTCCATTTAGTTATCAATGACAGACATTCACAGATACAGAACTTTTATTACACACATTAGAAAACTACATTACATTACTTTTTGACATAATCGCCAATCAAATTGAGGCATTTGTCATAATGTCTTACAAGGTTTGAAATTCCTTAGTAGTAGTCACTCAGCACCAAATCTGAGCTATGGGGAAGGGGTGATTATCATGAACCAACACCACACTAACAGTCAGCATGCCCCGACTCTTGTTATGGATGGCTCGTCTGAATTTTCATAACATTTCACAGTAGTCTTCTGAATTGATGGTTGAACTACGCTCCATGAACTTTGCTAGCAGTACTCCTTTGGCATCTTCACATTTGGTGGGATTTTCTATGGCACCACTTCTGGTGTGGTGCTGGTTCACAATAATGCTCGGCTGCACACTGCTAGATGCACCCAAGAACTTTTGAAGCAGTTCCATTGGGATGTTTTTGATCACCTCCCTATAATCCAGATCTGATGCCAAACAACCACTACTAAGAAATTTCAAACCTTGTAAGATGTTGACAAGCGCCTCAATTTGAATGGCAATTATGTCAAAAAGTAATGTAATGTAGTCTTCTAATATGTATAATAAAAGTTCTGTATCTGTGAGTGTCTGTCATTGATAACCAAACAGGTTTATTTCCAAATTGCCCTCGTATATGCTGCGAATCTGACTGGAGGAGCAAGGGTTAACTGATACTGTATGTGCACTTGAAATAGGCAACTGTGTCCAGGGCCCAATGCCTTCATCCAGTGGTGGGATTCAGCCAGTTCACACCACTTCGGCAGAACTGGTAGCTAATTTTTTGTCGGCCAAGCCCAGAACAGACTTCTGGAAGTGGAATCCACGCAGAGAACCGGTTGTTCACATATTTGAATCCCACCACTGCCTTCATCACACTTTTTTCCCTTTAACCTTTCTTAGAGCAGATGTGCTTCATGAGGAGTGTATTTCCAAGTGTCAGATCGTTGGGGGCAATATGCTGACTTTGTAAAACCACTTAGAGAGGGCTGTCCCCCCCAAAATCAGGAATCTGGTGCATCTTTTCCAACTAACCTATTTCATTAAAAGGCATAAGCTCTTGTGAGCTGCCATTTACTTCTTCGGAGCTGCAACTTGTACAAGCTTACGCCATTTAATGAAAAGGTAGTACCAAACTCCTCCTTTTTTGCCACCATGGACCCACACAGCTCTCTTTCTCCAATATCTTCCCAGAGAGGGCTTTTAAGCTCAGTAACCACCTGGAGAACCAGAATGAAGACATGATAGTAGATCCTTCATTGTCCTTACTAAACATTTAGCAAAGAGAAAGGGTATCATTGGAGAGCCCCCTCAAGTCTGGTACATCCCTTTAGTCAGCAGAAGAGTAGAGTCATATGTGCGGCAGGCTTGTCAGACGAAAGTCTCTTTTTTTTTCCTTCCAGCCTTCTGTCTCCCTTCCATCTTGCCATCTGCCTTTTCTTCTGGTTCCTTAAGCTCCACCCCAAAAGCATATTTCAAACCATAATTAAGAACATCCTTACTTTCTAGGTTAGGGGTGTCAAACTCAATTTCATTGAGGGCCGCATCAGCATTGCGGTTGCCCTCAGGGGGCCGGGTGGGTATGGCCTGGGTGGGCGTGGCCTACTGGGTGGGCGTGGCTAGAGTGCGTATGGCCTACTGGCTGGGCGTGGCCAGCTCTACATCGTTCGCATCAAGGGTGCGTATGGGGGCCCGGGCAGGAGTGGGACAGATCTGAGGGTCTCTGGCAGAAGGAGGGTCTCTGGGCCAGGGCCAAGGCAGTGGGGGCTGTTCCCTCACTGTTTACAGGAAGGCTTTGCGGGCCTCATGAAACCACTTCGCGGGCCGGATCCGGCCCCCGGGCCTTGTGTTTGACATGTCTGTTCTAGGTGTTTGAACAGGCCATTTTGTTTTAAACAGGTAGCTACCATTTTAGAAAGTGCTCCAAAATCTCAACCAAGGAGGAGCCTCAGCAGCTTCCTGCTAGAACTCCCTCGTGGGCTGCTTCTCATCCCCAAAAAATAACCTTGGGGCAAAGCACAAGGGAGGAATGTGAATCTCAGCAAAATCATACGGCAAGGATACGTCTCTGGATGTGTATTATTGTCATACAAACCATGACTGGTCAGTTGAACTAAATAACATATACTTTTAAAATCTGAAACCAGGAAATTGGGAACATGATTATATTCATTCCTTCTGCCAAATATTTCCTTTTATGCCATGGCTGTTTGCTTGAGGTCTTCAAAATCAAAGAGATCAGCTGTAAATATTATTTTAAAACCCACCAAAAAAAAACCCCTTTTGTACAGCTTGGTTGATGCCTAACTTCGCCACTTTTTTTGGACAGGATTGCAGCTGGGTACTTACTTTTTGGGTTCCCTATTAGGAGCTCCTTACAGTCAGCTTTCCAATATTTCTTAGTTTTTTTCAATTTAATTAAAATGGAGCTAAAAGGGACCTTGGAGTTCTTCTAGTCTAATCCCCTGCTCAAGCAGGAAACCCTATATTATTTCAGACAGGTGGCTGTCTGGTCTCTTTTTAAAAAAACCCAGTGACGGAACGCCAATGATTTCTGAAGGCAAGCTGTTCCACTGGTTAATTGTCCTCACTGTTAGGAAGTTTCTCCTTAGTTCCAAGTTGCTTCTCTCCTTGCTTAGTTTCCATCCATTATTTCTTGCCTTCTGACTGCCTCTTCTTTGTGGCAGCCCCTCAAATACTGGAATACTGCTATCATGTCACCCCCTCGTCCTTCTTTTCTCTAGACTAGCCATACCCAATAATTTATTATGGTTTCTTTTTATAAAAAAACCAATATCCCACCTTTTCTGCAGGAGCTCAGGGTTGCTTATATGGGGACCTTCCTTCATTTTATTTCCTCAACAACACCTCTGAGATGCAGGCTGAGCTGAGAAAGTGTAACAGGACAAAGTTGATCCAGTGGCCTAGATGGACACAAGTCCTACACCAACATCTTAAAAACTATAGGACACTGGAACGTCATCTCATTAACTCCATTTTTATTTTAATGCCAATTAAGTTGGATTCTGCTTACTTTGTGGTGTGCTATTTCTTGCCGTTGCTTTTTTTTAATGTGCTAAAATGATTGCTTGTTTTATGAAAAGGCCTGAGCTCTCTGGAGCTAGATTCTTATCCACTTCCCACTCCTAGAAGATCTACTGCTGTTGTGAGAGAATACTGCTGCTGATAGCTTCTGCTGCTACAGCAATTCTGTGACCTGGAATGCAATGGAGTGAAGGTCCAAGTTGCACAGACTTGAATCAAGCAATCCAATTAATTAATAGCTGGCCATATGGCATTACTTTTAATGAAATCATTAAACTCCTCACTGAATATGTTTCTTTTTCCTAAAAATGTACATGTACAATTATAAAGAGTAACTCAGGCCAGCAGAGGAGCAAGTAGATATAAAATACCGTATTATACTCAATGCTTGTTGTATATATTGCACTGTTTTTGTAGCCTGTAGTATACTTACTAGAAAGGTGTCATTAATACTAATTATATCTTCCTACGAATCAGTGTTTCTCAATCTTCTTCACAACTTTGAATTTCTCCAATTTAGGTATCTAACTCTGGTGCAGAGCGGGTGAGGAGGTAAGGCTCATGATTTTAATTAGTCTGCTAGAAGTCGCACTCCACAGAATACCTGGGACCAAAGCAAAGTGAATGAGGCCAGAACTAAGTTAAATTAAAATCACATCACATTGATTTACATATATTGAATATTTTTATTTATATAAAAATTACAATTTGGTGGCAGACATTGGAAGCATTCTTAGGGCCACAGATGCTTCGAAGGCTCTAAATAGCTAGCTAAGGCTAAGGCCTGAGAAGGAGCTCTGTTGTCTTATGAGAAGATATGGTATATTGTGACACAACTGAAATGGTTACTTTGAAAATAAAGATAGTTTACAGTAGATAATGGAAGCATAATTTTGTGTTTCATTTTGTATTTTCAGGTGTACCAAGTGATGTTTCATTTATCGTGGGAAAATTCTTTGAAGAAACACCCTTTTGTGGAACTTAACTGCTTTTATTGGGTTAGTTTTTGACTTATACCTTGTAGTTAAACAAAAATAAAACGTTTAGGACTTCCGGTGGCGACGCGATGTCGAAAGACAGCCGTTTTCGGGCTGCCCGCTCCGCAGCTGTGTTTTTCCATCGTAAACAGCGTCTATCAGCTGTTTAGATGGATTTGAAGCCCCCTCCTCGGGAGAAGAGGAGGGGGTGAGGCCCCAGGTAGGGGTTGAGCTCTCTGGGGCCGCCTGAGCTGAGAGCTTGGGCGGCTGAAGGATGAGCCCCCCCGAAGCCTGGGTTGCTCCGAGCTGCGCAGCGCCTCTGCTCTGGGATTCTTGGAGCACAGCCAGGCGTTAGCAACCACCCCTGCCAAAAGGAAATACTTTTGATTATCAAGATGCAGGCAGAGCGGTACAGGAGGTCAAGGTGAAGTGGACTCTTTATTTTTACTCTCTAGCTCAATGGATTTTATAGCTTTAAAGTGAAAGTGCGTAATAAGTGAAAGTGGGGGAAGATGGTGGCTAAAACTTCTAAAGCTCTTCGGAATGCGGGGTCTTCCCTGGTGCAAGAGACCTCACTGCAAGCTTTGCTTCCTCCTGCATCTCCTCCGGTATTGACGCTTAAGGATTTACAAGACGCTCTTGGAAAGCACGCACAACTGATGTCTGATATGATGGATGAAAAGTTGAAAAAGCTGGAGGAGAAATTGCAGAAATTGGAGAAGATGGAAGAGAAGCTGAGAGCAATGAGGGTGGACATCTTGTCTAAGGTTGTATCCGTAGCTGAATGTGTGCAACAGCTGGATGTAAAAGTGGAGGATCTCAGTCAAAAGAACTCTATATTAGAAGCAAAGGTATTAGAAAATGAAAATATAAGGGATAAAATGGATGAAGAATTGAGCCGTGCTCAGTATAATCAGATGCAGAATGCTATTAGAATTAGGGGTTTAAAGGAGAATGGTAAAGAAGATTTAAAGCAGCTGATTTCTGAGGCTCTGGAAGGGGTACTGGGCCAGTCAGCATCTGAAATTGAGGGAAATATGGACAAAGTTTTTCGTGTAAATTCATGGATTGCAAGACAGAGGAAGTTACCCAGAGATGTGGTGGTCTATTTTACAAAGAGAGTAATTAGAGATGAAGTCATTCAAGCTGCTTATGAAACTAATTTGGTAGTGGCTGAGCAAGAAGTTTTGGTTTTAAAAGAGATTCCTCCGAAGATCCTAAGGAGAAGGAAAGATTTCGCATTTCTAGTACAGGAACTTAAGAAACGTGATATTAAGTTCAGATGGGAGATCCCAGTTGGGTTGGTGACAACGCACGAAGGTAAAAGACATCGTTTGGTTACTGTGGCTCAGGCACGTGATTTTTATAGTAATGTGTTAAAAGCAACCCCCCTATCATTTTTGGAAGCTGCAAAAGGACACGGTGTGGGAAAGTTTCAAGATGTTGCAGACAGACAGACAGAGGACAATGGTGGTGGAGGGGATCAAGCTACAGTCTCATCGGTTGCTGCAGGAGGCCAGAAGATGACGCGTGCCGCCCTAAGAAGAGCGAGACGAGAGCAAGAGCAAGACCAGCGGAAAGTTATGGAATCTTCAAAGTGTGCTTACAATGAAGATGTAGGAGGAGAGCGGTCTAAAGAAGTTTTGGGGGTCATGACAGAGGTGCTCCAAAAGTTTTGGGGCGTTAAGATTGTTGATTAAATTTTTAGATTAGAATGTCAATGGAGTAAAATTATTATAGAGGAGAAAGAAAGTTTTTTTTTCTTTTTTTAAATATTTTATATAATTTAAGATTGATGTTATTTGCTTGCTAGAAAAGTATACTAGGGTTACAGACTTAAAGTATGTGTTGAACTAAGAGTGGGTATGTAAGCACCTACATAACAAGTTGTCTTAGAGATTGCTTTAAAAAATTTTTTTATATATATACTCTTTTTATTTGAACTTTTATTTGAACTTAAGGATGATTTGGAACTGTGAGACATTTGGCGTGATACACGCAAGAACTATTTTAGATTATAGTTTAGTTTGGTTGGAGATTATTAAGATTAACAGAGATAAGCGCTTTTGGTGCGTAACTGAGAATTTGTTTGGAAATTAGAGAAAGGTGGGAGAATGCAAATAGCAGGTGAAAGTTTTTTTTTCTTTTCCCTTTTTTTTGAAATTAATATGAATAAGGACTGGGATTAAGAAAATTTATTTTGAGTAAAGATTTTTTTTTTGTTTTCCTCTTTTTCTTCTCTACTTTATTTGTAATATTAATATTGTTTGTATTCATTTTATATGAGCTAGAGAGAGATAGAATTTATACTTTATTGTTGATAATATAGGGGTGTTTATGTTTGTTTTTTGATTTTATGCCCTGTATTTAGCTCTGGGAAGTCGGGGGGGGGAGGAGGGAGTGGGAGAGAGGGATAGGGGTGGGGGAGGGGGGGATTAAAGTTAAGCTCCGGCTGGTGTACTTGAATGCCAGGTCGGTCGCTAACAAGGCTCCTCTCGTCCGTGACTTGGTCGAGGGTGAGCAGGCGGACCTGGCTTGCATCACGGAAACTTGGTTGGGCCCAGAGGGCGGCATTCCTCTGGTTGATCTTTGCCCACCAGGTTTCCGGGTGCTGCACCGGCCTCGGGCTCAGGGTAGGGGTGGGGGAGTGGCTGTTGTTATGAGGGAGACCTTGTGTCCACGGGAGGCCACCGTTCCCCAGATAGTCGGGTGTGAGTCTCTCTTTTTGAGATGCGGCCCTGGTGCGCAGTTGGGCTTGCTGCTGGTGTACCTTTCGCCTAGTCACGCAGCAGCAGCCCTGCCTGAGCTGCTCGATGTCCTCTCTGGGCTGGTGGTTGAGTTCCCGAAACTTATAGTTTTGGGGGACTTCAACCTACCATCGCTGGGAGGATCATCTGAGTTGGCTCGGGAGTTCATGGCTTCCATGACGGCCATGGACCTGACGCAAGTAATTTTCGGACCGACTCATGAAGGAGGCCACACCCTTGACCTAGTTTTCTTGTCTGGACGGTGGTTAGATGATCTTGGTGGGGGCTCTCCAATTATTATGCCCCTGTCATGGACCGATCATCATCTCCTGCGGCTGGTCTTCCGTTTTGCCACCCCCCGCCGTGGGTGTTTGGAACCAATTAAATGGTACCGCCCCAGACGCTTAATGGATCCCCAGAGGTTCCAGGCGGCGCTGGGATCCCCACCTGCCTCCCTTGCTCACAGCTCGGCCGATGCCTTAGTGGAAGCCTGGGAAAGGACGGCCACTGAGGCTCTTGACCGAGTTGTACCCCTGCGGCCCCTGACCCGGTGCAGATCCCGTCGAGCTCCATGGTTCTCTGCGGAGCTCCGGGAGATGAAGCGTCAGAGACGGGGCCTAGAGAGCGGTTGGAGGTCCAGCCGATCCGAATCCGACCGATTGCGACTAAGAGCCTACATTAGGTCTTATCTCGCTGCGATAAGGGAGGCGAGGTCTAACCACTTCGCCACCCTTATCGCGTCCGCAGATAATCGCCTGGCCGCCCTGTTTAGGGTGACTCGCTCCCTCCTAAATCAGGAGGTGAGGGAGGATCCCTTGCAGGGTCGTGCCGAGGAGTTTAACCAACATCTGTCGGACAAAATCGCTCGGATTCGGACCGGTCTGGACTCTGACTGGGCAGAGTCTGACGATCAGGACACGGGCGGTCTTGTCGATATCACCTGGGAGGAGTTTGATTCTGTGACTCCGGAGGAAGTGGACAGGATCATGGGGAGGCTGAGCACCACCACATGTTTATTGGACCCGTGCCCTTCCTGGCTGGTTTATGCAGCCCGGGAGAGGACACGCAGCTGGTTCCAGGCAGTTATATCGGCTTCTGTGAGTGAGGGTATCTTCCCCGCCGTCTTGAAGGAGGCGGTGGTGAGGCCTCTCCTCAAGAAGCCTGCCTTGGACCCAGCTGTATTGAACAACTTTCGTCCTGTCTCCAACCTTCGCTTTCTTGCGAAGGTTGTTGAGAGTGTGGTGGCGCATCAGCTCCCTCTGGTCCTGGATGAAGCGGATTATCTAGACCCGTACTAATCGGGTTTCAGGCCCGGGCACAGCACGGAAACGGCATTGGTCGCGCTGGTGAATGATCTCTGGAGGGCTCGGGACAGGGGGCATTCCTCTGTTCTAGTCCTATTAGACCTCTCGGCGGCTTTCGATACCATCGACCATGGTATCTTGCTGCGGCGTCTCAGGGGACTGGGAGTGGGAGGCACAGTTTTACAGTGGTTCTCCTCCTATCTCCAGGGACGTTCGCAGTCGGTGTTGGCAGGGGGGCAGAGGTCGACCGCGAGGTCTCTCATTTGTGGAGTTCCTCAGGGGTCGGTCCTCTCGCCTCTCCTGTTCAACATCTATATGAAACCGCTGGGTGAGATCATTCGTGGCTTTGGAGTTGGGTATCATCAGTACGCTGATGATACCCAACTTTTCTTTTCGACCCCAAACCACCCCAGAGATGCCCTCAACGTGATGTCCCATTGCCTGGAGGCGGTTCGGGTCTGGATGGGGAGGAACAGACTTCAACTCAACCCCGACAAGACTGAGTGGCTTTGCATACCTTCATCCCGGGTCTATTCGGACATTCCACCTCTGGCTATGGGGGGTGAACTATTACCCCCCGTAGATAGGGCTCGCAACTTGGGAGTCCTCCTAGATTCACGGCTCACTTTGGAAGACCATATAGGAGCTGTGACTAGGGGGGCCTTCGCCCAGGTTCGCCTGGTGCGCCAGTTGCGGCCCTATCTTAGCCGGGATGATTTGTGCACGGTCACTCATGCGCTCGTGTCCTCTCGTCTGGACTACTGCAACGCTCTCTACATGGGGCTGCCCTTGAGGACCACCCGGAAGCTCCAACTGGTACAGAATGCAGCCGCGAGAGTTGTGTTGGGAGTCTCCCGATACTCCCACGTTACACTTCTGCTCCGTGAGCTGCATTGGTTACCAGTTGTCTTCCGGGTGAGATTCAAGGTACTGGTAACGGTGTTTAAAGCCCTCCATGGCATGGGGCCGGAGTACCTTAGGTAACATCTGCTGCCGGCATCAAGTTCCCTGCGCCCTGTGCGTTCCCACAGAGAGGGCCTCCTCAGGGTGCCACCGATCAGAGAATGTCGATTGGTGGCCCCCAAGGGGAGATCCTTCTCTGTGGGCGCTCCGGAGCTGTGGAATCAGCTACCGGTAGAGCTCCGGATGGCGCCCGATCTTCGCTCCTTTCGTCGCGATCTCAAGACATTTTTGTTTGTACAAGCTGGCCTAGCCTGATGGGGATCGGTGGGGTTGTTTTATTTTTGGTCTCTTAATTTTATCTTGGGGTTTTTAGAATTGTACTCCTATTGTTTTAACTAGGGCAACTGTTTAATCTCTTTTTAATGTTTGTGTTTGGTATTTTATTCTGCCCTGTGAACCGCCCTGAGTCCTCAGGGAGAAGGGCGGTATATAAATGTTATTAAATTAAATTAAATTAAATTAAATTAAATTAAATTAAATTAAAATGTATTGTAAAACTTTTTAAATTAAAAAAAAAATAAAATGTTTAAATGTTTAAAGACGAATTCAAACAAAAACAAGTGTTAGTTTGAATCTCTTTCTTCAGTTATATTTGTACCTCTTGAAACCAGAATAGTCCATGTAATATCCACGTTTTATTAGCAAAGGACCTTCTTCTTAAAGCTGTATGTGGAAGCTGTGTAGAAAGCCTCACAACTTTCCCCAACAGCAGAGGCAGAAATATAAAATACTACTGCAAGTACCACATTGTACTAGCTAAACCATACTGTGTGTATCTCCTGTGACAATGAAAGGGCAGTACTGATGCACCCCAACAGAGAGGGAGGTAAATGAGCTGCCAAAAAAGAGTGTCTGGCTATTTTCCACTGGTGATTTACCATTATGATATGAATACTGCAGAGACATATATACAAGAAGTCCTATTTTAGTCATTGGCTTTGGGAGATGAGGTCTTTTCATTAGTAATAATTGGGTACTTTCCCATTCCACTAATTACTGTTAGTGCCTTTTCTCAGTGTTTTTTTTTAACTCATTAGCATATAACCAATTTTTCCCCTTTAACTGCAAAAGATAATGGTTTCTGAAATCTCAGTTTAAGTATATCTTGCTTTATAGCGGCACTAAACCCAGTTTCCTGGTTTAAATGCCATGGGGAGGATAATTTAGAAACAGGAAGTCTGTTCTGCTGCAGAGTATGCCAGAGGAGAAGTGAACAGACTTTAAGTCAACTTAACTCAATGTTTATCGGAGCAATTTCCTACCTCAATTTTGGCATCTCCAACTTCTCTTTTTTCAAGTGCAGTTGTGAGCTTTGCTAGCTACAGCAGTGACACTTTGGGGAATAAGGACACCAAATTAACACAGACCAAGATTCCAGCTGTAGAAGTTGGTATAGGACACAGGTCTGCAACCCGCGGCTCCGGAGCCGCATGTGGCTCTTTCAGCCGTCTCTCGCGGCTCCCTCTGCCATGTGCAGTTCAAAAAAAAAGTGGGACTAAAAAAGTTCAACCAATCAATTCAAATAAGCAGGGTAAGTGCATATCTTGCCTTGGCTCCACTCTTCAGTCAAACCTTGTTCTGCGCATGCGCGCATGTGCACACATTTTTTGCGGCTCCCAGTTTTTCCTTTTGTGAGGGAACCGGTTCTGAGTGGCTCTTTCACTGTTTCAGGTTGCTGACCCCTGGTATAGGAGTTAAAATAAATCTTCAAGTGGCATCCTTTTATTGCTGATTTCTGCTTGTGGATGGTAAATGTCATAGCGCTGAAACAAATGTTTATTGAGAAAATTAAGAGGATAAGGAACACAAATAATCCCATGCATGGCTGAGTGAATGCAGAACTGGGAATCAGAGCCAAGGGATTTGGGTGCAAATAGGGGCCTGAGGCAATGACTTTCTGAAGCAAATCATACCCCTTTAATCTCAGGTCCCCACGTATTAAAAAGGAAAATAGTTATTTATTTATTTATTTATAAAATATATTATCTTTCCAGTAAAAAAAATGCCCATGAAGTTATTTAAAAAGACTCTTCTCATGATATTGTAAAGACAGAATAGGAAGATTTTAAATGCCTTTGCATATCTGAATGATTACAAACAATCACAAATAAACAGAATCCTTTATCAGCATACAGGTAACCATATGAAGGACAAGATCATTAAAGTAATGCATATACACGTACGGATTTATACAATGGATTATTTTCTGTTTGGAAAAACATCAGGCACTTTTCCACAAATATCCAAAGACAGTCTGAGGTGTTCAGCGATCAAAATTGCCTTCTCTTTACAAATCGCAAAAATGATCTGAAACATTTGGATGTCAACATGTTAGTGAGGGAGATACAAGGGAAGTGCAAAATGGAGGATGATTCTTTTCTTAAAAGACCTAGTTGTAATGCAGTTACATTTCTCTGTTATCTTAAACCATATTATTAATTTTAGACCTTAAAAAACACAAATAAAACATTTTCTTGAAATATTAATTATAAATTAATAAGCCTGAACTTTTCATCTTATGATCTTAAATTGTTTAAAAGTCATAGCAACATCAAATTTATTGGAACAAGTGCAAACTTAAGATTACAATCCTGAGACATGCTTGCAACTGAATCGTCAGAATTATATCACAGCAAGCATGTGCAGAATTGCACTGTAAGACTTTTAAGGAACTGGTCCATATTAATAATCATCTCTTTTTTAACAGATGTTATCACCATTCAACAGTATAACATTAGCTTATCATTTCATAGAACTTGTCAGTTTATCAAAGCAGAGATCTCATTAATGCAGTTAATACATAATTAGAAACAATACATTAAATTGGAACAGTTCTATTATATAATATATTTCTTTTGCAGATTGAAACAGAGAATAGCCTGGCTGCTTGGAAAAGCAACTGACACAATTCACAAAGCCATCATATGCAATTATTTAAAATTACAGAATATAAAGATATATATGCAAAAACATGTATGATCAGTCTTCACATTCATTTTTATAATACCACACTCCATTACATTTTTAATTTTCCTGTCTTCCTGCCCTATAATAGCATTACTGAGCATTGGGTCCAGGTTACACTAAGTGTCAGTGTTTAAAATGAGCAGAGGTGTTCCTTATCTGGGCAAACAATATTCAATTAATATTCATAATGAATTGAAACATACACAGAAATATGAGAATATTTAACAGTTTTTCCCAGGATTCTTTGTCAGCATTATTAGAACATTCTTAGGTTATATGCTTATCAGGCCATTCTCCTCTTAGGAGTATTCTGGTGGCAGTTAAAATATACACCTGCAGCTGTACACCTTGTGGTATTATATGAAAATAGGGTATTCAAAGAATACCTTGTATGTCTCCCCCATGAGACATGTGCAGTTGATATATTAAATAATTGGAGGAGGGTTGAAGCTTAAAGGTCCCTCAGGGGCTGTACTTCACCTAATGTCCACTAAATCATCCTTGGCTATTCCTCATGACCTCACTCTCCAAAACATTGGAAAAAAATGATTTGGCAATTTTGAGGAGCCAGTGTCTCTCCTTTTCCTGAAAAATACTTCAGAGAGTTGGAAATTCAATTTGTTAGGATTTAAAGAGTTTTTTTAATATATTTTTTGCTTGGATTTTGGAGGGAGGAGGTTCAATATTGTATAAACGAAAGATGCACAGCACAGCTATTATATCAAAGAGACATAAAATATAGCTCACAATTTCAATATTATTTATATTTATTTATATATTGTAAGCCTGCTCTTATCAATCTAAGAGTAAATTATTGGAACTCCTCTTGATCACTGTAAGATGTTGAAGGCAATGATCAGTAAACCTCACCAAAACTATTGTTACATTATTATGATCAAGATTCATTTCTATAAAATGCATTATTACATCATAATTAGCGTAAATCAGTTTCTAACTGTATGATCTCTTCAAATCAAAATAGGAGGCAGTAATAAAAAAGAAATGAGGGACCATGCAATTAAAAAAGGTAAATTAAAATGGATTACTAATAAAAATATTAACACAAATGCCTAATCTTTATAAAACTTCATAAAATAAATACAAATATGATCTGTATATACAAAGTATTTAACAACATTTAAGACTTTTGGACAGTCAGTATAGTACTAAGAATACAGATCATCTTCATGCCAGATAAAAACCAGAAATTTCATATGTAAAAACCTTCTCTTATAAATCTTACAAGAGTACTAATAAAAATTCATCCCTCTTATATTGTTAAAATACTGTGTATAAAATATGCTGAATGTTTTTAAAGTATTGGATTCTGCATATTTTTAAGAAGCTTGTAAAACAGCAAATGTAAGAAAATAGTTATAAATGTATTACAAATTTTACTAATTTTATTAATAAAATTAATCAATCTGGAAATGAGCTCTACAATAAATCTACTCCATATGCAAACAAAGCTTCTCAACATACTCTCTAATGTAGAAATCTGAATAGCAAAACTTTGGTTGGGTTATATTCAATGGTGTGCCACATAGAAAATTTACAGTAACTTTAACTCACCAAATGAAAATCAAGCTGTTCACCATGTTCCATGATTTTAATTAAATCTAATATATTCTTGCAGAAATTAAGTTTACTTCTACAGCTTATTCTATATACCACTTCGCCCATACTGGTGCCATGTTAGCAGGGATTATGGGATTTGAAATTTAATACATCTGGAAGCCACCTATTTAGGGAACGCTACAACATAAAGTCAACATATGATGCTCAAATATCTTCTGCTGGTTGTAAAGCCTAAGATTATCTGACATAGTAGTGAGTTTGGCACTTCCAAATAAAGACAGTTCCAATGGCACATTCCTTACTTACAGCAGCGAATAACCTGCAAGTATCCGGCAGCAAACATTTTGTACAAAAACCAGACAAAAAGAGACCTTGTAGCCAAGACTGACAAGAGAAAAAAAATTATACAAGAAAATGCAAAAAAAAGCTGAAGAACATCTTTGGACTTCTTTATGCATATGCACTTCTTGTAGTCAGAGATGTCTGAAGCACTTTAAACTGTAGCCTAGGATAATAGAAAGAAAACATGCAATGATAGAAAACATTCTCGATTGATTAGATCTCTACATAAAAATGCATTTATGAATTACTTTTTAATCAGGATCTGGCAACCTATGCTACTTCAACATAAGTCTTTCAGTAAGAATACTGAAGTATCCATGCCTTAAAAACTGGTGTAGTTGACTTTCCTGTGGTTTTACTCAAAAGACGCTAAAGATAAAACTATATTTGACTTCACATGATACCTTGCCCTTTGTTGTTGCCTTTTGATGAACTGCCCTTCTGTGACATCGGGCTTAAGATCACACACTGCAATTCATCTTCTAGATACTTTTAAAATGTAATTCCACCCCATCCTTTCATCATATAAAAAACAAAAGCAAATATGCAAGACTATCCTACCCAAACCATTAATTTTTAGAAAACTGAGAATCAAAAGCATGATGGTAATTTTACAATGAAGTCTTTAAAATCCTAGATTAATGGTAAAATAAGTATTTCTTCTTCTAGAAAACTGACCTATCTCATAAGATAGCATTTTTATACCTTCTATAATGATTTTTGAAGTACATGTAGTCCTTGACTTACGACCACAACTCAAGCCAAAATTTCTGTTGCTAAGTGAGATAGTTGTTAAGTGAGTTCTGCCCCGTCTTTCAACCTTTCTTGTCACTGTTGTTAAGTAGTAATACAATTGTAAAGTGAATCTGGCTTCCCCGTTGACTTTGCTTGCCAGAAGGCCACAAAAAAATGATCACATGACCCTGGGACACTGCAACCATCATAAATATGAGTCAGTTGCCAAGCCTCCCAATTCTGATCATGTGACCACGGGGATGCTGCAACGGTCCTTTGTCTGAAATGGTACAGGGTTTCCTGCCTGAGCAAGGGGTTGGACTAGAAGACCTCAAAGGTCCCTTCCAACTGTATTATTGTTATTGTCTAACTGGCCCTAAGTCACTTTTTTCAGTGTCTTTGTAACATCAAATGGTCAGTAAACGAAAGGTTGTAAAGTCTAAGATTATCTGAATGTATTTATAAATCATCTTTTGACAACAAGGCAAAGCATGTGTTTATAAAATTTCTGACCTAGAATATGTTTTGATCATATAACCAAATAATATAATGGCATTTGCTAATGATATTTTACATGTAATATCCACTGCGCCTTCTCCCTTTGTCTAATTTCCTTCTAGTGCAGCAGCTCCTTTAACACAACTGAATCTTGGAGCAGTTCTGTATATAATAACTTCATGAAAATAAGAGAATTTATATGCAGCTTTTCATTCTAATGGAAGAGACTACCCCAAGCTGAATATGGTCCTTATAGTATTACTTTAAGGTTTCAAGAGAATAATGAATGTATTGCAACATTGTCATAAAATAACAAAAACAAGAACTAACCTTCCAGTCTTATCCTGACACCCAGCTGTGTGTTGTTGTTTTAACACCGTGCGGCAAACTTTGGTTAGGTAACACACTGTCAAAGTTAAAATCTAGTGTTTCCCCATCCATCAGATCATTACGAATGATTGATTCCATATCGCAGTCCAATCGCTCAATGAACATATCATCTAAGTCACTAGGCAGCTTCTCTTGATGGAAAGAAACAATTCCCACTCTTCCATACCCATTACAGCTGTTCACAGTGGCGAAGGGGCTAATGCTGTTCACTTGCATCGGGTGGCTCACGACTCCCTGGACTGAGTTTTTTGCTGAGGTTGAATGATTCACACTTGAAGCATGAGACACAGTACTAAGGGTGAGAGACAAAGTATGGCTGTTTATTACTGCTGTGGGTTGGATGTGTCCTTGGTGAGAGTGAGCACTGGGGGCAAGGATTTTGTTATGGGACTGCTGGTTGCCATAGGGTGATATTGCTGAGTTAGAGACCATTAATATATTTTGTCCCAGTACTCGACTACTAGGCTGGGAAACATGAGTATCTGCCGAGGCTAAGACCTCATTATGTGGTGGTGAATCAGAAGTAAGCAACTCCTTAAGAAGTCCTGGGCAGTTAAACTGGTTAATGGTCCCATAGCTCGATTTATTGTCCTGAATTGTCGGCATAGGGATCTGTGACAAAGAATTTATGCTAGGCTGAGCATAAGTGTATTTCCTGTAGTCTGCATTGGTTGAAGCTATATTTGTATTGGACGATGTATATGAATAACCAGTAGATTGTTGCATCATGGTAGTAGGTGGTGATTGGGTAGACCCAGTCAATGATGCATTTGGAGACAAAAGGTTGAGATTATCTAGTAGGTTTTCCATATTTTCGGAACTACTCATTTCAGAAAGGCTCGGCAGAGTTGAGGCCATTTTGGTTGTTGATGAAGGATAGACCATGGAATGCACATCCCCTTCCCCAAGGTCATCTTGTTCTGGCAGAATTGGGGAAAGTCTTCCACTAATGGTACTAGCATTCGAACTGGCTCGAGGTCTAAAAGTACTCCAGTTATTATCAAAGTCATCGTTGCTATGATTGCTGGGGCTCGCAGGCCATTTTGAGAACTGTGCTCCTGGACTGTCGCCATTTCCGTCTTGAGCTGCCTGAAGAGCTGATTTTTTCTTTGCAGCTCTCCCTCTGCTTTTTGCAAACTTGCTGCTGTTGTCCATGGAGGCAGCCCTTCTCCTGGGAGATTTGCCACTTTTGCCTCCTTCTGGATTAAGCATCCACCAAGAGCTTTTTCCCGTCCCTTCATTCTGAACTCTAATGAACTTGCTGTGCAAAGAGAGGTTGTGACGGATTGAGTTCTAAAAAAGGAAAATGTAAGAAAGATATTGAACTGCTCTGCCACAGTAATATATCCTAGATCGCCCCCCAAAACAAATCCATCAAATGAGAAATACAATAATATCACTATAAAATAGTATCGCCACCCCCTCCCCCGTACTTATTTTAAATTGTATTTCCATCAGCAACAAAACCTATCATACTTGCAGGATGCAAAGAGGGTGAATCAAGGTCAGAAAATCACAGTGGCTGCCACACCAAATAATAATACTCTTCATTGTTAGAATCAATAGGATCCTTGTCAGTAAGCACTACACACATGCAGGAAGCCACACCTGCTCCATCTGAAAATTAACACCATAGATTATCAAATGTCTGGACTAGACTTTCAGTCAGACAGCCATGGAAAAAGTCCTCCTCATGGGAGCATAGCTGGAGGGGGAGGGCGGGAATCAGGATCTGCTATGGACTGAAAGCTACTTTTTTTTTCTTCAAAAAGGAACTGGAAAGTCTGGATTCATCAATAATTCCATCCCGTCAGCTCAAAGACAAACTTCTCAGGAAACAGACGAGACTAATGCAAATGCAGAGAAAGGAGGAGGGGAGGCTGCCTAGAGAGGAATCAAAAGGACACAGAACAGGGCAGATGGCACCTGGCTTCCAAAGGGTTAAACCCACTACAATTTCTTCTCTTGCCAGTTGACCAGCTAATTGGTCTGAACAGGGAGCTAGTTTACCTCAGCTAAAGGAGCGGGAAGCCAACAGTCCATTCCCACCAAACCATTCATCTCCTGGCCAATGAGAAACAAGGAAAAGGGTCGGACACGTCTTTCTATTAGTAGATGTCCTGGGAGGGACTGGAATCAGGTGGGTTGGCAGCAAAGGGACAGATAGCTTTGACACTGCCCCAAAACGAGATTGTTACGTTTCCATAGACGGTAGACAATGGGTTTATCCAGCATGGAAACAGGTCACACAACTGCACGTACAAAGCTTTTGCCAAAAACTGGCAGTTACTTAACAACCGCTGTAGAAAACCTCATAAAATAAAATAGTTATGTCTTCTGGGCGTAATGGGCAGCCTCGCCTATGCTCATAACTCAAGTGCCACTTGATATTTAAGATTACAGGTTAAAATATACACTTATAAATGCTGTGAAGAATATTGAAAGCCACTTCATTGTAACTTTTTTCTTTTTTCCCCCTTTCTTTTCTTTTCTTGCACTTTTTGCTTTTTTCTCTCTCTTTTTCTCTTTTTCCCTTTACATTTGCTTGTGTTCGTTTTTACCTTTTTGTTTAAAAGTATGTATGTGGCTGCATGTATGTGTAAGATTAGAATAAAATAATAAGATAAAACTAAAACAAAAGTATTCAGATTTCATTTGAACAAGTATAGTAAACCCACTAGAAATATTAGGGGAATATATGGTTATCAATTTCAGAATTTGCTATGAATCCCCCTTTTTGCAAGATACAAAGGTGGTGGTGTTTTTGCATAAGGTAAAGAGAAAACTGCTGTGTGTTTTGTGTTGGGGGAGGAGGGCTTTTGTGGCTTTGTGTCAAGGGAGCAGAAACCTGACCTTTTCCCCCACTTTCTTGCATTTCACCCTTCCTTGTCTGGTTCACTTTTTTTTTATTAAAGAGTTTTACAAAAACAAGATTTTACAATATATCCCCAAATCCCCCCACCCCAAACCCACCCACTTCCCCCCCCCACTTCCCAGAGCTAAATACAGGATTATAGTTATAATAATCATATTCTAAATAAAAATTATGCATAATATACAATTAACCAAATTCATAATGTGCTTTAACTCCCCTTTAACATAACTACATACAAAGTACCAATAACAATATCCCTCTAAAATCTACTCATAAGCTAAATGGAACTTTTTAGTCCCATATTTATTCTGAATATAATCTATCCATCTCCTCCAAACTGAAATATATCTTTCCTGTGAATGATCTTTCAAGTAAGCAGAAATCTTAGACATTTGATAATGCAGTAAGACAGAGAGGTAAAACGTTTAAAGCAACACAGGATAGTGAGAAATGGACGGTGTGTGGTGTCAAATTTTACTTCCCTCCTTTGCCTGTACTTTTTTGGGGTGAGAGGTAGGACCCGTCCTCCGTTTCATAAATCAATGGGAGAAATACACCCTTGCTCTACATGTCTATTTTATCTTGTACTATGTTTCTAGTTAAGGTTAGCTTGCTTCATTCTCCCAGTGTCAAATCCAGAGATTATCACTTTCTAATTCGAACCATCATGTTTTGCTCATCTACTCAGCAAAAGTATTCTCCCATTTCCTGCTTCAGTATATTCCTACTGAAAATAAGTTAAAGTGGGACGACAGAATAATAGCGCTTACACTGTTTCCCTAGCAACATCAACAGCTAAGCAATTTTTGAAGCAACTTTTGATAATTCTCATGGGAAGAAGATTGGAAAACTTTATTAAAAACACAACACTCAGAATTCCTCAGAATAAAATCCATTAACACATTGCAAAAAGAATTTGACAGCCAAGATGTTTTGTGGCCATCATATATCCCACCTTACCAAAGCTTAAAGTATGTTTATAGTGAAAATGTAATTCTGTGCACAGACCTATCTGTGCAAATTATTCACTCCATCCACAAAAGAACCATTTAGTATTTTGCAGAAACTGCAGACCTCCTTAGTCATCAAAAAAATTACAGTCTAGTATTCTTATACAAAGGACATTCAAGGTCAGTTTTGGAGTAGCTAAGCCATCTCCAAATTTTGCCAACAACAACAGAAGTTCCAAACAGGAAAAAGTTTGCAGCAGAGTGCCTTTTACATAAATTCCTGTTTTTCACAAGCCAGGGGAGATTAAAGAAACTACAGTATGATTTACTACTTGGAAAAAAGTGTGGAAGAGAAATAAGTAATGCAAAAATATTTAGCATAGTTATTGATGTTGTGTCTACAAATCTTTGCCAAACACAGACATGACTTGATAATGGTACAATTTTAAACACTGGAACTTGGCAACTGGGCCAGCAAGTGCCGTGACTGAATTTGGAGTCTGTCCCTTATGCCTAGAAAGAACTTGAGTGACACTGAAAATGAAAGGTGGCATTTTTTTCTAAACTAAGCAGGAGTTTCACTTCAAAGTACATGTATTAACTCTATGTGTCAAATTTTATTGCTCTATTTCTTGGCAGGATTGATTGCAACTTCATCCACAATAAATCCTCAGTGGAGTCACTAAGTTTCTCTCTAACTTTGCAAGCATGGCTCTGGACACATTTCTGCATGTGGGCATAATTGTTCTATTGCCATTGTATACATCTTTGTTTCTATTCCCTGATTCCCCCATTATGTTTGGAAGATGATCTGTGTGATCTTTTGTCCTCATGCCCAGCTTAGAAAGCAAGAAACAGGCAGGGAAAGCTAAGACTACTACTAACCTCCCACAATTTACAGCAATTCCTGCAGTAATAAAACTCTTGTTGGGGAAATAAATTTTTTTTAGCCCATGTTTCAAGTCCATGCTATGTGTATTTGGCTACTTTGTGATACAAAGACAGACAGACAGATCTAAGCTTTTGGTATGATGGAAAATTGTTTAGACAACAAGACTTTCTGCAAATAAATCCCCATTGAATGCTGTGATGTAGGCATAATAGAATCATTTTATCACTACTCTCTTTCCAACACTTATAGGTCACACTCTGGAACAGTGTAGGGAAGCAGAGAGAACAAAACAGGACAACACGTCACAGCCAATTCACCACGGCCAACTCGCTGCGGCCAACTTGCCACAGCCAATTCAACAAATACAAAAATTAAATTAACTTCAACAGAAGCGTGGCCAATAATAATAAAGTCAATCCAGAAATACAAGTCACAGTAATTTCAACAACAATGGGGTCATCAATAATAAAAAGGGGCTGAATGAAACAATTAATACTGTGTTGAATTGTCCCACAGTGAGTTAACCATGGCGAGTTGTCCTAGACCCCAGAAAGAAAGCAATGACTGGCTTGAATCCAGACATCTGGATGTGATACAAAAGAATTTGATCCATACTACCCAAAAAAACCCCAAAACCAACCACCATGCCAGGCATTTCACTGAGATTGTGAAATTGACAAGAAGGATGAAATTGAGTTCAAGGCTCCGCTTTGCAAATCAAGCTGCAAAGTTTTTTACAGGAATTGTGAATCCTATAACATTGCCTATAAAATCTGCCATTGAGTTTAAATGATGGAAGGAACTGTTCAGGCAACCATGTTCCTGAATGGGAAAATGCCTCTGCCCAAACTTTCCCACTACTTTCATCCTTTTCAAATATTACTCATTTGAGTAATATTTACTGTTTTCCTGTTTGCAATTTGCTACCAAATGTTTGTGGCCCCTTGAAGCACTTGATTGTATCCTGATCAATGTTCCTGGATCACTAAATCAGATACGTTAATTTTCCATCTACTGTTCATTCAGAAGCCCACTTATGTCTCTCCACGGCAAAGCTATCATCTGCTTCCTGTTACCTGGAATATGTGTACAGGAGGCGATGCTATGAACTTTGGAAGCAGAGAGCTCTACAGAGATAAATCTGACCCAGTGAGGCCCCTATGGCTTAATACAGATTGTTGATTTTCAATGACTATTAGCAACCGGAAACCAGTGGTCTGATCCTCACCAATCTTTTGAATAAGTAATCAGCAAGCAGTTGGGACACCAGATTGTTGGGCTTCCTGCCTTAACAGCAGCAGGAAACCAATGATCCATTTCCTGCCGGCCAGCTGATCGTGCTGATTAGTTGGCCAGCAGGAAAAGCAAACCAAGTTTTTAAGATTCCAGGAGGTCACACTTTTGGTGGTTTAGGACTGCCTATGATCCTAAGGCCATAAGCTTGTCCGTCCATAATATATTGGCATTTCAAAATTTCAGTTAATCTGAAAATCTTCTCCATTTCTAGCAATAACGCCATCTATGGGGAAAGGCATTGCTATTCCATTAAAAAGAAGTAAGGTATGATCTGCTTAGGCATGAATGTAGTAGATTTTTATAATGGTATTACAATATCAGTTATTTGTTATATCTTTTATAATCCGTTTAAAATCTTCTTGAGACATTTTAAAAGAAACAAGTTTGAATACAATCACTTACAATAACTATATAACCAAATTAACCCATCACCTGTAAGACATTGCTATTTTATCAAGAATTTCTAAAATTATATGTATCATCAAACTATAGGAAAGCATATGTCCATGTTAATTTTGAACAGTTTCTCATATTGATGGATTTAGAGGCTTGCTTATCAACGTTATTTAGCCAAAAAAACCATTGATACATTGATATACATATAATAGTAGTAAAATGTTTTGATTTTATCCTGTACTTCAGGATTTAATAACTGTTTTCCATTCTGATACATAGAAAAGAGTTTTCAGAGAATATTTAAAATTAGAAAGTTACATTGGTGATTTGTTGTACTGCTCTTTTCAGATGACAATTCACTGTTTCAAGATTTCAGGTGATGTCTTTAAAAGCACTGTAATATTTTTTGAAATCACTTACGAACTACATCTCTGGGGAATTGAACATCTGTTTCATTAGCTATTGTGCACCCTATTTATAGCAGAATTGAGACTACACAGAAATTGCAAAGCATTTCATAAAGTGTGTTTGTCTATGTTTGGGTATGTGTCTATGAATTAATGAAATAAAACCCTAGCTGCTTATTTCTTAATTCTCTATGTTTCAATGTATTCTTTACATTCTGTTTTTTGGGTTTGGTCTTAGGAAACATGTACTTTAAATTTAAGTGAAATGTACAGTGTAAAATGAATTTTTAAAAACAGCAAACATAGATGTAAAAAGAAGAAATTTAAACTCAAGGCAGCAAGAAGCAGCACAAAATCTTATATAGTCAAAAGTCAAATCACGTATTATAAGTGTTCTTAAAAGAAGTAAATTGCTGCATTCAAATAACATATTTTACCTGATTATTTAATTATTTTCAGAGCGTCATATCATACGTTGTACCATATACAATCAAGCACACTATTTTTATAACATGCTAAGCCACGAAAACAAAATAGCCTTCCCCCTTCAAAGGTAACAAGCTTTCATCTCATTCTCATGTTGCTTGCCAGAATACAAAGACACCCTGCTAGTAAAGTTTCGTGGACATGTCCTAATAAGGTTGGCTGTATCTTACCACCACCGCACTGTACAGTCAGGCAGAAATTGGTCTAAAATGTTGTGGTCCGAAAAGTAATGCTTTCCCTCATAATATGACACAAAGCCTCTCCTGTGGACATTCTAAAGCACATAAGAGAAAAAAACTTTCAAGGACAGGTTCAAGGAAGATCAGCTGTGACACCGTCCCCCCCTCCTATATGGTTGCTGGTCTTGGCACCTTCATGGAACTGTTTGCTTTGGCTACAGGACAGATACTTCACGTATCCTCTTTTGGGAGGTGTGGGTATGAGAATATTGATCTCATGGAAGACAATATACAATCTTCCTAATTTGGTAAGCAAAATGAAAATAAACCTAGGACGTAGGTTTTGAGAAACAAAAGTAAACCTCAGAAGTATTGCCCTTTAAAGTTTTTAGACGCCTGCTGAATTTAGGAGGGGACAACTGTGTAGGCTACACCATTCCAAGTACTGACACAATCAGACGGCTGGGAGAGATTTCAAGAGAACCTCAGCTTGTGGTAGGCTTGCGAGAGCTAATGCCACAGCATGGACAATATTTATTGTGCTGATTTTGGCTACTGACCCTAGGGTGCCTTAGAAAACAGCTGAACAGCCTATGCTTGTTCACTAGGTAGATCTACCTGAGTCAGATAAAATTACTCCGGCTACAATTGGCACATGATCTAGCATTGGTGAGAGGCAGTGACCTAACCCCCTACCATAAAGACACAAACCAGGATACAAGTAGTTTCCTTTAAGTAGATCCTATCAAGGTGCTTTGTGGGATTAGGAGAGAGCAAAGAAAGCAAAGGTGGGGGATCAGGGGCGTCAAGAGCTAATGTTGAAGATAAGAACCATGTGTTTTTATAGTCCTTTATTACCATCCTTCAGCCTCTGATTACTGAGAAAGAGGAGTCAGAACTACTATCCTGATCATCTATGTAAGTTCCAAGGTCTAAAGAACAGAGCAGTTTTGGAAGATACTTGAGAGGATAATATTCTAGTAGCTAGAATTTTTTTTAAAGAACAACCCATTATTTTCAGCCCCCATAAAAAGAAAACCACTCCATTCCCTGGACAGTCTGCTTTCTTGCCACAGTAAGAATAGGTAAGAAAAATAGCTACGTAATAAAAACGGAAGCTCAAATCTGAAACCCATCCTAGAACATGTATGAACAATTATTGGTACTTTTATTTTCCTACCCAGTTGAGTGAGGCTGGCAGGAAGGAGAAAGGTAGCTGAAGGTACCTATGGCTGCTCAAGGTTACATCCTGGGTGAGGGCAGCAGTTATTGCTGAGGTATAATAAAACAAAACAGCAGAGGCAGCCCTTTTCATATTGATATATTTTCTTCCCAATTCAAGGATGTGGGGAAATCACATTACCACGGCCACGAGGAAGAGCCCTTAGCCAAATATATAGTGTAACTGCCAGGTTTTTTTTACCTGGCTTGAGTTTCAGTGGAAAACTCAGTTGAATTGGGCATTTTTCACATTCGTACCCTCGTGGTATTTCAGCCTCTGGATCCTGGTATTTTACTACATTTTTATAATGCTTTTCAAACACGGGTAGTCCTTGACGTACGACCACAATTGAGCCCAAAATTTCTGTTGCTAAGCAAGATAGTTGTTAAGTGAATTTTGCCCCGTTTTATGAGTTTTCTTGCCACAGTTGTTAAGTGAATCGCTACAGGTGCTAAAATTAATAACGTAATTGTTAAGTGAATCTGGCTTTTCCCGTTGTCTTTGCTTGTCAGAAGGTCGCAAAAGGTGATTTCACGGTCAAAGACACAGTGCAACTATCAACCATCATAAACACTTGCCACTTGCCAAGCACCTAAAGTTTGATCATGTGGCCACAGAGACCCTGCAACAGTAGTAAGTGCAAAAACAGTTATAAATCACTTTTTTCAGTGCCATTGTAACTTTCAATGAATGAATGGTTGTAAGTCAAGGACTACCTGTATTTACTGCTGTAATGAGCAGTCCTCCTTTAAATACAGATTAGAATTGTCCATTAAGATAGGGTCTTGCCATTTAATTTATCCAATTTGTCTTACAGGAGTCAGGAAACTCCTTGGAATTGGGAAACCTCCAGGACAAATATTGACAAAATGATGGATTTGATTAAGCCAAAGGTAGAAACATCATGCATTTCCTGTAAAGTAATGAAAAGCTAGCACAGTTGAGGAAACAACTACTTTTTTTTAACCCAGAAGACAGGAACCCCTAAATTCAAGATGCTCCCTTCCTGGAATACCTGAAGACTGTAATCTAGATTAGAAAGGCAAAATATAGCCTGAAGTGAGGCTCCTCCAAAAAAATAACATGGATATGTCCATAAAGTCATCAAGAGTCTTATGGGATTAGAAAGGAAGATTAAATAGAAAAAGGAATATAATTTTTTTTAAATCAAAAAAGGGAATAAAGATTTTCTATCTTGTCAACAGGTGTTGCCAATGGCCATTAAAATCAGTCCTGGAGATTTCCCAATAAATGCATGCTTATGACCTACCTTGTGAGTCATGAATATGAATGAATAAATGAAAACACACACATACATACACATACAAGAAAATTGATTAAATTAATGCTTAATAATTAAAATTACTTGTAAAATAAAGCACAATTTTCCCTATATGTGAGGTGCCTTATTTTTGCCAATATGAAATTACAGTTTATTTTTATTCATAGGTAATTTTTGGGAGAGGAAGGGAAAATCAATGTATTCTCATTGTTTTCTTTTTTCTTTTATTGTTCTATTATTTTACTTCTGTTTTGTTTACTTTTTTTCATTTCTTCCCTTTTATTGTTGTAAACCGCCTGGAGTAATCCTATGGCGAGATAGGCAGCAAATAAATTAAATTCATTCATTCATTCATACATACATAAATACAATATTTTCATTGTGGGCCAAACTTCTTTTATCAGTATGTATCATAAACATTGAGGCCTGGCTGATATGCTCTTAATATTTATACCTACAGTGACCCATTCATTAGAATTACAGATATTTAAATATCAAAGGAAACAGTTGTTAGAATCGGTGATGAAAGCTGTCATTTAATTGTCAACCGAGGCCATGTAAACACTTTTGAAAGGTCACCGCTTAAAAACCATATCCCCTCTGAGCTGACAATAAAACGCCACCAACTTCTTTAACTTATATTTTGTTCCTATTTAGTATTTCCTGCAACTTCAGAATCATAAAACGGGAATGACAGGCCCTAAGCCAAGAACCTCCATTGTTTTCAATGGAGGCACACAAGAATTGGCATAACAGGCTGGAAATGACAATGGAGGTGGAATTGGCCAGGCATCCATTCACACTGCCTACACCCGCTCTTTGTCTCCCCTTCCCCTTACAGGATGAGTTTTGCTCAGAAATTCCAGTACTGTATTACAAACACCAAGGGGAAAAACATGCCATGCACACTATATAATGAGAAAGACAAATAGCCTGTTACATTTGTATTCCACCCAACCTCCAAGGAACTCAGTGCAGCCTTTGAAAGTTTCCTGCAGTGCCACAAACATTAGCTTCAAGTTTATGAATGGGACAGGCAGCAACTGAGATCAAAAGACACGCAAACTGCCCAGAGGGATTTATCAAAGCAACATGCACCGGACTATAAAGCTCTGCTTAGCACAACTATTTTTTTAACTACATGGGCATGGTGTTATTCTATACAAAGAATTTATTTCACTACTGGCAAGACAGTCCAGTATCCCAACTTTCATTCTGCTGCTCAGAGCAATTCTGCTTTTAACATTTCTGCATGACTTTCTCTTTTAAAGAGGGGGCTCGTCCAGATTCCAAGTATTTATTTGTTTACACATAAACATATTGGGTATGTAATGTGTTTTCTGTTTCAGAATGTCTGTTTTTCTTGAAGTTACTGCCAATCTTCTCATAGTTCCTTTCCAGACCAATTTAAACATTTAAAGGAAATAATCAACAGTGTGGAGTAGGACACACAGATGATGAAATGTAATTCATCAATAGACTGCCTTGTGGTTCATTTAAGTGATTTTACATTCTGAATTTAATTATCTTAAGGAATTCTCTTCCAAAAATTTTCAACCGTGAAGCACTAAAGAAATATTTCTCTTCTCTATTCTCTTTATCAAACCCTGATTTATTTATTTTTATAATACCTGTTACAGAGAACACCCAAAGGGTTTGCCAACATAGACTTAAAGAGACAAAGAAAGGAAATACCCTGAGCATGTGCAGTTTCACATTTTAAACTAACACTTACTTAAATCACCGTAGCTCCATTCTCATAGTCATGCTACAGCTACACAAATAAAAACCTTGCTTCTGCCAATGTGCTTACTTTTTAAAAAGTAATCTTATTCCTAATAATGCACATAAAACTAAAGTAAAACTAAAACACTGTAGGAATAAATGTGCCAAAAGAAAAAAATATATGCACATAATATGGTTCATATAAAGGAAGTCACTCAGTTTTTATACAACAGATTCAATACACTTGAAAAAAAGTAGTTTTTCTTGAATTAAATGCCTTTAGATCAAAAGGTACATAGAGAACATTGTTTGATATTAACATTGTTTAAAGGCCAAATCTGTTGATTAATTAAGATCGAACATTCCAATTCCTGTTCCACTGTTACTGCAAGTTACTGATACCTACCTGCAAAATTTTCTTTTTTGGTCCATTTAAAAAAAAATTGGGTTTAAAATTTTCCAAACTATTTATAATAAGAGTTTTGTATGCTGCTGGTGCAAGTCAAATCAAGCAATGTTTTCATTATGTATACTGACATTCCACGCTTTTAGATAAACCAAATTCTTCTTATAACTCCACAAATACCTTTTAATTAAAAATCAACTAATCTAGGATATTGTGATTTCTTTAACCTCGAATTTCCCTTAACCCCCCCTTCCCCAAAAGATTTATCTGAAATTCTCTAACAGTTATCCGATAGATACATTTACTTGGGAAATAATATTGTATTACTGTAGAACAGTGGCTCTCAACCTTTTCTTTACCCCGCAACCCTAGAACGCTTCTGATAGATTCTCACACCCCTTACAAAAGTTCAAAATATCGGCAACAAATTATGCATATACACTATAATTTTGAAAAGCCGAGTTTTCGCGCCCCCTGGAATATCGTCTCCTACCCCGGGTTGGGAACCCTTGCTGCAGAAAATGTGATGGCATATAAAATAAATGTATATGACTGACTAACTACTGTTTATCTATTTACTCAGGAGTGAATGAAAGGAAAAACATAAGACAATCAGTCCAGTATCCCCATATCAATTCAGCTACTGATGCCAGGTGCTTGAGGAATCCTTTTGAGTGGTTATCTGGGGAACAAGGAAGGTTTGGACTCAATCCCTGCAATGCAAGGAGATGCTGTTTGCTGAAATTTTTATAAAAGTTTTGGATTTGGATGGGCCTTCTTGTAAAATAACAGTGCACAAACATAAGCTGTAACTTCAAATATGAAGGATCATCTGGACATATGCTATTATTGACATTATTTGGACATGCATGCTATTTGTTATGCTGCTGGATGACTAAACTCGCAAGATAATTCAGATATATTTACTATGCAGTCTCCTCTGTAACAATGTGAATTCCAAAAATAGAAAATAAAATGGACAGCATAGCACCGAAGTCGCCCTCCTTACATTCAGTAAGGTATACTATTTGCTAAGAATCCAATCTGCTAATCAAAAAAGAATGAAAAAATTTCTATCAAATATGTTTTTAATTAAATAGATTGGTTGGCTGACTGACTGACTATGTACTCTCAAACTGATGATGAATCTTAGCGACCGCTAAAATAGATATTTTTCATAGAGAATCTGTTCCTAACCTGGATTTTCAGATTTTCTAATAGTGTACTTGTTACCATTGTAGCTAAGTCCATCTTTTTTGCTGCTGGTCATTCTCCTTTTTCCTTCTGTCTTTGCCAGTCTTACAGCCTTCTGCAGTGACTGGGTCACATGACGAAAACACTAACAAATTCATAGTATCTGGCAACTATTTATGGCCTTGGAGTCAAGGATTAATCTCTCTATTCGCTGATTTCATATTCAACCATTGAATGATGAATGTTGCTTTGGCCATCTTGGAATGGAAATAATGACTTAGAAGTTGCTAATTATCAAATTAACAGATGGACTTTAGCAGGAGTGCTTTTGTCATGCTATTGTTATCACGGTGAATGTTAATACAATCTCTTCCTCTCTTTCTTTCCCTTTCATGGACTCTGTACACTCATAAGGAACTAATGCAGATCAATAAATTGGATTGATGAGATTATACCCAAAAGAACATTTATGTTTTCTAAATGACAAAAGAAATAATTGTTTCTCCTCATCCTTAAAACTCATTGGAAAAGCTGCCACATCTCCAACCAGATATAGAAAAACTGATGTCATTCATTAGTCCTGCTATCCAATAAGTAAAAGGGGAAGTGTAAAATGAGATCTGTGTGGGATTAAAACTGGTGCTTCTATGTCAGCACAATTAATTATTTTATTTTATTTTTATTTTTATTCCATTTACGGTATATCCCGCCCTTCTCCGAAGACTCAGGGCAGCTTACAAGCTTAGCAGTACAGCAGATGAGGAATTAGGTACAGCAGATGAGGAATCAACTCCACGTGAAGGTTAAAATTAATTTTATTGAGATTGGTTACAATAAGAGAATCTTGCAAGTCTGATTGTGCTGTAAATTCCCCCTTCCCTCTGGCACCTGAATTAGGGAGGCATCTATCTAAGCCACTTCTGAATATTGTACCTCAGGATTTTAAAAAATATTTGAGTCCTGCTTATTTGGGTAAGGATTTTTGCATATTTCTGCCATATTTCTGCATATTTCCTTATTCTCTACATTCTGCCACTTACGTTTTCTCCCTTAATGTGTAATCCAGTGAGGGTTCATGCTTTTCATCCCCAATTGCTTTAATTAGTACTTCAGTCTGTTTGTGGTCCTTCAATGGGATAATGATTTCAGACACTGTAAGTTGAAGCCAAAGTAATCAGAAAATGCTCACAAGTAGTCCTCAACTTACACCATTCGGTCAGTGACCATTCAAAATTACGATGGTGCGGAAAAAGTGACTTGAAGTCATAGCCATTGCAGTGACTATTGATCAAAAATTGCAGTGACTACCACATATTCAAAATTCAGGCGCTTGGCAACCTGACCACATTTATGACCACAGAGAAATTTCTACCGTATGTCCTTCGCCTGCCGCCTCCCCAATTATGCCTGCCCTGCAGAGCAGCACTTACCAAGAACAGGGGGAGGTCTGGGGCTGAAGTAGAGGCCCAGGGTCTTCAGAATTCTCAGCCAGCTGCCACCACCCCACAAAGCCCCAGTTGCCCCACTACCCTGTGTTCCACAGGCCCTGCCAAGACCAGCTAACCTTCACCATCTTCCACTCCCTGCTGATCAGGCATGCCTAGCCTGACCCTATGTGAGGCATCTACTGGCCACACCAGGCCTTCTTCCTGAAGCCGCTTGCACCATTCACCAAATCACAAGTGCCATTCTCCAAACTGTGCTCTCTGTTCTTGGGGTGCTTTGAAAGGCCTTCAGAAAACTTCTAAGATCTTCCAAAGCGTCCTGAGAATGGGGCACATGTCTTTCTCCATTCCTGTGATGTTTCAGAAAACCAATAAAGAGAGAATATTTGTAGCTCAGGGTTGAAAATGAGGGATCCTTGGTACTCTCTGAGCTTGGTTGTTGTTTTCTTGCAGACGTTTCAAAATCTAGCGCTGATGATGTCATACCTAGTTTCGGTAATGAAACGTCTGCAAGAAAAGAATCAAGCTCAAAGAGCGTCAAGGACCCCTCGCTTCAGAAAACCTTTGGAAAGCTTCTGAGGTCTTCCAAAGCATCGTGAGAATGGCACATTTGCCATTCTCCAAATGGCGCACCTGTTTTCAGGAGATCTGGGGAAGCCTCAGCAGCAGCAACAGGAGCAAGAAGACAGTGAAGGTCATCCAGGGCGGTGGGATGCAGGATGGCGGGAGTCCCAGAGCGCTGGGCAGCAAGGGCTGCCGGGATGGGATGGCTGGGGTGAAACCCTCAGAGCGGTGGCAACCCCAGAGCTGCGGCATGCCAAGAAGCCCCTCTGCACCATGCTGCTGGGCCAGGCTGTGGCAGCTGAGGCTTCCAGGGTGGCTACAGCTTCACATTGCTCTGAGGCTTCTTACAGCCCCACAGCCACAGTGAACCAAGGAGCCCCTGAACCACGGCCTATTCTTTCTCCGGCCTTCCTGAGCTCATGCCGGACTACAGCAGCCCCCTCTTCCAACTTGTGCATGGCCTCCACTGGGCCTCCCAAGGACTCCCTCACCCCCTGCGACACCCCTGCATTCTTTACCTGGGCCTCCCTTCACTTCCTGCAGTGTCTGGAGTTACAACAACAACCAGGATTGCCACCACTAAGTGATGCGGACACATGACATTGTGCTCTGCATCACTTAGTGACGGCCATTCTGGTCCCCATTGTGATCGTAAGTCAAGAACTATCAGACTCTCTATAAAAATACTTTTGGATTATCAGCTATGTAACAGGTTCAGGGTTTTTACTGTAATAACTAGTTTAATGTCAAGATGAAAAATCTAGAGTGCCCGACATAAAAATTAAGCCACTCGTTACGTTGCATCTGGGTAAAAATAAAAGCAAAAGGAAAAAAAAACATGTCACAGCCGTTTTAAGTTCTTACAAGGACTTGCATGAGCCAGAAGAGACTTGTCACTTTCACTGATAATTAGCTGCACAGTCTGACACAACTGCCTACTACCGTATATTAAAAATAAATACCTTCTCTTAGCCCATTTGGTTATACACATTTTCCTATTCCTTTCCCCATCATGGGCTGAGGTTTTCTAAAAGATTGTGCTAAGGATGGAAATACAATTTAAGCTGTAAAAACTAAGAAGACAACAGTACCAGTCCCAATCAATCTCTACTCAACTTTTCCTGAGAGATCCCGCCTCTTGTAAGAATTCAGAAATATTATGGGAACATTTGTTTTATTGAATAAAATTATTATATAATTAAATAGCATATTAGAAGGGGGGGAATCCTCAAACGTCCACAACAAAGCTACGCCAGTGCCACCTGCCCACACAGACACATGTCTTGCTTGCAGCAGTAAAGCAAGAATAAAATCTCTGACAAATGTTAAAAAAAAACACCAAACCCACAACATTTAAAATTAGGAAACCAGGGGCCCCAAATTCATTCATCCTTTAAACAGGCCATCAATTACCACCCATCTGCTTCCTGCAATATGTAAAAAAAATAACGTTCACCATCCTCAGTCAACCCTATATTCTGTAGAGATAAATAGATGGAAAGAAAAGCAAGAGGCTGCAACACTCGACCCCCAATCTTTCCCCAATATTATCTTACTACATCCTACTTGTACAGAGCTCTTAATCATTTAAAATTACTTGTTTTCCGTTGCAATTTGCTTGCCTTTGAGCTTACATCAGGATTTTATGAGCAAGATCTGTAGTACATGAGCAAATTACCTATTCCATAAAGCTTCCCTAGGTGGAGTACAAATAATGAGGAATGTATTATCTATTTATTGGTACCTAATAACGAATAATGTACATATTCATCTTAAGTAACCATCATCTGCCTATAAAAGTCTTTTTAAAAGGAGTTTAAAATGTCAAAGACTACCAACAGCTGATGTCTAGTATGTGATCCCTGGTATTATATGGAGATACTCTAGATACAGGGGTAGGCAACCTTGGCTCTTTTACGACTCGTGGACTTCAACTCCCAGAATTCCTGAGCCAGCCATGCTGAGGGTAAAGGGAGAGGTTGCCATGCTGGCTCAGGAATTCTGGGAGTTGAAGTCCACGAGTCGTAAAAGAGCCAAGGTTGCCTACCCCTGCTCTAGAAAAAGCTTGGGAGATGCTAGAACAAGGGTGGGCAATTAATGTTCCCAAGGGGCTACATGTGAAACTGGAGCTATTGTAAGGAATGTAGGCACTGATGCACACACAGATGTAAATTAAAAAAAATTAGCAGTCACCTTCAAAATAAAAGTAACACAGTTGTATTGTGGGCATGGCGCACACTTACTTATGTTTGATTTCTAATTTCCAATTGACCTCATGCAGGCCAGACAGGGACAGCCAAAGGGCTGTAAAATGTGCTAGAAGATTTGTGTCTTGACTAATACTGAACTTTTCGCAAATATCCAGGTGCAAAATGTAGAAAATAAAAGAATATCATCACAGCATATGGAACCATTCAGGCTAGTTCCAGATAGAAAGTCCCCATTGTTATTCCTCAAAAAAATATCCTGCAGCTATTTCATCCCGTCCATACTGACAGGTGAGAAAAAAATATGGGAGAGAGCCCTGCGTGAAGCTACGATTGAAGTGGGGATAACTTCATAGTAAAAAGCCTCGTTTTGAATGATCATCATCCAAGTTCAGTCTAATGCATAATTCTGACACAGGTGTTATTATATAAAAATTACATGATAGCTTGACTGCAGCAGCAGAAGGAAAAAGCGAAGTGAGAAAACCAAAATTGTATCAGACTAGAACATCATCAACAGATCTTTTAAGGGAAAATAAGACTTGTCTTATTCACTCTTATCAGGGATCAGAAACAGGACAGGGGGCAGCCACATAAGCAAATGTTACTCACTCCGTAATGCCTCTTAGAAGATATAATCACGCCCCTATAAACCTCTCCTTGTTAGCTTTATCTTGATGAAACTTTTTTTGCTTCCTTCCCTACAGATATTCACATCAGAGTCCATAAGTGTACGTCACACACACAACTGTGTTACTTTTATTTTGAAGATGACTTCAAAAGTTAAGCATGACATTTGCTTCAGTCATTTCATAATGCTTTTGAAACAGAACAATCCTCAAAAGAAAACTATGTAAAACCCAGACTTTTCCCATTTTGAATTATGCGTCTCTGACACACATGCAGTTCATAAATACACACCTCTGTCAATTTATGGCTTCTAATTATTAACTATCATTCTTTTCCCAATAGAACGTCTCCTTAGGATGCTCCTTTGGACCCCACATGACTCCTCAGACATGAGGGGAAAGACATTCAAAAGGCCTTTTTCCTTTTAAAAGGAAAGCTGGGACAACAATGAAAATCGGACATGTTACTGACCAGCAAGCTTGTAGGAGGAATTCCTTCCGTTAGAGCTTTTCCTTCCACCCTGTTTCATTTTTTTCAACTGGAAGGCAAAATTTCTCAGGCAATAAAAGCATGCTCAGAACTCACTGGGTTATTTTTACTTTCCCCTCTTTAAGATTTTTCCCTCTAAAACTGATTTGGGGGGAGGGTTCTAGAATAAATTTGGGGTTCCCGTGTCAGCAGATACCTCCTGCTTGCGTATGGCTGCAGCTCTTTTGATTTCATAATTTTAGTAGTCACAGAATGAAATTGGGACAACAATATTGGATGAATCAGCTCTGCATTAGGGTGGGGAAAGTGTCTATCAAAAGGAGATGCTTTTAATTAAACCTCTTTAAAAGGCTGTTGAAGCTATAAAGCTATCAGAGACATAATAGAGAATACATATGCAATTCCCTCTATGCAGGTTTTCTGGCTAAAACAGTAAAGATCTCTTTTCCATTATAAATTGCAATTTTCTACTTTTTGAAGTAATTAACCACCCTGTATGGCATATGGAGCCCCAACAAAGGGATTAGAATTATATTTCTAAGTAAGAATGCCAGGCTCAGGGAATGGCATAAAGTACCATAGAGGGCAGCACGGTTGGCGCTGTTTTGAAATAAATATTTTGAAAAGGTTGTGTTGTAATGTGTGAATTCTCTTTTATCTTTCTACCTAGTAAGTAGAACAGGAAGCGAGTGGTATAGAGAACAAAAGTAGATTTGCAGTTGTTGTTAAAGCACATTTTCAAACCTTGCTCCATCTCAGATCATCAAGGATGAGGCAAAAGCAAAACTGAATGTATTTTATGTGTATTTATGTAATCAGAATTTAAAGGGAGACTTTTAAACTTCCTTCCATCCCATTTTAGATTCTTAGGCTGCATCTTGCATATTTATTTTGCCTTACAGATAGTGTGCATAGATTAGGATAAGAAGTAGAAATTTGCTTAAAGTATTGATTTGGCTTTAGCAGCAAGGCTAATAGAATCCAACTTAAAATTGGTCAATTTACCATATTACAGCCAAAATGCTTTCTTATAAAAATATAAATTTAAAGAATATGAGATGCTTCTTCCGAAGAATTTGTCTGCCTAAAAGTCCCTAAATTTCATAATGAAAGCTGGCAGACATTGCAAAGTACCGGTAGATCTAGATTAGGCACATCATGACAATAAAAACAAAGCTGAATTTTCTTTGGCTATAACTTAAGATTAATTTTAGAATGCAAACAGTAATTATGCAACTGAGGTCATAAAGTTCTTATAGTACTGTATTTTTCAAAGGATACTGTAATAATCTTGGTAATAATAATAATTGGTAAGTAAATTGACATTTGTTTTAATATATAGGTAAACAAATAAATAAGTTGCTGTCATTCTGATGCATTTCTTCAGACGTTGGAGATACTGTACTAAAATATTATCTTATTTTCTGCTGAATGATGGATCATTCATCTAAAATTCAATTCATTCTAACACATGGGCTACTTCCACATATACTGCTTGTACTTCATTCAACATCTATCCTTCAACTTTTTACCATTTTCAACATTTATACCCTGAGTTTTAATTCATTCCCATACAAATCTCTAAATACTCCTTCTAGTAGTCCTTCATTTAATTTCATCTCATGTGTTTTACTTTTATTTCTAGAAACTTTCACTGTGCTGGAACTTCTTGTTTAGCCCTCTTTAGCCACTTCCAAACATTAAACAAAAATCCATCAAAATCAGTCTGCATTTTCTTTGCCTCTTTTAATTTTAATCTTTCCTTGCCTCTCTTTTACATTCTTTGTAACTTTTTATTCATTTCTTATTCACATTATAAAATACCTTTCTTTTATCCTTATTTTTTGCATACTTATCTCATATGTGCATTTTTTCTCACCCTCTTTAAATTTATCATTCCACCAAGGATCTTTTCTTATTCTTATCGTTAATATAACTCCACACAGATCTGCAGCATGTAATTCTTTTCACTCTACTGCAAGCCATTTCCATATTGACCTTTGTTACACCCACTTTCTACGCATTCTGATGGGAAATTAATATTTTGCATAAAAGAATCATCTCTCTCCTTTCAGATGTTCTATTCTTATTCTAATACTTCAGAGTTTTTCCTGTTCATTTTTTCTTAAAATATACTCTTGATGCTACAAAATATATTCTATATTCAGAAACTATCATCATCTATAAAGAGCAGTGCTTTTTTTGTAAAAGAAAAAGGTGCTGGAACTCACACATGTCATACAACCCGCCTTGCCTACCCTACAAGGTTCCATCCAAAAAAGGTGCCGGAACTCCGTTCTGAGCGTTCTATGAGAAAAAAAGCCCTGATATAGAGTATCTCTGGTTTTTTTTTATTATCATTATTTACTGGAGAACAGTGCAAAACCCTGTGGATTCCTATTTTCATATACATCAGAAGAACCTAGACAACAACAATTTGTACTTTGTGATATATGATTTTTCTCTTAAATCCAATCTTAACTTTTCTGTATGTATTAATTAACCCTCTATTCATCAGAGAACTTTTCACTGTATGTTAGTTTCATATGCACAACCTCCCTCCCTCCCTCCTTTATCTACATTACTTATTTTTACACTCCAAATCATAATCTTCCATATGATTATGATTTGCTTGTCATTGACCACCACTAATCACTGTCATTTCAGTCAATCAAAGTTTTCATGTAACGTGTTTCAGTAAGGTAAAGGATGTAAACCAGCTTTACTTATATTGTAACATGTGTTGCATTAGCTACTAATGTTAAGGACAGTGCTGGTCAGTTTGGCATACTTTACCAATATCCCACAAGCAAAAACAAATCTCACTTGTACTACAAGTTGTATCCCATGCTATTCCATGCAAGCTAGGTTCTCTTAGTCAGTAGATTACCTTGCACGCCAACCACACTGACTAAAAGATATAAGCAGCATACTAACATACACTCAAATGTATTAATTTGTAAAATCTAGTGAATGAAAGTCGTGACACTCCTCTCCATTAAAAAGCAAATCTGGGGGTCTGAAGGCTGCTGTCTGAGGACTAATTAAAGCAGGTATTTTGAAGAACTAGGAAGTTCTTCATGGGGTTTTTGAACACATTAGACATTTGTGCATCTTCTACAGTTTAAAAACTCCATTGATAATCCTTCCAACATGTTGACAAGAGATGCTTAAAGTTCCTCAGTTAAGATCTACTGAAAGTCTTTTTCTGACTGGAAATAAAAGGCTTTATAGATATAGGAGTGTCCTCAATTCTAGCATATGTATTCATCAAATCCATCTGTTGGGGAATTGTTCTGATGAGCCAAAAGAAAATATTTTGCTTTATCCTACATGCATTATACCTGCAAGAAGATACTGTATATTATATTTTTTCTTAAGTCACAAGCATCTTTGGTACCCAGGTTGCTCTTCTAGCATCCTGCATTATTTTGATTTAAAAGACCCAAGAGTCAAAAAGTCATAGCTGAAATAATAAATGACTTATTTTTCATCCTGGTAAAGGAAATACATCATGACCCATTGTGATACACTCACAGATGCTGTTTTTACAGGAAAGTTTAAAAATAACTGAATCAATTTGCCTTGCTACTAACATTAAAAAAAAAGCTTCTTCCCACAATTCATTGGGAAAGAAAAGACATGTTTTCAATACTTTGAGTGAATTTAGAAGGAAACAGCATTTTAAGGGGAGAAACAACAGAACCCCTAATTAATTTTAAGAAAGGTAAAAACCTGGAAAAACATAATCCAACAAGGCTGAACGAATTAGATCCTCCTATAGGCCACTGTTCTTTAACTCTAGAATAAAGGCATACATTTAGATTGTATTTATACAGGATTCTTCTGCTGAGAAGGTTTTCCAAAAATCAATGGATCCGCACTTCAAGATGAAAATCTGAACTCCAAGGGGTGGAAATGAGCACTGCTAGATTTAATGGGGTTACTGAGACATACACAAGACAGGTTCTTCTATGACAGTGGTGGCAAACCAGCAGCAGGTCCATCAGGCTGCCCCACCCAGCACAAAGGAGGCGAAGTGGCCGACTAGCAAGCTCGAGCAGAGGTGGTAGAGCAGAGGTCAACAACCATTGTCTATTGGCGGAATGGAAGAAAAGGGAGGGGAAAGCATTTTACATGCGTGCGTGCGCGCATGAGGCCACAAGTATGCATGTGCTGCAAATGGGGTAGGGCTAGTGCCTGCGTGATACTCCCTAGTCCTGCCCCATTCTTGTGTGGTGCAGCGCCTTGTATCTGCAACCTGTGATGCAGCGGTGGACGTTTTTATGTCTTGCAGCACGGTGGCCCATTTTTGCGCTCTTGGTTTTTGTGTGCCAGAGGCGGCACTCAGAGGGGCCTCCTGCCACCCCCCCTGAGGGGACCACAATGCTGATGTGCCCCTGGCACTTTGCGATAAATAAGTGGGTTTTGGGTTGCGGTTTGGGCACTCAGTCTCTAAAAGGTTCGCCATCACTGTTCTATGATGTTTAAAAACATTACATCCAGTAGGATTTCCTGCAAAATAAATTGAACGTGTCCTTATTGCAAGTTCTACTCATTCATCCTAGCCAGTTATCCATAATTGCAGGTTAAGTGTGATTAGTATTTAATATTCATTTAATTGGCATTTCTTTCCTGCAGGAGATTTTTTTTAATTACTGGCTTCCTAGCATCGTGGCCTTTTTTTACAGTGAAATATCACTACTTTACCATGAAGAAATGAAAAGATTTTGCAAGATAGAGACAGTAATTAACACCCTCTCCCCTCTATATGCATACATAGAAAATTAAGCCAACTAATTAAGAAATAAACATTAATCACTAGTCAGGCTGAACAGGAGGCAACAAGATTGGCAAAATCCATATTGTAAATTTTTAATTCAAGAGTAGAGTGCCTTAATTATGTAGTTGTAACATAATTCCAATTATCTTTCCCTACTCATGAATTTAGCTGCCACTTCAGCTGAAAATCAACTGTATTTGGAGACCAGAAATAGTTACTCTCCAAAGCTTCTTTAATATATTTTCCTTTGTTGTGTTTATTGCATTTCACCACAAATAGGGCTAGGGAACAAAACAGAAAAGAGCAAGACAGAAAGCTCTGGAATAAAATTATTTTGGGTAACAGTGCCATCTTCATTATTTGGAAGAGGTAAATGATACAATTCCAGAGAAAGAGATTATTGTGGCAGTAATACCATACAAGCGTAAATTATTCACCAATATTTGAAACCTGCATTAAGACTGTCTACAACTATTACTACTACTCTCGGAAATCTGAATCTAAAGATTCAACTCTAAAGAAACTGCTTGATCTTATTATCTGCCTCTCAAACAAAAAGTAATTCCATTCTTTCCACCTACAATTTCTATTAAGCACTGGAATAACAAGGCAGGATGATGAAAACTGAGTCAGAACTGAAAAACAAACAAAAAAAAAGCAAACCCAATCTGACTATAAGGGAGATTTCCATTTTTGTTGTTGAGACCGAGAGCAATAGCTTTTAAAACAAACGCCGCCTTGCAAAGTTGGGTCTGTGGGTGGCCCACTTCTTTCTATCAGGTAAGAAAGTCTGGCAAATCTGCAGGTTTCAGAACAAAACTATTATTATCATTTATTTACTATGACAGAGGAGCCAGGTAACACTTTTCCATTTGTTGCCATTTCACGGTTTTCCACCAGAACTATCATGTTTACATGAAATATATGTCTAGTGACTTTGAATGTTCTCTTTTTACTGGAGAAATAAACTTCACTATCAAATTTCTTTTTGCAGCGTGTCACTGGGGCCTTCTGGATGAATGGGCATCCATCCTACCCTAAAACTCATTTGCCAGACATTGTGGAAATTAAGTTGTCTTGCATTAGCTAAAGGAATGGAGAACATAATCTGGCCCGAGGGCTGTGTCATCTCCTCCTAAACTTGCTGGACCAGACTTAAAGTTCTCCCACAACACAGCTTTAAGTTGCTTGACTGACTCCCATGCATAAACCAGAGATAAATTAAGTTCATTCAAGAAATCCTTTTCCTGATATCAGCTTCCTCCACTTGGCCAAAGTGATGGCCACTTTATCTTTGGATTAAAGGACTTAATTGTGATCACATTTCTTTACTGCACCCATCCATGCTGGGAAAGCAAGCTGGGCAGATCTTAAAGGATGTGGCTTCTACTGAGGGTCACCGTATAAGAATCCCCTCATGCCAGTGGCCTAATAGGGAGGGAGGGAGGGAGGGAGGGAGGGAGGGAGGGAGGGAGGGAGGGAGGGAGGAAGGAAGGAAGGAAGGAAGGAAGGAAGGAAGGAAGGAAGGAAGGAAGGAAAAAAGGAAGGAAGGCTTCAATTACATGAATGCAGCCGCCATCTTTACTTCTTTGACTCCCTCTGGGTGCCGAAGAGTAGCAATATCTGATACAGAAGTACCAGAAAATCATGTTAAAATGTGTTTAATTAAAATGTACACTCAGTTGCATTTTGATGTACAGTTTCATTAAACATCAATTATGTCCCTGCTTCCCTAAGAAAGGTGAGTTCTGGGATAACAGTATTATGTTTATTTTCCCCCAGATAATTAGTTTTACCATTCTTCTTGTCACTTAGTCTAAAAGGGGAAGCTGGCAGAACTGTTGTCAATTTCACCTGATTAACAAAAGGCCCACCATCAGTTCATCACACACACACACACCCAAAAAAAGAAACAGACTTTCATCATTCCACCAGTGAACTTGTACAAAAAATGAAAATCATCCAGCATTTAATTGGGCCACTGGGGAAACAAAAAATGGTTCACCGGTTAAGGTCTCTTTAGAAGGGGGCGTGAAGCCCAGGAAATTGACCAGTGACTGGAAGGAAAGGGATATTATCCTTCACTAGCTCTGAACCTAGTACTGAAGATGCTACCTAGTCTGCTAAGAAAACAACCAAGCTTAGGAAGCACTCTGTGGTATCCTTTCCTCAGCACACAGCAACCAACTGTAGTGCCTACCACAACATGTAATACAGCACCTTAACCCAACTAACTAGACAACATTGTTTGCCCCAGAAGAAATCTTTGACGCAAAAGTCAGGTGGAAGTGCCCTCCCAGTGAACTGGAACTAGGTAGATAATGGTCATCATTTATCTATGTCACCAAGAGTTAACAACAACCTGATGGTACATACCCAATCAATCAGATGACAATGTGAATTCCTGCCCTTGAGAAATGGCTAGTGGCTCAGGCTTGCACTGGGACCACCCAGCTGTGCAGAACAATCCCAAATCAAAGAGAGGAGCTTTTTCTCATGAGAGACACTTTGGTCTAGTGGTTAAGGCACCTGGCTAGATACAGAAGATTGTGAGTTCAAGTCCTCCTTAGGCATGAAAGTCAGCTGGGTGACCTTGGGCCAGTCCCTCTCTCTCAGCCCAACATACCTCACAGGGTTATTTTTGTGGGGAAAATAGGAGGAGGAAGGTGTGTTGAATATGTTCCTTGCTTGAGTTATTTGTAAAAATAATAAAGGTGGGATACAAATAAATAAATAAATATAATAGAGACAAGGAGTGACTGGTCCCTGGTTCAGCTATCAGTGGAGAAAGCAACCTTTTTCTCTATAAAGAAGAAAGGGAATGCTCCTGATTTTTTATTCTGTGAAAAATACAATTTTTGTATTTAGACAAAATTGTACACAAAATTGCTTTTCTTTGATTTACTGCTGATCAGAAATAATGGCAATAGCAATAGCATTTAAGATTTATATACTCATTTCAGATTACAGGAACTGCTGGCTCAGTGGCTAGACTGGGGAAGTGCTCTTCTTGTCTATCCTATTAATTAAAACTGATTTTATGCAGCAATCAAATATTATATGTCTCCAAACCGTAAAATACACATAAGTGTATAACACCTGATATATTCTCAGGTGTTATATACTCTCCTGTTATATACTCTCACTTTACATTTTGAAAAGCAGTTTATAAAATATAAGATCTGATATCTCAACTATCTGAGAATACAGTATTTCAGTGCTGCCAATTACCAAATACCAGGGTGTGCTATAATATCAAACAGGAATCTGCCACTTTATATATACCATATAAAAAGCCATTCAATTTTCAATTCCTATCAATGGAAGAAAAGGAAGTTGAATGTGTTCCCTGCCATAAGCCAATTATCCTCTTTAACTTGGATTAATGATAATACAGGGAAGCCTCAATGCAATGGACTTGAGAGGCAACAGATAACATTTCCATGGTTCCAATTTGCCTAATAATGTCATTTGCATGATGGCGTAACTACAGATGATATACTCAATTTAATGAACCCTTTCCTTCCAATCTGTGGTTTAAATCAAGGTTTCATTATATCTGCTATTCAGACCAGCTCTTTACAGAATGCCAGAAATATTTTGAGTGTATCACTCCCAATTCTTTACTTGAAGGAGTAGTCAGCCCTACCATCTACTCCATGTTTCCCCCAAAATAAGACCAGGTCTTATTTTCAGGGGGTTTCTTTTATACTCACCTCTGGCACCAACAGCCCCACCCAGCTGGTCTACTTCTTGTGACCGAAACCTGCATTTTGCAGTCAGGCCTTTCTGGAAGGCCAGTGCAGCTCAGTACCGAGCTATGGATTCAATCCATAGCTCGGTTCTCGGGTGCAGTGGCCTTCTGGAAAGGCCTATGACTGAGAAATGCAGGCCTGGCTGCAGAAGTGGGCCAGTGAGGAGAGGCCTAGCTGCAATGTAAGTGGGTGTGGGGTGCATGGGGCAGCTCCACACCCCCACCCCAGCTTGATTTTTAAGTGTGTGCCTCACCCCAAAACTAGGGCTTATTTTTGGGATAAGGCTTATTTTAGGCCCACCCTAAAAATCAAGCTAGGGCTTATTTTCAGGGTAGGCCTTACTTTCAGGGAAACACGGTATTCTATTTTTCCACTTTCCCTATCTTTTGATTTCCCCTCTTCCTCTTTTATTTGTTTCTCTGAAATGACTTTTCCAGTTTCTCTGACTTCTTAACTTGGGCCCTGGCTTGCAATTAGCTGTTCTATATTTTATGTCATCCTGTTTTCTATTGTTTTCTCAATCCTGCCATGAGACTTCATCCATTGTTTCGACCAAACTCTGCTGGGCTATTGCTCTTAGCATTCTATATACTTCGTTACCAACAATTAAAATCACATGTTTTCAATTTAATCCATCACATTAAGGGCAGCAAAAGGAAGTGCGAGAATTTATATATTTAGTAATTAGTAGGCAGCATATATTTATGGTACTGGTAAAATACTTTGAAAAACTTGGGTTCAGCTTTCCATTCTTGAGTCCTTTCACATAAAATGTGTAATAGCTTTTTTTAATCAGTTAGAAGCTACTAAAAGTAGAACTAAAATCAAAATTCTTTAATACAGAACTGTATTACCAATCAATGCTCTTCTATCACAACTGTTTATGTAATATGTATTCAGAATTCGTTCTTTACTAATTGCCCCCTCAGTTTTTAAATGCAGTTGGCCCAATCACCATGTCTATTAAGCGGATGGTGCATCTGTTCTTAAGGTTTTATTGTCTTAGGCTGTTATATTTTTAATACCCACAGAAATGTATTTTAATAAACTAAATTATGTCTGATAAACAGAGAATCTTCTCTAATGCATCTAAATGCCTGTTTGCAGGTTCACCCTATTTTACTACTTCTTGCTAGTCCAAGTTAAGCTACTGATTTGACCCTTGAACAGTCTCACTAAAGTTGAGCCACACAGATCTCTTTTCTACAGTTAGTATAGAAGGAAGGCCAGAACAATCTCCCTCCTCATGTTTATATATCTCTAGGGGTATAACAGTAGAGGGATATTTCAATTATTTCCTTTATTTTTTCTTACAAGTGACAAGCCTATTAAAAATAGTAATGCCATTAAAAAAAATGAGAGTTCAGATAGATTCCCCATCCAATTCCAAATAGGAAGAGAAAATGACATCTGAACAATGTAGAAATTCTGTTTAAGAATCACATCAGAATTATTATTCATTTGTAATTTCCCCAGCTCAGTTGGGAAAAAAAAAGAGGGAGAGAGAAAAACACCAGAATGTGAACGGCAAGCAGAAAAGCAGTATTTAATTTGGGGTAGAGTTCAGCCTATTTTGCATACAGTTGCCCCTCCCTCCCATTAAAAGATCAGGTCTGCAAGGACTCCTTGATTTTCAGCTGCATCTAAATTACTACCACTGGTGATAGTAGAAACATTTCACTACACCTAATATACAAGCTGCACTTATTTCTGAGTCAGTCTGATCTAGCAACAGTGAGAGGCCCTTGGTGCCCTCTGTGCTTGGCTGTTTTCTTGCAGACATTTTATTACCCAAACTAGGTAACATCATCAGTGATAGTAAGGAACGGGGTCTGCTCTCAGTTTACACAGAAGAAGAATAAACTGAGAGTAAACCTCACTCCTTATTACTGATGATGTTACTTAGTTTGGATAATGAAATGCCAGCAAGAAAACGATCAAGCTCAGAGAGCACCAGGTACTCCTTATTTCAACCCTGAGCTACAAATATTCCCCTTTATTGGTCTAGCAACAGTTTTACGCAGTGCTTTTTTTGTAAAAGAAAAAGGTGCCGGAACTCACACATGTCATACAACCCGCCTTGCCTACCATACAAGGTTCCATCCAAAAAAGGTGCCGGAACTCCGTTCTGAGCGTTCAATGACAAAAAAAGCTCTGGTTTTACACAATCATGATTAGACCATGGCAGTGTGGCCTATATGCAGAAGCACCCAGAAGTTCCACTGGAGAAAAACACAGTGATTAGGCTGTTAATTGATATACCGGTATATGATGTTGGGACCCTTATCCTCTCTTCATTGAAAGATCTGAAATAAAGGCACTGTTTAGGAACTCTTTAAAGTGGTATTTTCTAATGTTTGCTCAAGACTTATCTAGTGAGATTTCCTCTTCCTTGGGGTAATCCCTGAAAAAAATCATAAAGAATGGTGCTGGGCTAGAAACCAGGAAACTGTGAATTTTAATCTTACCTTAGGCATGAAAGTCGGCTAGGTGACTGGGCCAATCACTCACTCTCTCTCAATCCAACCTACCTCACAGGGTTGTTGTTGTGGGGAAAATAAGAGAAGGAAGGAGTATTAGGTATGTTCATTGCCTTGAGTTGTTTATGAAGTAATAAAGGTTGGGTAAAAAAATCTAATAAATGAATTTTTATTTTTATTTTTAATTTTTAATCCCATTTATATCCCGCCCTTCTCCGAAGACTCAGGGCGGCTTACAATTTAAGCACAAACCAATGTGCTTAGCAATAGCCTTCATTCTATGTATATGCCTGCTTATTAGGGCTTCCCCCCCCCCCTAGTGGCATTATTACAAAGTCAGCTTATTGCCCCCAACAATCTGGGTCCTCATTTTACGTACTTCGGAAGGATGGAAGGCTGAGTCAACCTTGAGCCTGGTGGGATGCGAACCTGCACTAATTGCAGGCAGCTGGTGTTACTTAAGGAGGCATTAGCCCACTGCTCCACCAAGGCTCTTAAATTGAACAAGCAAGCCTCTGTTTATTTTTAATTGAGTGCACACCCCCTGGATTCAGCTGCTTTTGGATAAGAAAACTGCTCTTCTGATCGAAAAATACATTAATGTTCCTTGCATACCCTTGTATTAACGAGCAACCTCTGAGGAACTAGAGCACAGGTGTAAAACCCGATTGCGACACATGATGTATCGCAATGTATTGACTTTTTTTGCCTTTGCGGAGCTGGGGTAGGCGTGGCCTGTGTGTGATGCATCTGGCCTGCGGGCCGGCAGTTGAACACCTCTGAACTACAGTCTGAAGTTTGTTGTATTCAGATTATATATTTTGTTGTTTTCTATGGTTCTAATTTTGTAATTGTGTAATGGGTTTTTAATGTTATTTTAGTATTTATAGTTATTTACTATAGATTTTCATAACTACATTGCCAATTTGGGAAATGCTTTTTATTTTCCAGAACAATCACTTGGCAGGAACTAACAGAATGGCACCTTTAAAAACTAAATGCACACTTTAAATTTAGATGAAATGATAAAACTGAAAAGGACCAGGAAAAAATATGGTATATTTTCAAATACTAGTTTTCCCCAATCAATGAAGCCAACATTCCATCCCTGATGAAATGTTTAATCTCTTTGGATCACTTATAAAGTAATACAGGTGGGATAAAAATGTAATCTATAAATAAATAAAAACAAGAGAAACTTTAAAAAAGTAAAAATGGTAATGTACTGTAATGTACTTTATGAAATGTACACTTGTGGATTTAATACAAACTTTTTAAGAATTTATATTTAGCATTTCTGACCAAAAGTATATTTGTTTAACAAGCTGGGCTTAATATTACATTTAAACACTGAGATTATCTTGCTTTTGAAATAAAGCAGACATACATCATTCTTGAAATATTATTATTGGTCTTAATCAATGAGACTTATATAATATACTAATGACTAAACTTGACTCATTTGGTATTTATGACATTCTTCTTCCAAAATGTACTGAGTCACAGGGTTACTATCAAGAAGTAAAATTTCTCTTGAAAATACTTCTCCTTTTGGAGGTGGGTTTTTCCCCCCCTTTGGTATGCAAAAGAATGCCTTCTTCTGAATCACTTAAGTGTTCTTCCTTACAGGTGTGTCTGTTCCTGAGGTTCATAACTTTTGAAAAAGAAATTAAATCTTGGTTCTTCAATCAGGTCTTTTATGATAGGGGTGTCAAACTCGCCTTGGTGGAGCAGTGGGCTAATGCCTCCTTAAGTAACACCAGCTGCCTGCAATTAGTGCAGGTTCGCGTCCCACCAGGCTCAAGGTTGACTCAGCCTTCCATCCTTCCGAGGTAGGTAAAATGAGGACCCAGATTATTGGGGGCAATAAGCTGACTTTGTAATAATGCCGCTTGGGGTGTGTGTGAAAGCCCTAACAAGCAGGCATATACATAGAATGAAGGCTACTGCTAAGCTTGTAAGCCGCCCTGAGTCTTCGGAGAAGGGCGGGATATAAATGTTATAAAAATAAAAATAAAAATAAAAATAAATAAACGTCACTTGATGTGTCACAACTTTTTCTCCATTGCCGGTAATGGGGTGGGCACGGTTTCAGCATGATGCATCTGGCTCGCGGGCCGGCAGTTGGACACCCCTGTTTTATGATGTCATTTTAAAAAACGTAATCCCATCTTTGAATATTGTTTTGTACAGTGCTTTTTTTCTAAAAAAAAAAAGGTGCCGGAACTCTCATCTTGGTGGGCGCAGGAGGCGAGGGGGCAGGGGGGCGCTGCTGCAGTCACAGTTGCGAGGGGTGTTGGTGGCGGGCTGCCCCCCGGGGCCGGAGCCGGCGCAGCTGGTGCTGTGGGAGCAGCAGGGCCCACTCTATATGGCGGGGCTGCGCAGGGTGGGCAGCGGAGGCGGTGGGGGCCAGGTGATGCAGGGTGGCCACTTAGGCACGCAAGGCAAAGCGACAGTGGCACAGGTCCAGCACCAGGTAGGCCACCAGCCTGGCTGACACGGGTGAGCACAAGGAAGGAGTGCACATGGATTCCGCAGGACCCACCTCCCACTCGTCCTCTCTTACTTACCTAGTTGAGATGGTGTAGTTAGGCAGCAGGGAGGGATGCAAAGTTCCTGCCAACTCGCCTTCACTGCAGACAACTTGCCAGTGCAATGTTTGCTGGCCAGGTTTTTTGGCACGCTCAGCAGCAATTCCTGTTAGCTTTCGAAAGCCAATAGGCTTTCAAAAGCCAATAGAGGGAGTAGCATAGCTTGTGCAAAAGCTTTTTTTATGCAAAAAAAGGGTGCCGGAACACCATTCTGAGCGTTCTATGACAAAAAAGCCCTGCTTTTATGTTTTAATCTTATGATTTTAAAAATATTGTAAGTTGCCCCAAACCTCGCCATGTGGATTGCATACAAATATTATATAATCGGTAAATAAAGGTAGAACATATGTTAAATATACATCAAATGATAATATGCTTTCCTACAAAGTCAATTCTTGCTCAATGACAGACCAAGGAGTTAACTCAAAAAGGCAAGAGAAAAATCTAGAAGAGGTCTGTGCAACTTGTAGAAGGGAAAGGCCCACACTGATAAATTAAAAATCTTTGTGGTCTGCAAAGGAATGCTGGTGGGCTAATCAATGATTTGGTGACTAGAGGAGCGTCTACAGTGTTGGAGTTCGTGGTCATGGTAAGCCATGGAGGCACTAGGCAACATGACTTTCAGGGCAGTGGTGATGATTTTATTACTTTTTTTTAAAAAAAAAAAGTCTGTGTTCTGTCAAAGGGTGCTTGGTAGGCTGCATGTACAGGCCTGGTCTAGAATTTATTTTGAAGCATTCAACTATCTAGAGCAGGCATGTCAAACTCATTTTGTTTGAGGCAACTTCTTATAAAAGAATTGCCATTAATTTGTTTTAATAAAATAATTTAAATCAATTTTTCACTTGATTTCAAATTAAATGAATTATATTGGTTGACAATGAGATTTTTTATTTTAGTACAGTTGCCAAATGCAATACACTGGGGTTTTAGTTATATGTGTGCACTAATTATTTCAACACCAATACATTTTAACAACATATTCTATTTGTAAATGAATACAAATGCAAATTATACAATTTTTTGTGCAAAAATAAAACAAAATAACAGATTTAAGAGCTGTTATCATTAGTTATCCTTAGATAAAAAATAATTCCATCATTCAAAACTTTGTTATACTGTATTTAACAAACAGATGCTTTGGGATTAAAAAAAAAGACTGACTCTATTTGATTGTATATTACCATGGCATTAAAACAAAATTCGAACAGTGTATGAAAAATAAAGGTTCCCTAAACATCTGCTGGCTATATCTATACATTTTCTTTGATAGCACTCTATTGCCTTCTTTTTAGCCTTTTTTCCAACTTCCCAGCTTAAAAAAGGCAAGGCATCGGGAGCTGAAAGTTACAGAGACTTTAAGCAGGTTGCTAAGCAACCTGTTCACACTCGGCCCTTCTTACCCTCCCACTTTTAAATTAGCCTGTACAGATCACATTTCCTTCGATTTGAGCCATCTGAAGACCTGTCGCTGCGATGCATTCTGCTGCTCTGCAACCTGGCTGCCTGAGGAGAATTTGGCTCTCCAGAACAGTTTCCTTCAGCGTGTGTGTGTGTGTGTGTGTGTGTGTGTGTGTGTGTGTGCAAAAAAAGGTGCCAGAACACCATTCTGAGCATTCTATGGGAAAAAAAGCCCTGGATATATCACATATAATTGAAGATTGTAATTAGTTGCGTGTGCACGTTCAGCAAGCGTGATGTATTTGTGCTGGCATTTCTAGGCCTCTTTCCAACCACATCCAGAAAAATTTGTAACAAACATTGGAATTTTTAAGGCCATGTTTGGTATTTCCCAGCAATCTGTTACTGGAAGGAAAAAGCAATCCCTGCTGCGTTACTGATCCCAGAGAAGCATTTGCATGTATGCAGGTATCCTTAGGGTGCCATAGTTATGGATGAGAAATATTGGTTGCAAAGTTGGTATTTTTGGATGTAATACAGATATTTTGGACTTATTTTTGTTTCTTTGCATGTTTGATATTTTAAAAAAGGCATATGCTACTGACTACGCTTATGCACATATGTAACATCTTTTGCTAGGATACATGACCACTGCTTTTCCAGAATGTGAAAAGTGAAAGATTGTGACTAAACAAAATTTTAATGTACTGATAATACCACCAGAAATTATTTTAGCCTTTTTAATAAATGTTATTGATGTTAAGCTCACCATGGAAAACATCATATATTGTTATGTATATACTAGGTTAATTATTTAAAGACTGAAGTGCAACAAAACTAGATTCTAAATAATCTATTTTTCAAAATACACAACAGTCCAAACAGTAAAAGTCCAAATTAAGAATATTTCACTTAAGAATTGTTTAATTTAAAGTGGTTTAGTTATAATAGATGGTTAGATTCAAAATAGTTTTCAAGAGTATGTACAAAAGATACTATTTTTTTCTAGCATCAGCTAAATTAGACATATTACATTGAGAAAAATTTTTCTCATTTCTTTCCTGTTACCTTTATTGATTTCATTGCAGAGACGTTAACCTAGGAAATAGATTATTTTGTTATCTAATTTTACCTTCCAAAAGACAGAAGCAGATGAAAAATGTGAAGTTCTTTCCTGTTGGCTTTTTTGAATTAGCTGTTTTAGATTCTAAAAATTTAGGTCCTAAAGAAGTAACCCTGTAAATAATTTTAATGTCCTCCTCTAGTGCAGGCTCTTTTATGACTCAAGGACTTCAACTCCCAGAATTCCTGAGCCAGCATGGCTCAGCTTGGAAACCTCTCCCTTTCCCCTCATCATGGCTGGCTCAGGATTTCTGGGAGTTGAAGTCTACGAGTCATAAAAAAGGGCCAAGATTGCCTAGCCCTGCAAAAGGCTTTCAGAGGGAGCTTTTTTTTTGCAAAAAGAAAAGGTGCTGGAATGCCGTTTTGAGTGTTCTATGAGAAAAAAAAGCCCTGGTTTTTGTATCTCTTTATGCGAGTCAGCCTGATCACCCTGACTGGATAGAAAAGAGGGATATAAATTAAGTACATTAATAAAAAAAACAAATTTAAGGATGTAGAGGCCGTTCACAACACTGCCAGAACTTACTCACCCATAAAAGCTATACGAAATTACAGGTAATTTATTTTAAAAAACACTTGACATCATTTGAGTCCATGAAAATCAAATGACCCTAGAACACAGAACATCTGTGAGGTGTTTATATCAAAAAAAAGTCAAGATGGTAGCCACAACTGCATGAGTGAACCCCCAACCTTTTTATGCACATTACATATTATACCCCTTAAAAGAGAGGTTTTGATCACATGGCTGACTCCTTTTTCATGTCTCTACAAGCACACCAATATTAGAGAAGTGTTAGTACAGAAGTACCAGGAAACCATGTTAAGTTAAGATGTACACTCAAATGCATTTAGATGCATAGTTTCACTAAATGATGGTGATCATCCATGTTCTTGCTTCCCTAAGAAAGATGGGAATACAGTATTGTGTTTAATTTTCTCTGGATAAGACAGATTTAATAGTGATATTCACACACAGAGACACACACACACCATCATCATCATTTTAGCCATTGTCTATACACTGCAGGATAAACGCCTTATATATACATATTTATTTATTTATTTATTTATTTATTTATTTATTTATTTATTTATTTATTTATTTGATTTGTATACCGCCCTTCTCCCTAAGGACTCAGGGAGAGGGAGGGGGGAGGGAGGAAGAGAGAGGGAGAGGGAGGGAGGGGGAGGGGGAGGGGGAGAAAGAGGGAGAGAGGGAGAAAGAAAGTAAAGTATAGGGATAGCACAACCAGTAACCTTTCTTGTATTTCCATCTAAGACGACTAGCTTTAAATTGCTGGGCAAGCATATAAAAGCAAGCATATAAAAGAAGAATCATTACAGTAATCAGTAGGAGGAAATGTTGAGGCAGTAAAACATGGGAAAGCATATCCTGAAAAAATATTTTTAAACATGCCTCTTGGCAGTCAATATTGGATGGCAGCATGCCGTCGTTTCCAAGCTATTTGATAGTAATAAATTTCCTTTGGGGTCTGCTTTTAATATTGCAGTTCTTTAAGCTGTACACTGGGCAGGTGTCAAAATTACACCTGTATCCTCAATTAGCATTTTGACATGCAAGTACAGTTTTCTTACCACTTCTCTAGTAATGTGGGAAAATGTAACAAACAGGACCACAGAGCAGAAAGACTTGCTCAAGATTTTTTTTTCTACTATTGCAGCAGGAAAAAATACATGCAGAAAAAATAATAATGAAAGCTGGGAAATAACAGAGTCAATGGGAGTGGGGTGGCATGTAAATTTAATAAATTATTATTACCAGGGCTTTTTTTGTCATAAAACGCCCAGAACGGAGTTCCGGCACCTTTTTTGGATGGAACCCTTGTAGGGTAGGCAAGACGGGTTGTATGACATGTGTGAGTTCCGGCACCTTTTTCTTTTACAAAAAAAGCACTGATTATTACTTATATTGGAAAGAAAGGAGAAAAAAATGAATTGCAGACAAGTCCATCTCTTTTTACTTACAAAAAGATATTCTTAGCATTATTCTTATTAGTGCTAGTGTTATTAGTGTCATAGTTATTGTTATACAAAAAGTATAATAAAACTAGTACTAACACTGTTACAACTATTAGATTGTACAATAGACAGGCTTCAAAATCAAACCCATGTCCTCAATTGTTGTTGTTGTTAGTTGCGAAGTCGTGTCCGACCCATCGCGACCCTATGGACAATGTTCCTCCAGGCCTTCCTGTCCTCTACCATCTTCTGGAGTCTATTTAAGCTCACGCCTACTGCTTCAGTGACTCCATCCAGCCACCTCATTCTCTGTCGTCCCCTTCTTCTCTTGCCCTCAATCTTTCCCAGCATTAGGCTCTTCTCCAGTGAGTCCTTCCTCCTCATTAGGTGGCCAAAGGATTTGAGTTTTAGCTTCAGGATCTGGCCTTCTAAAGAGCAGTCAGGGTTGATGTCCTCTAGGACTGACCGGTTTGATCGCCTTGCAGTCCAAGGGACTCGCAGGAGTCTTCTCCAGCACCAGAGTTCAAAGGCCTCAATTCTTTTGCGCTCAGCCTTTCTTATGGTCCAACTTTCACTGCCATACATTGCAAATGTCCTCAATTACTATTCTTAAACTAGTAAGTGAAGTCAAGTTGAGCTCAACTGCTTATGATGTGCTCATATCCGTAGTTTTCTTGGCGGCATTACAGAACTGGCTGCCCCTGCTTTATTTTACATTTTTAATTCCCCAGCCTCTTATAGGCCTGCTCTTTTGCAGTGACCTCCCAATCAAGTACTAAACAAATGCAGTCTAACTTATGTTTTTTTGATATCAGCCAAAGTCCCCTGATTTCTAAATAAAAAGTGATTTCATATGCAGGTATACAAGTCTTTAACGGTCTGTTTTTAAGAAAATACAGTATATATAGAAAAAAGTGCCCGGTTTACCCTGAAAAAAAATCAAAATAGTTTGTACTGAATAAATATTTCATAATTTTATAGTTAATTGCGCTATCCCAAGCAACAACATCTTCTCGGGCAAAGAAATATAAAATAACATTAGAAAGTTATTAAGATTATATAAAATCATAATAAATTGTAAGCTACCTGGATACGCTGTATCACTGAGATGGTCAGCATAAACATTTTTTAAATATAATATGATGTATAATAAAATGTAATCTAACATGATACAATATATAGTAAAGTGTAATAACATAATAATATAATAAAACCAATACAAATAGTGTAACAAAGTGGAAAAAATACTAGTTCTGATATTAAAAGCAGTTTCCAGGTATGAAGTGCTAGAAATTCACATGTCTTTTATAAGCTTGCAAAGTGGACAGCAAGGCACAGTATGCAGGTGAAGGATGCGAGGTGTTTCATTATTCCTATGGGGAAGGGGATGGCTGCAGCATAAAAACCAATCAATTTCCCAAAGAGGAAAGCCCTGAAACTCAGCATTTTTCATGCAAATAATTTATATGGGTAACACTGACATCTTTTTCTCATTTAATTTAATCGGTAAATTAGTGCAGAGTCATAGTCCCAAGATAGGGGGCCACATAAATCATTTAAATAAACAAGCAACATCCAATGATTTGTTTACTAATAACAATTTAATTTAATTTAATTTAAAGATGTTCTAATTATAGCGATTTTTTTTTACTTCTGTGAACCTTCCTATTAGTGGGCTTTGAATTTACGTATAACAAACCAGCATTTTTTCTGCAGAGAAGTCTATTCAGGCGTAAGCAAATTTATTGTCACCATTTTGTTATAAAACTTATCTTCAGCGTTACAATGATCATGCAGATTAAACAGGTAACAGATCCTAAAATATTTTATTTAATATTTCATTAATATTTTATTAATGAAGAGTTGTTGTGAGACATTAAGAACTTCAGCTTCCACCTGAATTGGAAGACATGACTGTGAGCTTCAGCTGAAACACCAGCATACATCCATGGAAGCCTAATACATAGACAATCTGATGAACTTCTGTTGCATGTATGAACCAATAATGCAAAAATAGTATCTTCAATATTATAACACTGGACCAGTGATTTCCATTTTTCTAGCACAGGAAATATGTGCAAGGTTTGTTTAAAAGAAAAATATAATTTTCCAACATAGAATGACTGGGATTTAAAGAAATACAAAAGCACCTGATGCAGCTTTTTACTTTTCGAGAACAGAATGAGGGGGAGACATCTTTAGTATATTGTTTCCTATAAGAGGCTGTCATTTTTTCCACTCTAATGAGAGATCATCCAAGTGTCAAATGTAACCAGGAAATCCGAGCTGCAGATAAAGAAATTATCAGTTTTATACTTTCTTATGTCTGTACCTCAGACACATGCAGGTAATTCAGAACTGATTTCTCACTTCACTTGAAGGGGCGATCGGAGCTTCACAATAAAGCCACTGTCCAACTAATCTTGATATTCTTTTTCACCAAAGTTGCAAAAAACTTAGAAAAGAAGTAGGACTTTTCTCTCCTGCCCAGCCTATACAAAAGAGCCTTATCACAACCTAAATACTTTAAAGATACGAAACGAAACGATCACAAAACAAAAGAGGCTTTTTAGTTCATGTGGTACAACTTGGAACAGGTATCCTCACAACCAGATGAGGATAATTTTTTATCTTCTTGAGGCAACCGTAGTATTTCAGAAAGTGGGCACAATGAAACTCTTTTGTTGTTTTCAAACAAAAATTAGTATACGGTTTCAAAATATTTTGTGTGACAGTATATTGTTATACAGTCTTATTTCTTTAAAAAACTCCTTTTAAAAAGTCCACTCTGAAGAGAAGTAGAAACATATCATTTAATCCTTTTTTGTTGAGGTGTGGAGACATATTCATATTAGAAGCAGAGCAACTTCTATACTTTTTCACTTTTCAGAATTACTAAAATGACCCCTAAAGGATACAATTCTAATTCCTGGATATTTCTAAAATTCAGATTATATCTGACCACTGGCTATCCTGGCTTGACTTTACAGGAATCATAGCTCCAAACAGCCAGTTGCCAATTTTTTCCTAAAAGCCTAAAAGAACATTTAAGCATGGGAGAGTCAGTTTTCATTAGCAACAATTGCTGTACTTTAAGCAACAAGAAAGTAAAAATATTCAGGAAACAGATGATCACTCTTCTCAAAACTGAGAAGAATTGCTGCTTTGTTGGTATATTCCTTTCTAATATGGAATATCTAATTCACATGCATATACTGAAGCTCCTATTTTGATAGTTATAATATTGTCCTCAATTTTCAGGCCAGAAGCAAGTAAACTGAATCAAATACACAGATTTTACATAATTTTCATCAGTAACAGGTTGCTTGTCATCAACACCGTCTGTACTGACTTATGAATATAGAGCACAATGAAATCTACATTATCACTTTGACATATGGATGAGTAAATCTATCTTACTTGATTTACTTTTTGAGTAAAACTATTCAAAAATCAAATTGATAAATCCATCACAGTTCAGACAGAGGGCATTGAGAGGTGTGAATAGCTACATCAAGGATGTTCGCAGTGCTGAAACACTGACAAAGACTCACATATTAGGAGTCTCCTTTTAATCCTATCATACCAAATCATCTTTCAAAGCCAGTTCCTCTATAAAAATGGAACAAATAGCTATTGACATATAACCTGGTCAGGTTACGATTCATTTTTTACGACTCAAATAAACTGATTCACACAAATTTCTTGGCGCTCAAAGGACAAAACTGTCCTTTGTCAGAGATAGTTGAGGATTAGATTTATTAGGTTATATCACGAAAAACACAGAAGGAAATATAGAATTTTAAACACAAGTTGTTATCTATTTGAAATCCATCTTCGTACAGAGGCCACCGTGAGCAGGAAAAAAAAAAGAGCACTTTGGCAATTCCTCTTCTCTGAACAATTCATCATACCATTTTCCATGTTGTTTTGAAGCCTCCAGAACAGATTGGAAATGCAAAAAAAGGGCAAATCAGTGAAAACTTCTGGCTACTTTTACTGACAGAAAGCTCAGATGACTCAAACAGCATTTCTGCAGCATAGCGAACAGTAGGCTGTGATCTATATGCAGATTTTACACAGAGGTTGCTTATTTTTTCTAAGGTCACCAGATCTGGCCTGCAAATCCCAGGACAATTACTAGATGGGAGCAAACAAAGTGAAGTTTTTTGTCTCTCATTCCTGCCATCTAGTGGTCATCGGGATTCTTACAGTCCAGATCTGGTTTCTCTAATTTTATCCATACTACCGTAATTATTATATGATTCAAGGGATACAGATACCACATGGAATAAAATTTCAAAGTTGCAGCTTTTGCTAAGCCAAACTGCATTCTGATCAGTTGTTTTTGCAATAACTAAAGTTTTAAAACTAAGGAATGTACTATATTGTAGTAGCATTTTAATCTTTTAAGAGATAAACAGTATGGACAGCCAGGAATACCTGGCTCAGGCATTATACCAGCACTGAAGAAAGATGGTTTTTTATATTATTATCATGTATAATTATTTCAAAGTAAATATATTACCAAGATTTATCAAAACTAGATTTTACTTGAATGCTAAAAATTGCTGAATACAAATGTAATGAAATAAGTGCCATTTGGTTTTGCATCAGTCAAATGCAAGAAAATTATTTGTGTCTAGGAAGACAACATATTCATTTGATCTGAATTTAATATGAACCAAATTACACTGAACTTTCCTAGTATAAACTGGAATGTAATAGTCCCTGATTTCCAATTTTTAAAAATGCATGTACCATCAAATGTACTCTGTAGAGCAGGGGTGTCAAACTCAATTTCATTGAGGGCCACATCAGCATTGCAGTTGCCCTCAAGGGGCCGGGTGGGTATGGCCAGGGTGGGCGTGGCCTACTGGGTAGGCATGGCTAGAGTGCATATGGCCTACTGGGTGGGCATGGCCAGGTCTCTGGCAGAAGTAGGGTCTCTGGGCCAGGGCCAAGGCAGTGGGGGCCGTTCCCTCACTGTTTCCAGGATGGCTTCGCGGGCCACATGAAACCACTTCGTGGGCCGGATCTGGCCCCCAGACCTTGTGTTTGACATGTCTGCTCTAGAGAATTGTATAAAAATAGCATTTCAAGGAAACGTACTTGCCAAATAATGCAAATATTGCAGAACACTTCAAACAAAATTGCACACAAATATTTGTATTGACTTTTTAAGCAATTCAAACACTGAGAATAATAGATGTATTTTACTGAATACCGAGTATTGTACATATGTTTTCACTCTGTGTTGACCTTATTCACTAGGCATCAGCAGCTAGAACCTTGCACAGCCATGCTATGTAAAATATTTATTAGCATACATTTTCCTGGGTAAAACAATGTTTCCCTTCACCAAGAAAAGCATTTTTTGTCTAAACTTGTTAAAGGTAGGAACATTTCCTACTTTCCTACTGTATTAGTACATACCAGATTTCTGTAGAGAAGTTCAGTATTTGTGACATACTCAAATTATGACTGTCTACATAAACAACAGAGATCAATTATATTTGAAATTACGTCCATACAAAAGGAAACTGGAAATAGTTTCCTACTGAACATTTAATCTCAACAATCCGTAAACATTTGAACAGTTACTTTACTGGATTGCCCATGACTTTATTGAAGTGTGTTTCCTATTTTTCCTTGCTGAAATTGAAAACTATTATCCTGTTCATTGTATTTACGGGATCTATTTATTAGAACTGTAAATACTGAATTAATTAAAGCTAATTTAATATGAAACTAAATCTGGGGATTATGTTTTCTTTAATAATATGTTAGCTAAGCAAATGATGACTGTTAACTAGTTTTTTTCTTCCAGAAATGGAGATGGGAAAGCCAACAAACTATTTATTTTCTCAAATGACCTGCTACCAAGAAGTTCCACTGCTCATACAGTATATTTCCATATAATGTCCTTCTGGGATTGGCAATATTGGGCACACCAAAAGGCTAACTTTGATGAAGATTGCCATTGCACTTGTCATTTTTCCCCCTAATTGTCACAATGGGAATTTGTTGTGAATCAGCACTGTATCTCCTTAATATATTAATAATTTTGTTCTTTTCCTTTTGCCAAAAAATGTCAGTGCTCAACTCCATTTTTTTTACTTTGGAAAGTGTGGAGATAATATTCATACACTATTTTATTGAACTTAAACAGCTAGTGACCATTCAGGAACCAACAAAACATATCCATTCCCAAGAGAAAGTCTCAAATATCAGTAAGCTGTAATATCTTGCCGGTTGGAAGGAACCCCCCCAAAGATCAAGCATCTCAATTAGGTAACATCTGCACCAAGATACATTAATAAATTATGAGTGTAGCAGTACCTTTCCAAAATATATATATATATATAGTGTTGAGTATACAGTACTCAACAGTATACAGTATAACTGTTATACAGTATTTGTTTCTCCTAGTTTTGTACTTTCTCAAAGCTATCAGATACATAGATGCTTAAGGTGGATTAACTGACCGTGGCTATGAACTCAGGAAGTTTTCAGGACAGGAAGAAAAACCTGCCTTGGTACAATATAGAAGCAAATATAGAAAAGAAGTCAACTTTGCACCGGGCAAAACAGCTAAACCTGTAATATCCAGTTATTCCTCAATCCAACCTTAGCCAATGCGACGCCCTCCAGATGTGTTGGACTATCCTGTGGCCGCGCGTGAAAGACTCAAAGAGCATCAAGTTCAGAAAGGCTGCAAGTTTGTTAGTCAAGCAAAACTGCTCAAGTTGCCTGGATCACCGAAGGGCCTCTCAAAAATACCAGAGGAAATGACACAGCTGTGCTTGAAACCAGCTGTCTAGCGAGTTATGTATAGCAACTGGGACAAAGACAGGAAAAGGACCGAAGGATCGGTGGGGACCCTTCTTCAACCTAGCGGCTCCTCATTTGCCAACGCCAAAGAAGAAAAAAGGACGCAGAGGGAAAACGAAAAGTCCCACCGAATACCCCAGCCCTAAGACACCCCAGAATCAATAAGGAAGAAGGGAAAAGGGCGAACGATGCATCCGAGCCAACTAGAGATTATTTATCCCGCCGGCTCTCTGCAGATTTGCCAGGGCAGGAAGCGGAGGAAACGACCAGGGTCTTTTTGGGCAGCAGCTATATTGCTCGGCTCTTTCCCCTTCCCTCCTCCTCCTCCTCGCCTCTGCCGGCCTCGCGTTACCTCTCGGCGAGGCAGAGTTTGTAGCCTTTCCGCATTTCCTACGCGCCCAAGCAAAGTTGGCCAGAGTTGGACGGGCGAGGGGCAATGCCACCCACCCACCCACCCACCCACCCAGCTCCGAGGCCTGCTAACCTTCCATCCGGCGGAGCTGTTGCTGTCCCCCTTGTCCTTGAAGTAGGGCACGTTCTTGACCATCCACTCGTAGATCTGGGAGAGAGTGAGCCGCTTCTCCGGGGCGCTTTCGATCGCCTTCGTGATGAGGTCCGCGTAGGACAAGTTGCCCCAAGCGTTGCGGCGGGAAGAGCTGCTCTTGCGAGGGCCCGTCACCGAGGCCAAGGCGGCGGGCCCTGCGTGCTGCTGCGGCTGGGGGTGCTGAAGGCACGGAAAGTCCCCGCAAAGGCAGCCGCCTGAAACTCCCAGGTCCGCCGCTCCGGAGCTGCCCGTGCCCGCCTCGAAGCCGTCGCCTCCGCCCGCTTCCAGCAAGCTCAGCAGGTCAGCGCCGGCGGAGGAGGCGCCGAGGGCCGTCACCCGCCCGCAGCGGGACGGGGACGCGGCCCTCGCCGGAGTTGCGCTGGGCGTCTGTCCCGGACTGGACGGGGCGAGCTCCGGACGGGGTAGAGGCCAAGTGCAGGACCTCGGGCGGGCCAGCGGCTGGAAATCCGGGTCGGTCTCCACGGGGTGAGGCGCCTCGGCCATGGCGAAGGAGGAGCGGGGGTGGGGGGAAGAAAGAGCGAGCTTTCTTGAGCCGGGCGGGCGGCTTCCTCGCCTGGCCAGCGGCCTCCCGTCGAGCGCCAGACGCCACTTGACAAACTCCCGGCTCCGTCCCGCGGCCGCTGGCTCGCTCGCTCGCTCGTTCGCTGCCTGGCTGGGCGACAGACGGGCAGGGCTCGCGCAGTTAGCTCGGCGTCCTGGCTGAGGAACGAGCACCAGCGCCGCCCACTCCGCCCGGGCCTAAGGGACGAGCACGAGGGGGCGGCCCAAAGGCCGAAAGAAACGCCCCTAAGGCTTTGCCCGCCTGGGTGGAGGGGAGGCTCTCTCCTCCGCGCTGGGGAGAGAAGCACGTCGGGGCATTTTCCTCCCGCTCCCCGCGCACACAGACACACACACACACACACACACACACACACACACACACACTTCTGGACTTTCGCAGTCCGAGGGAAAAAAGGGGGAAAGCACTGTCCGCGGTGGGTGAGTTGTGGGGACTTCTTGAAGTGTCCCCACCACCACCACCCTCCGGTTGCTCAGGGCCAACCCAGCGTCTCGTTTTTTTTTTTCTCTTCTCGGTCTGGTCCGCCGAGGCCTCGGTTCGCCTCGGGAACTCTGCTCCCCTTTCGCGTTCGTGGGATGGAGCCCCCCCCCCTCCCCGGGCGCGCGCGCGCGCGTGTGTGTGTGTGTGAGCGACGGTGTGTGCGCCCGCGAGAGAGGCCGCGGGGATGCGAGGGTGCGGCTGCGGTGAGCCAGGCAGGATGTGCGGGGTGGAGGGTGTATGCGAAGAGCGCCCGCCGGGCGAAAAGGCTGGCTGCTGTTCAGAGATCTAAAAGCCGTCTTTCAAATGTGTTTTATGATTTAAATCGATCGCCGTGTGTGTGTGTGTGTGTGTGTGTGTGTGTGTGTGTGTGTGTATACATACATATATACATACACACACACACACACACACACACACACACACACACACACACACACACACACATATATATATATATATATATATATATATATATATATATATATATTATATATATTATATATATACATATATATACATATATATACATACATATATATATACACACACACACACATATATATACACATATACACATATATATACACACACATGCATATATACATATATATACATATACATATATACACATATATACATATGTCAAATGTTAATGTTAGTAATTTACACATATATACATATATATACACACATGTTTTTAATTTTTAACTCTAACTTTTAATTTATTTTAATTTTAATTTATTGTACAGAGGCCTTTAATTTTAATTTTTATCTTAACTTCTGTATTTATTATATGTTACTGTTGTTAGCCGCCCTGAGTCCTTTGGGAGATAGGGCGGCATATAAGTCCCAATAATTAATTAATTAATTAATTAATAAACAAACAAACAAACACATATATACACACAGAGAGAGAGAGAAAGAGAGAGACATAACATGCAGGGTTTTGGAATAAAACGGAACACGAAGAGAATTAAGTAAAGGGGACCAGAGGGGGGGGGCAAAGAAGCACTGTACAAGGTATGAGGGAGTTTAAAAACCGTTTTAAAAGTGGGTTGTTTACTCACAGAATGGAGGCTGTTCAGATTTGTTGCAATAGATGGGAGGTGGAGACCCTGCTGCTAGGCAGGTTAATTAAATTCCCCACAAGACACAATCTGGGCTAGGTTTTCCCTGGAAGGCCTTGGCTGCAGCAGAGACCTAAAGGGACAATTAATATATGTGTAAGACCAAATTTTTTAAAAAGGATGTACTTGGCACACTGTTCTCTCTCATCATAAACTCATGGAAAGCAAAAATAACCAAGTGTGGTAAAGCAAAGAAATTAAAAGGCACAAGATATTTTTTTAAAAATATAACTCTAAACCAAATTTATAACAACCTCATTCACCATGCCTTTCCAAGCTCATCTTTGCTTACAAACAGTACTTAACTCCATCACATGCAAAGTACAAACCAAGAGCCAGAGGCCTTCCTGCCTTTTTGAGGATCTCATCAATTACTTCCAACTACTCCTTCCTCGGTATTCACCTTCCTCTCAATCCAGTCACTCTTTCTTTGGCAATTTAATTTCTTAAAAAAAGGGGGGGAGGGGATTCGATAAAAAAATGTTTAATGAATTATCAGGTGATTGGTATGCCACCTACTTAACAATACTCAAGGTGCCTTACGATATAAATATAATAATTTAAAAACAGTAATGCAACCATCAGCTTAAATCTATAAATAAATTCTATACTCTCCCTGTAATGGGAGTTTTCCCTGCGGAAGAATATTGTTTGCAACCAGAGTATTAACTGGGCGGTTAATACAACCAGAGTATTAAGGGTTAGGGTAGCTTTCTGACTGCAGTAGACAAACTTCCGAGGATGAGGAGGCCGCACCAAAAAGACCACGTTCTGTCACATAATCTCTTATGCTGCTTCCCATTATGCTGTGTTGGGCAGGTAGTTTCTACCTGAAGCAGACCACCTCAAAAGTAGCAAGAAGCTAATCCATAAAGGGAGTTATAGGTGACAACCCCCGCCAAGAAGCTTACTGGTACTCTGCTGCTCCCGCAGGATGGAAATGACTCTGCTAAGCTTGTTAGTGCCAGTCACAAAATAGGCAGACCCATTCTGTGCCATTTGTAGCTTCCAGGCCAACATCAAGGGAAACACCATGCAGAAGAAATTGTAGTCGCCTAACTAGGGAGTTGATAACCGCAAGATTCACTGTCTTCAGAACTTTCTCATCTAGAAAAGATAGCAAATGGGGCACACAACAGCTGGCCAAAAACTTCCCTAGCTACAGTTTTTATCTGCTGCTCTAGCAGGAGCCAGAAGTCCAGAAGAACAAACGTACTGTAGAGCAGGGCTTTTCAACCAGTGGTACGGGTACCACCTGTGGTACATTGGCACCTGGCAGGTGGTACGCGACCATCCTAGAAAAGTGGTTGTGGGGGAGGGGAATTAGCTTAAACCGGTGGCAGCACTGCACAAGCCTGAGCGAGAGACGGATGGAGCTGCAGGGCTGTCAGGGCTCAGCAGAAGCGCCAGGATCAGCGCCAGGCTCCAGCTGGAGCTCAGCGCTGATCCTGGTGCTTCTGCTGAGCCCAGAAGAAGCACCGATCAGCTGAAATGTTGCAGCATCTCCAGGGTCTTGTGATTTAAATTCAGATGCTTGGCAACTGATTCATATTTATGATGGTCACAGTGTCCCAGAGTCATGTGAAGTGACCAAAAACTTCTGCAACCACCCAGCAAGGAGGGGGAATAAAAACCAAATACACCACCCCCCACCCCACCCCCACTGCCAATCCTCAACAGAAATGCTCACAACAATGAAAACCTTGGACAGGAGGAAGAGCGCCACCAGGTGGGCAGACAGGTGTCTTGCTCAGCTGTGGCTTGGGGGGGGCACTTTTTCAGTGCCATTGTAACTTTGAACAGTCACTAAATGAACTGTTGTAAGTCGAGGACTACCTGTACATCACTTTTCCTTTTTTTTTTTTTTGGTCACATTTTTGACACCTTGCTGGGCGACTAGTGGTACTCGGATGTTGCCATATCCTAAAAGTGGTGCAATAGGTGAAAAGGTTGAAAAGCCCTGCTGTAGAGTTGATCCTTCGAACGAAGTGCAATTCCATCAAGACCTACAAATGGATCATCCATAATACCTGTTCTGTACCAATAGAAACTAGAAGTCGCCACAAAATCTCCAGGCTTCAGGTCAAGACTTTCACCATCTCTTCTGCTCAGCCTAGGGGGTGGAGATGTATAACAGCAAGCTCCTCTCTCCCACCAACATCAAATGGCGCCATCTACTCAGAACAGTGTGCCAACCCCGTCTTTAATAGTCCAAAATGATACCATGGTCAACAGCATTGGATGAGTATCATTGACAGATGCAACAGTAGTAGAAGTACACTACCCTCATCCAGGTCCCAGTAAACAAATTTTGGGCGACCACCAGCCTGGCAATGAAATCTCTTTGGGAAGGCACCTGCAGGCTATTACATAGGCCAATACACTAATAGTACTCCCAGATTATGCTTGTTAACCAAAATCACTTATGGTGAGTTCAGACTCAGCGGAAAAATCTCATTCTCACAGTATATCGTGGTCATCCCTCCTCCATTTCCTGACCTTGGTGTAATGGCTGGCGTACAATTTGAAATCCGTCTCCCAGAGCTTGTTAAGCCAAGGCTCTGTAATACATTCTAGGTCTACTCTCTTTTCCATTACAGGCAGTTCTCATTTAGCAACCACAATTTGGACCGGCAACTCAATCATTAAGTAAGAGATTGCTAAGTGCAGTTGCTACTGTGCTTACAATCTTATTTCAGCTTTCCTTCGCTTTAAAGATCTGAAAATGTCATAAATCCAAAGATTGGTTGCAAAGTTACTTTTTTTCATCATCGTCGTAACTGCAGATGTTTCTGTCCAAGGCAGTCACTAAATGAGGACTACCTGTAGAAGAGCAGGGGCTTATAATAAACAGACCTACCATTTAGTAGAGTCAACCTGAATCCAAGGTCTTCCTATGAGATTATCTAATATTAGTAGATGAAGTCCCTGCTGAACTTTCTGTACACTACCTTCATAGGCTGACTTTTTAAAATTCTTAGCATTGTCCCATAAGTGCAGGAACCACTTCTCTCCCCCTCCCCACCAGATTGGGGGCCTATTTCAGCATTTTAATCTATTGTACACCAGAATATAAATAAAAGTAAGAAAGTAGCCACCTTTTGGCAGCAAACATAGCTGTATCTCAACAACTTGTGGAACAATTAAGCTTAGAAAGAGGTATTGACACAGCCATATGAGGAGTTTATGATTTGTGGAAATGTTAATTGTATGCTTTGTTTCCTTTATTTATATATCGGCTTGTTTCGAACAGAGAGACTAATGCAGTTAATTTCAACCATAAAGTTGGAAAGCTACATACACTGCAGGATGTCAGTTCCTCAAGCTTAGGAGAGATTAAAAGTGCAAAAGGTTGTGTTGCCAGAAGTCTAAACCATTGTTCCATTTCCCATATAGGAAAACACATAAGTTTATCCAGAAGAACACTAAGTCCCTGTTTTCATACTTGAAGCAAATAGCAGTGTCAAGGAACAGCATCTCTGTGTATATCCACACGTACATTACATGCTGAAAAAGTGAATAGTTTTAAATGGGGTTAAATTTAATTAATGTTAATATGCCCTCATGAAAATCTCATGTATTATAATCATTTCATTATCGTGCTTAATTACTTTCTTTTTAAAGTCAATAGCAAATATTTAAAACAGGCTGGTGTGGTACAACTGACTCAGTTATGGGCAGGAATAGACCCGCCTCTTATGACCTGAAGAGGCTCCTGCAACAAGCCTAATTCCCAGGAAGTCCCACACTGCCAGACTTGGAAGAAACGAGAAGAAGAAAAAAACTGTGATACCGGTAGTTGAAGAAGGAAATTTGTTTTATGGTCCAGTTGGAAGCCCTGACTGAGAAGGCCCTTACAGTAAAACTACTGCAGACATGTCAAACACAAGGCCCGGGGGCCGGATCCGGCCCGCAAAGTGGTTTCATGCGGCCCCGTGAAGCCATCCTGGAAACAGTGAGGGAACGGTCCCCACTGCCTTGGCCCTGGCCCAGAGACCCTCCTTCTGCCAGAGACCCTCAGATCTGTCCCACTCCTGCCCAGGCCCCCATAGGCACCCTTGATGCGAACGATGTAGAGCTGGCCACGCCCACCCTGTAGGCCATACACACTCTAGCCACACCCACCCAGTAGGCCACGCCCACCCGGCCCCCTGAGGGCAACCACAATGCTGATGCGGCCCTTAATGAAATTGAGTTTGACACCCCTGAACTACTGTATCTTTCTCCCAGAGGTGGGGGAATGCATAGCTTCGCCAATCTATGCAGTCCAGGGGTTTTCCGCCCTTTCATTGTTTTCCTTTTTATTTTGAATTTTCCCTTTAGGTGGGAACAACAACAACAACAAAACTTGGCTTTATTTATTTATCACGTTCTATGTCACCGTTGGAACAACTCCTGGCAGCTTGCATTATATCTGAAATAAAAATTACGATATTTTAATTTAATAAAATATGTATGGTTCATTGTTTTGTTTTTGTTTTTTGAAAAGTCTCTCTGGCTTCCTTTTATAAGAAATCCAACTATAAGTGTGCATTGGTGTGCGGCAGCCTGCAGCAAATTTTGCTTAACCTAGCTCGAAAGTTCATTTCAAAATTGGGAAATGTCTGCCTTCTCGATAGGAATGACTGAAAAGAAAACCCCAAAGGACACATCTTAAGGGTGAAGTAAGCTGTCACTTCCTTCCTGTGCTTTTTTTTTTTCCAGAGAGGCACCTATACATCTGGTCAAATTGCTTGCTTTGCAGACTCCTGGTGCATGCGCCAAATACACAACCCGAAGCGCAAAATTCATTTCCTTCAGAAAAACATGCATATGAAAGCACTTTGATTATTAAGAGGTGCAAACAATAGTTCTATTAAGGACTATTCCTTTCTGCAATGATATATTTACTATATTAAAGAATAAGCTCTTGAACTTTACAGTAAGCTTTTTTTTTCCTTCCACCACCATAGCTTTTTCCCCATCGGAAAACCAAAACAATAAAAAAAAGACATTAAAATCTCTTAATAGCAATGATTGGCAAGCTAAACATGGCAGACTGCGTGCCATGTTTTGGAAAGATGATTACACCCTTTTCTCCCCCCCTGATAAAACAGAAGATGGAACCGCTTTAGACAAGTTAAATCTTCAGTGCCGATGCCTGGCTTGGCTAAGATCAGGATAGTTAGTCAAGGAGCTGCTGTGAAGGACAATTCTCTTCTTCCAGGAGAGGGGAATGTCCAAGGAGCTTAGGAGACTGCTGTACCTGCCCCAATGAGAGGGCCAACACAGGACATTATTGTTAAAGATATCTTAAAAATACAGTATTGTAAATGAACTTACAACTGTTCATTTAGTGGCCGTTCGAAGTTACAACAGCACCGAAAAAAAGAGACTTATGACTGTATTTTTCACTTAACAACAATTTTGATCATGTGATCAAAATTCAGATCCTTGGCAACCGACTCATATTTATGACAATCGCGGGGTCACGTGATCCCCTTTTGCAAGCTTCTGACCATCAATGGGGAAGACAGAATCGCTTAACAATCGCGTTACTGACTTTTAACAACTGCAGTGATTCACTTAACAGCTGTGGCAAGGAAGGTTGTAAAATGGGGCAAAACTCACTTAACAAATGCTTCACTTAGCAACAGAAATGTTGGGCTCGATCGTGGTCGTAAGTTGAGGTCTACCTGTAAGGTAACTGCAGAAATGTAGGCAAGAGTCACACCTGCTGAATTCTAGGCTTTGATGCATGGGTGTCATTTTAATTACATTTCAATGAAACATGATGCAGTTTATCTCTGCTCTTGGGTACGTGCAGGCCTTGGTCTTGGGGCCCTCTGTAGTTCCAGCTTCTCATACAAAACTGACATAACCCTTATGCCCCAGGTTGGTTAAGCAGCTCTGTTTCAGCTCTGGTCTTTAAAGGAGAAGGACCATAAATAAGCCATGTTTTAGTCCTAGCCTTTCCTTGTGATATTGTGAATGAATGGATGGAAGGAACATTTCATGTCAGAATTGCTCAACCGGTTGTCCAGCTGGAAAGGAGTATGAGTAACGTGATGCAATTAAGTCGTTGCTGACTATTCAGGACCATATTTTGTATACAACCTTAAACCGAATAATCCATTTCAGTAACAAATGCATAATTTATTAATGCTGTTTCAATTAAACATTGTAGAGATTTGCAGCCTGGTTGTAGGGATTCAAAGCACATATTAAATTATTACTATTCCCCTGGTTATCCAATCACCTCACCTCCATCATTAAGACATTACCATCTGGCGGTATCAAAACACCTAAAAATACATTTCTGGAAATATTGATTGAGCTCATTACTTTCCATGTATTTGTTCATCACCCTGAGTTAAAATGAAACAAAACATTTTATACATAAATGAAATAAGCCTCCTTTAAAAAAAAACCCTAACTCATCTGTTATAATAGAAAGCAGGAGTACTCACAAGACGTAAAAATAGATCACATTTCAGTATTGGTTGTATGATGTGGGCCTACCCATATGCAAAGGGCAATGTACCTGAGAATAAATGCAGCACTAAAAGCTATGTATTTTTCTCGGTATCATGTTGCTGTTTTGATGTGCAGGACAGCTATCATAGTATTGCCCACATGCCACCTCTGAGAGACATCCTTTATTTATTTTTGTATTGCAATATGCTGGAAGAGTCTAACCGTACAGAGCACCTTTGTATATTAAATAATGCTTGAATAATTACTACTTGGAAATAATACACTTGACACATTACACCCCGATTCATTTTTAATTTTAAAAAGTCTCAGGTCAGTTTTGCAAGAGGATTAACATTAAACATTCATTTTCAATGTTTTACAATCCTGTTTACTTCACTGACTTCTTCCCATTTCCTGCAGTATATAATCCAACGCATCATGATGTAACTGTCCACAGTGCTAATCGTTTTTAAAAAGCATGAAGTTGCTGGAATCAGTCCCCAGGATCCTTGAAAACACTGTTCTTAGTCTGCTTGCAGAGATTAATCGGATTTGACACATTTTTAATGCCTATAACTAGCCTTGGTGGAGCAGTGGGCTAATGCCTCCTTAAGTAACACCAGCTGCCTGCAATTAGTGCAGGTTCGCATCCCACCAGGCTCAAAGTTGACTCAGCCTTCCATCCTTCCGAGGTAGGTAAAATGAGGACCCAGATTGTTGGGGGCAATAAGCTGACTTTGTAATAATGCTGCTTGGGGGGCGTGTGAAAGCCCTAATAAGCAGGCATATACATAGAATGAAGGCTACTGCTAAGTTTGTAAGCTGCCCTGAATCTTCGGAGAAGGGCGGGATATAAATGGAATTAAAATAATAAAAATAAAATAAAAATATAACAGTGAGAGAGGTTCCAGAAATGTAACAACCAACTCTTTATTTAAACATGGCTATGAATTATTATCACTTGTGTCATGGGAAATAGCAATTCCCAACCAATCCTGGCGCAGCTAAAAGACATAAGCAGAGCTACACTTGGGTGGTATTTAGATGAAGATTGCAAGGAAATTCCAGAATTTTAATCTTGCAGAAATACTCTGGAAGTTAAGCATTAATGGCAATCATTTCAATTTTATTGCAAATCGAATTACATGTTTATGTCTAGGCAATGCCCCAGAGTCATGCTGGACTCAAGGATCTTTTCACCTTTTTATTGAAGGGGGAACCTTAAGTTGACAGTAATAGCCAAAGGTGCTTTTTATTCATTTAGACCAGGAATGACCAGTTTGTTCTGGATTGAAGCCTACCCTTGGCCTTTGAGCATCAGACTCCTTGTGGTGACGAAGAGAAAAATTAAATTTGACTTTATATATTTAAATTAAGTATAAATGTAATATAATATCTTCAGCCATGTAGCCAATACATTTTTTCCTTTTGGCACATTAAAAATTACACATTTATAATGACTTTGGAAGGTTTCCAGAGGTTGAAGGCAAGGCGTTACTGATTTCACATGCAGGCGAAAGAGATCAGCTTGCACAGATGTGGTTTAGCTCTGCTCACTCAGGATGTGCCTCACTTCAGGCTCAGGAACACATTGGGTGCCATCAGCTTGAAAAAGTGGGTGTAGCCACCATTGAAACATCCATATTGCAGAAGGTAAACAAAGCAATAGCCCCTAGTTCCCCCCCCAATTTTATTTTTTTGAGACTGCATCTGTTGGTGAGCGCATTGTTGTAACCGTCCTTAGTTCCTTCCACATGGAATTAGAGATGGGTGAAGTATACATCACATGAAAATTTATGTTTGAATAAATACATTTCAGCCCTTTTGCACAGGACTAACTAGAACATACATATATGCCAAAATTAATATTTTTTTTCAGAACTTGCAGTGAAGTTTGTAATTTGTTGCATGAATCTTGTGTATCACGTATTACAGGAGAATATACATAGTAAATGTCAATTTTGTGCTTGTATTCTCTGGTACACATAGAAAGAAGTGTATAGATATATGTATTGTTGTTGTTCGTTGCGAAATCGTGTCTGACAGATTGCAACCCCATGGACAAAGTTCCTCCAGGCCTTCCTGTCCTCTACCATCTTCTGGAGTCCATTTAGGCTCACGCCTACTGCTTCAGTTATTCCATCCAGCCATCTCATTCTCTGTCGTCCCCTTCTTCTCTTGCCCTCAACATAGATATATGTATACCCTAAAGTTACTTTGCAAGTGTTCATGCACAACTTTTTCCAATGAGCTCACAAACAATGTAGCAGTAATGGGCTACTGCATTTCCACTCATTCCAGCCTGGCAGTGAAATGCTTGACTTCAACAAATGAAGAATGAAGCTGAAAAATCAAGAGATCCATGCAAACTCAGCATACATTTGTATCTTATTAATAAGCTTTCCCCTCAAGTTTACTCATTTTACCTTCACTTCAAGTATCATCTACTCATATTAAAGCAGTTGTTTTGTAATTTGGCCACAATTCCCCTTCTGGAACCCTTATATTGCACTCACTATGGTCCCTGTACCAGCAGCACTCAGCCAACCCTATAAATATGCTTTAAAATGTATACATTCTTGTCACAGCTTTTGTCTGTTAAGATATAGAGTGACATATACAAAGCCAGCAAGTTTTGCAATTAGTCAGGTTTGCTTTCTCTGCATTTTAACTGTCAATTTCTCCTTGCACTAGGCTAGGGCATCTGGAGGAAAGACAAGAAGATAATTGCTTATGCTGCAATTTTTATCCCTATCAGACTTTTAATGGTTCAGAAGTTCAGTAAGTTAGCAACATTTACCACTCAGAACTGACGATTTGGTTAGAAAAGCTGCAGCTGTAGCAACTGCCGGGGATATCTCTTGTTTTAATCATTTCAAAGGTGTAGCTCTTCAAGACACTTACACCTATCCTTAAGTCAAAGAAAGCCGCTGGACAACTTATTATATAAAACTGACCTGAGCACCAAACAGATCTTTATAAATTACTCACAGGGTTTGAAAGGAATTGTTTTCAAAAGATGGTTAGAAATTATTTTCGGGTGCTGTGTTAGGCTAGCCTCTCTAGCCTATTCAGTACAGTTTTTTCAGTAAAAGCTGTAAAATCCTATCACGTTGTTAGCATTGCCAAAGCATTTACAGGTACATTGTATAGGGAAGTGTTATGTATGCAGGCATCTGCATAGCAACAGCCTTCAGGGGGCGTTGGCCTGGACAGTTTCGGCGGGAAACCTAGGGCCAACCCCATTGGCTGTTAGCTTACCGGGCCAGATATATAAGGAGGCCAGGTAGCCCTCATTCCCCAGTTCACTTCCCCTTCCAATAAAGAGCTGAACTCACACACCGGCTGGCGTCTCTCTTGCGTCGGACCCACTACACAATAGGAAGGATTAAGGATTGTTGCAGGACACAGAATCAGATGGCACCATGTGACCCTAGCTTCTTCTGTACCCATAGTCAAAACTTGCCACATTCAGCTGAATTTAGGTATAACAAGGAATTTCAGGTAATTTAAAAGTAGAAGTGTGCATTTGCAATTATGGCTGTAGCAGAGAAAGAAAAGGGAGCAGCTTGAAACCTGTGGTTTTTTTTGCCTCCTTTGTTTTGACTCTTTGATTCAGTCTTGCCTCCTGGCCATTGCCTGGACTAAGCCCTGCAAGTGGTTGGTTTTTGTGTTGTTGTTGTTTTTTGCAAAGTTGATCAGAAGTGGTTTGCATTGCCTGCTTTCTAAAGCTGAGAGAAAGTGACTGGCCCAAGGTCATCCCACTGGCTCAAAGTCTCCAGCCTAGTGCTTTAACCTCTATACCAGGGGTAGGCAACCTTGGCTCTTTTATGACTCGTGGACTTCAACTCCCAGAATTCCTGAGCCAGCCATGCTGGTTCAGGAACTCTGGGAGTTGAAGTCCACGAGTCATAAAAGAGCCAAGATTGCCTACCCCTGCTCTATACCAAACTGAGTCATGTATATAATTGTATAACTGTAAATCAGATGTTAGCATTAGGCCACATGACCACGGAGACGTCCTCGGACAAGCGCTGGCTCTTTGGCTTTGAAACGGAGATGAGCACCGGCCCCTAGAGTTGGAAACGACTAGCACGCATGTGCAGGGGGAACCTTTACCTTTACCTTTTTAGCTATTAAATAATTGATGTATCAATTAATTTATTTGTCATACTTGGAGAGCCACCTACTTCCATAAAGATTCAGAGCTTCTCAGCTCCTTCAATAATAAAATATGCAGTGGGGAAATGTAATGGATGTGACTCACTCACATTTACAATGTCGTACACCGAGCCTTTTTACACAGAAGCAAATCTCACTGAAAGACCCCAGTCCAATAAATTGGAGGTTACCCTAAGTCAGGGGTGTCAAACTGCCAGCCCGCAGGCTGGTTGCATCATACAGAGGCCATGCCAAAACCAGCTCCTGCAATGCAAACAAAGTTGTGATACATCATGTGATGCGACAAGTTTTTACACCCGTGCCCTAAGTAGCACTTCTGAGGCCAGACGTTGGCTCAGCAGCAGGAAAGCTGTAGAAACCCAGATTACTAGCACATTTTCAATTAAGGGCCCATATCTTTTTTTTCAAGTTGTGCCCAGTTTACACACACACAGAAGCATGCACATCTATGCCATAGAAGGGATTTATTTAAGATGCAGCTTTCATTTCTAATAAATTCACTTTTGTATAAGATACAGACGGTGTAAAATGCAGCAGAAATCTTATTTAGGATTTAGCATATTTGTTTGAAGGAAAGTTAACTTTCAACATAACCACCATCATTTTGGATACAAAGCTTAATACAGTTTTGTAGTTCTCCAAATATGTTCTGCAGTAATATCACAGCTGCCCTAGGGCTCCCAAATATGTGCATCCAAGAACCTAGAACCATTAGAAGCTATTCAATCATGCTTCCTAAGGAACCTGGTTTGGTTCATTGTTTTAACTCAACCCTTCAGAATGAATGGTCCAATTAAAACTTGTGCCCAAACACCACATATAAGTTACTGGTTCAAATTAATCTTTAACCTAGGTTGTCCAGCCTCTGACTTTTCAAGACAAATTCTAGGCTTCTTGGTGAAAATTACCTGGTGCCATCTTAGGAGAGAATTACAGATATAAAAATACACATACCATTTTGTTTTATTTTGCTATTTGTTATAATTTGTTGCACCATAATTGTCTTAATCCCAACAAACCCTAGCATGGTCTTAGCAAGTATTAGAAGTAATATAAGTTAGCATAGTTTTACATCCTCATAGTTTAATAAATTCTAGCATTACTTATGTCTTTTTATCTTTTTATTTATGGTGTTTTATTCATTGTTAAATTAGTTATAATTTTAAAGAATATTTTTGGCATTTTAATTCCTATACTCTATAATTTTATGTTAATACCCTATTTTATTCTGTCAATAGTACTTTTTATTTTTCCTTTAGAGCAATTGTTATGTTATTAGTTCTATGTTCATCTATAACCAAAATAAAACTGATTGATTGAGTGGATAGCACTGGGCTTTATCAACCATGGACCAAAGATATAGAATGTCTCAAAATGCCACATCAGTGCTTGCAAACCCTTTAAAATGCTTAATTAAAAACAATAGACTTGAGATTAACATGATTCACCAAAACATTATATTTCAAATCTATTATACTTCCCAGAGAATATATATTTGAAAGTATGGATGGCAGACTAGCTCTTGAAAATGTGTAAATTATCCATTTTCAGAAAAGCAATATTTTCACCTAATCAGAAAATGAAGCAATGTGTTTTTCTTAGTATAGATGTCATTATATTTATATAATTTATTTTCATTTCTATTTGTTAATTATATAGTATTATAATATAGATAGATAGATAGATAGATAGATAGATAGATAGATAGATAGATAGATAGATAGATAGATAGACAAGACAGACAGACAGACAGAGACAAATAGACAAATAGATTAGATTGGTATTTTAATTTTTTGTTTGTATACTTATGGGTATTATGAACTCTCTTTAGTATTTCATTGTTCCTTTTATTATTTAATGTTTGGATTTTTTGTACTCTACATTTTTAAAATCTTGCTATAAAAACAATAAAATGGGAGAAATTTACAAAATCTTAGACCTAGGTACTATATTCAAAATGAGAAATGGGAATTTTGGATCCAGGTATTCTGTGTGATCTATAGCTTTTTGTTAAAATGTGCTTCTTACTTAATGTTTTATTTATTTATTTATTTATTTTTGGGACTTATATGCTGCCCTATCTCCCGAAGGACTCAGGGCGGCTAACAACAATAAAAAACAACAATACAAAAATTAAAAAAGAATTAAATAACAGCCCCAAAATAAATTAACTACACAGTTAAAAAATTAAAATTAAAAATTAAAACATATTTAAAACCCATCATCAATCCAGGTCAGCCTGATGGAAGAAAAAAGTTTTGAGGTCGCGGCGAAAGGACCGGAGGTCCGGGGCCATCCGAAGCTCAAGGGGGAGTTGGTTCCAAAGGGCTGGTGCTCCCACATAGAAGGCCCTCCCCCTGGGGGTCGCCGGCCGACATTGTCTGGCCGACGGCACCCTGAGGAGGCCCTCTCTGTGTGAGCGCACTGGGCAATGGGAAGTCGTCCCCGGTAGCAGACGGTCCTGCATATATCCCGGGCCTAAGCCATGTAGGGCTTTAAAGGTAAGTACCAGCACCTTAAATCTCGCCCGGAAGACAACTGGTAGCCAATGCAGCTCACACAGGAGGGGTGTAATATGGGAGTATCGGGATGCTCCCATCACTACCCGCGCGGCCGCATTCTGCACCAGCTGAAGCCTCCGGGTGGTCTTCAAGGGCAGCCCCATGTAGAGAGCATTGCAGTAATCTATCCGAGAGGTAACAAGTGCATGAGTGACCGTATGTAGGGCATCTCAGTCCAGATAGGGGCGCAACTGGTGCACCAGGCGAACCTGGGCAAATGCCCCCCTGGCCACGACTCCAATATGATCTTCAAAACTGAGTCGTGAGTCCAGGAGGACGCCTAAATTGCAACACCTCTCCTCCCATAAGCAAAGATGGAAACTCTTGGACAAGTCGAGATGCCAGTACGTAAAGCCACTCAGTCTTGGCCAGGTTGAGCTGGAGCTTGTTCTTCCCCATCCAAATCCGTACTGCTTCCAGGCAACGGGACATCACATCGAGGGCATCACTGGCTTGGTTCGGGGTGGAGATAAAAAGCTGGGTATCATCGGCATATTGATGATACCTCACCCCAAAATCACGGATGATCTCACCCAGCAGCTTCATATAGATGTTGAACAGGAGGGGCGAGAGCACCAACCCCTGAGGCACCCCACAATTATGGGGCCTAGGGGTTGACCTCTGCCCTCCTGTCAACACCGTCTGCGAGTGGCCCGAGAGGTAGGAGGAGAACCACCGTAAAATGGTGCCTCCCAACCCCGCAAGACGTCGCAGCAAGATACCATGGTCGATGGTATCAAAAGCCGCTGAGAGATCTAAAAGGACCAGGACAGAGGAATAACCCATCTCGGGCCCGCCAGAGATCATCCACCAGTGCGACCAATGCCATCTCCGTGCTGTACCCAGGCCTGAAACCCGATTGGTATGGATCCAGATACTCAGTTTCCTCCAGGACCAAAGGGAGCTGCCGTGCCACCACGCTCTCAACAACCTTCGCAAGAAAGCGAAGGTTGGAGACAGGACGAAAGTTGTTTAAGATAGCTGGATCCAAGGCAGGTTTCTTGAGGAGGGGCCTTACCACCGCCTCCTTCAAGGCGGCAGGGAAGCACCCCTCACTCAAGGAAGCATTTATAATTGCCAGGAGCCAGCCTCGTGTAACCTCCCGGGCTGCATAAACCAGCCAGGAGGGACACGGGTCCAACAAACACGTGGCGGCACTTAATTTCCCCATGGTCCTGTCCACTTCATCCAGAGTCACAGGATCAAACTCTTCCCAGATATTATCGGCCAAACCCGTCGTTTCCCCCTTATCAGATACTGCCCAGTCGGAGTCCAAGCCAGCCCGAATCTGAGCGATTTTATCCACCAGATACTCACTAAACTCCTCGGCCCGTCCCTGCAAGGGGTCCTCTCCCGTCCCCTGATTTAAAAGGGAACGGGTCACCCTAAACAGGGCGGCCGGGCGGTTATCTGCAGATGCAATGAGGGTGGCGAAGTGAGCACACTTCGCCACCTCCATTGCCACAAGATAAGATCTAGAAAAGGATCTTAACTGTGTTCGGTCAGACTCAGACCGACTGGACCTCCAAATGCTCTCTTAGGCCCCTTCTCCGGCGCTTCATCTCCCGCAGGTCCACGGAGAACCAAGGAGCGAGCTGGGATCTGCGCCGGGTCAGAGGCCGCAAAGGCACAACATGGTCGAGAGCCTCCGAAGCCACCCGTTGCCAGGCATCAACTAAGGTCTCGACCGGGCTGTGGGAAAGGGAGGAAGGAATAAGTCCAAGCGCCGTCTGGAACCTATCTGGGTCCATCAGGCGCCTGGGGCGGAACCACCTGGTCGGTTCCGCCTCCCAGCAGCGGGGAGTGGCATGACGGAGGCTCAGCCGCAGGAGATAATGGTCTGTCCATGAAAGGGGTTGAGATGTTGGAGTAACCCCACCCAGACCATTAAACCACTGCCCAGAGATGAAAATGAGGTCGGGCGTGTTTCCCCCCTCATGAGTCGGACCCTGAATAATCTGGGTCAGGTCCATGGCTATCATGGAAGCCATGAACTCTCGGGCCACCCCCGACGCACCACCCAGGGAAGGCAGATTAAAATCTCCCAGAACCATAAGCCTGGGAAACTCAACCACCAACCCTGAGAGAGCGTCGAGTAGCCCGGGCAGGGCTGTTGCCACGCAGCTGGGAAAAAGGTACGTGAGCAACAGACCCAACTGAACCCCAGGACCCCACCTCAGGAGAAGGGACTCACATCCGCCAATCTGCGGGGCAGTGGTCTCCCGCGGATTTTAAAAAACTGTTGCTTTAATTTTTGTATTGATTAGAATCCTATTTACTGTATTATTTGCTTAAAATGTTTTATTCCAATGAAAAATGCTAAACATTTGTAAGAAGTGCAAATTTTTGGAATTTATACTAAATGTCAAGTACTGAGGAGATTCATTGGTTTATACTATTTTATATGTTAAAGCTGGATTTTCTTTTCAACCACATGGTTTTAAAGCAACCAACTACAAGAATACAAACATAATTAAATGGAATAAATACATAATAAAAATAAAAAGCATAATATATTTTAAAAGGCAGATAATTCAGAAATAAATAAAACCCGGTTAAAATTCCAGAGCCTATAAAGCAGTCACTTAGCCTCAACTGCTTACCAAATAGGCTTCAGATGTTTGTGAAATTTTATTGGTATTGGATGTCAAAAATGTATTTTTTTCCACTTGATTAGATCTGGAAAATTACATTTAATAAGATGATATAAGGTCAGCTTATTGTAACCCATTTTCTGTTTTTTTCATATTTCTCTTTTCATTTTCTAAAAGCTTCAGCTCTGCATCTATAGTCCTAAATATTAGCAGATTTTAGCTTTGAAGAACAATGATAAAATCTTATGATTCCTTAGGGACTGGCAGACAAATGTGGAATTTCAAAAGCATGTCATGTGCATTCTCACAAAATGGGTGGTATGGTAGATTTGATCAGTCACAAAATTGGCTTCTTGTGATAGTCTTGCCCTCCCAGTCTACTTTTATTTTTTTCTGGGCTATTTGTCACAGTTCCAAACAGTACTGAACAAAAGCCACTCACAGTTTTTAATTTGTTTCAATGCAACCCAACAGAACGTTCAAAAGAAACTATGTATAGTAAAGGGCTCTGAGTTGTGCCCATTTGTCCAAACACCTATTCATCTCTCAGTAGGATAACTCGACCAAAACAGCACACAACAGAACCAAACTAGGTGTGGGAGAAAAAGCTGACAAAAGAAGAATTGTGTTATTAACCACTCTGGGTATTTTTTGCATATCAGGTTTAGACATTCATGTTTACCTTTTGTCATTGATACCAAGAATGGGTGAAATTATGATAATCTCTGAGGTTTAGCAGAGTGACGTTGTAATTAATTGGTCCCTCCCAGACATCTAGGTGAGCAGCTGTTGTGAAGTGGTCTCCATTTTGATGCCAGATGTTAGGTTTTTTTTTTCTCCCTTCCACAGATCTTGGGATGTTATCACCTTTCCACAGTGGCATTTGAATGATGCATCCTGAATGTTATCGTGAGTGTGAAAATTGATCTCCTAAGCTTATACCTGCACAAGGATACTTAATTAAACCCATGCAATCACCAGAAGCACACTGTCAAAGTGTTAACTGAATGTCCTTCCCACCCACCCCATTTCCCCTCCAAAATCCCAGTCCCTTGGCAACCGTTGCCTGGAGTTACAGAAGCTTCACTCATCCCATTCCTCCTTCACAACACCCAATGGATGAATCCCCTTGTACTTGCCCAGAATTGTTATGGCCACCCATCAAGGATCCAGAATTGGCTGTAGCTTCCCACTACTGCTAAATGAACTTCAAACAACATCTGTGCATGGCCTTGGGTGCTTATGTTTAGTCCTTTGCTACAAAAACTATGAAATTTAAGATTTGTTTTAAGTATTCAAAGCATCATTGTATCGGGCTTTTTTGTAAATGGATTAACCCTGTTTTTTCGTTTTAACAATGTTATCAAACATGTAACAGGAAAACTGCCACCTGTGGTTATATGTAACCCAAGCTACATGTAACAATTTGGCAGCTACTGATAAGTTTTTTTTAAAAAAAAGACAGAGAAAAAAATCTATTCTTTTGTCAGAGCTGCCAGAAGAGTAAAATACGATGTTTATTTTACTCCCAAATTTAGTTTTTAGAGGTGGAAAAAGTGTTCCTACGTGGCTCTCTTGCTTATCATTTATTTGCCCAAAGTAGCAGTATGGCACAGAGCATAAGATATTGGGCTAGGCCTGAGGAAAACCAGATACTAATTCATCCTTAGCCCAGAAGCACCCCCAGTGACTTGGCTCAGTTTCTGACTTTCAGCCCAACCTACCTGGCAGGGATGTTGTGGGGAAAATTTGTGGTTGTAAGTTGAGGCATAACGTGACTGGACCCGATTTTTCAACATTTTCAACATTGTTAATATATGGTGGTTAAGTGACTCAGTTTTCCCCAATGGAATTTTTTTGTTGCAAACTTGAAATAAACACTGTAAACCAACCAAAAACATTGCAAATCATGGTCATGATAGGACACTGCAATCGGCCATAAAGATGAGCAGTTGTTAAATGTCCAAATGTAAGTCAAGAACTACCTGTACACTAGTTCTTCTCCCTCCCGGACATAAAGGATGGCGTTCTGTGCTATATTTTTGGAAGTACAGTCGTATTTCAGGAGCTGCAGCCACGGGATGGAGCATTATCTCAGTACTGAATCAAAGGTTCCAGTACCTGGCAGATTATTGTCATTGTCACAAAATCTGTATTCCCTATACACTCTTCTAAGCCAATGCTAATGCTAATAATATACTTGTTAAGTGTTGTTGTTGGTTGTATGAAGATTTTATGCGCTGCATTCATTACAACAGGGCTTTTCAACCAGTGGTACGGGTACCACCTGTGGTACATTGGCACCTGGCAGGTGGTACGCAACCATCCTAGAAAAGTGGTAGCGGGGGAGGGGAATGAGCTGAACCAGTGGCAGCACCACACAAGCCTGAGCGAGAGATGGCTGGAGCTGCAAGGCTGTCAGGGCTCAGCGAAAGCGCCAGGATCAGTGCTTCTTTGGGGCTGTCAGGGCTCAGTGGAAGCACCAGGTTTAGTGCCAGGCTCCAGCTAGAGTTCGGCGCTGAGCCCAGAAGAAGCGCCGATCAGCTGGAACTGTTGTAAGTCGAGGACTACCTGTACTTCATCACTTTTTTCCTTTTGGGGGGGGGTGTCAGCAGGTTTTTGACACCTTGCTAGGCGACTGGTGGTACTCGGATGTTGCCATATCCTAAAAGTGGTACAATAGGTGAAAAGGTTGAAAAGCCCTGCATCACAATACACAGGTTCTGCTTTAAGCTATTGTTAGCCTATCCAAAACACAGGGAATGTCCCACAAGAAGGTAAATGATCCATCTATTAAGATGAAATAGAATAGAATAGAATAGAATAGAATAGAATAGAATAGAATAGAATAGAATAGAATAGAATAGAATAGAATAGAATAGAATAGAATAGAATAGAGCTGGAAGGGACCTTGGAGGTCTTCTAGTCCAGCCACCTGCTCAAGCAGGAGAACCTATACCATCTCAGACAGGTGATTGTCCAATCTCTTCTTAAAAATTTCCACTGATAGAGCACCTACGATTTCTGGGGGTAAGCTGTTCCACTGATTGATTGTCCTCACTGTCAGGAAGTTTCTCCTTAATTCCAGGTGGCTTCTCTCTTTGATCAGTTTCCAACCATTGTTTCTCATCCTTCCCTCTGGTGCTCAGGTGAACAACCTGATCCCCTCTGCCTTGTCGCAGATACTGGATTACTGCTATCACATCTCCTCTATTTCTTCTTTTCTTTAGACTAGCCTAACCCAAGTTCTGTAGCCGTTTTTCATAAGTTTTGGTTCCAGGCCTTTGATCATCTTAGTTGCTCTTCTCTGAATTTTTTCCAAACCCTCAACATCTTTTTTGTGATATGGTGACCAAAAGTGGCTGCAGTATTCAAGGTGTGGTCTTACTAGGGCTTTATAAAATGGTACTAATACTTTGTGTGATCTTGATTCTATGCCTCTGTTTATACAACCCAAATAATTATGTAAGGTCAGAAGTAAACAGCCTGAAATCAGCAACGATATTTCAGCAACAATATCCAGAGGTTAACTGTTCCTCTCAACTAAAGACACAAAGCTCTCAGCCTGTAATGCCCCACAGAATAGAAAAAGAAGCATTCAAATTGAACCTTGCTTCTAATATAAACAGGGCTTGTATTTTACTCTTGGTAGTGGCTGGATCTCTACTGTACTTTAAGGGCTTTAATTGTTCTTGCAATAAACATAACTTATCAAAGATCGACATTCTTGAATCACTGCCTGCAAGGCTTCTAATATCAGTTGGAAGAAACCTGACACCAAAGCCAGCAGCTTTATGATCACGTTTATGGGAGGAAAGAATAACAGGAGTTCATTGACCCAGACTATGCTGACCAATCCTCTCACAATACTGTTTACTTCTGATCAGGTTGCTGACCTCCACACAGCAATAGAACTAAACTAGTGCAATTGATACATCAGAGTTAGGTTTTCACTGGTCACTACAGTATCCCTTCATGCTTAAGATCCTGGAGTTGCAGCTTTGTCATTCTCCCACATTTTCCTGGTTGATTGGTTGGACAGATTTCTAGGCCACCCAACTCCGGAGTGACTTTGGGCTACTTAATAGGATTAAGTTCTTGAGGCACCTTCCCCGCTGCAAGCTGTGGATGGTCCCCATTCTGCTGTTGTTTAGAAGAGCTGTAAAGACCTGCTTCTTCAGCCAGGTGTTTGGCAAAAGAAACTGACTTCTTGCTTCATTGTGCTTGCCACCTTTTATCTTTTATCTTTATCTTAATGAAATAAAGTAAATGCCAGACTCACAAGCTCTGCAACCCCCTACTGCTTTCCATGCAGATCAGGATATTTCCCTGATTTATTTACCAGCTGCTCCATAGAGTGTCAAAAGCGGGGGGGGGGGAAACAAAACCCTGAATAATTCTCTTTACAAAGATGAGAATTGTGCAGGGATATTTTTTTTCCCCAAATGGACAGGTCACAGCATCGGAATATCTTTTTCAAGGCTTTCATTGCGATCCTACCAAGTTCTAGTCTGTGGGACATATCTTTCCTGCTTATTTTTTCTGGTCTGTAGCCAGTCTTAAAAGGCAGAAGCTATCTACTACTCCAGTATCTTCATTATCAATTCTAAGCCTAGATCAGGGGTGTCAAACTCAATTTCATTGAGGGCCGCATCAGCATTGCAGTTGCCCTCAGGGGGCCGGGTGGGCATGGCCAGGGTGGGCACGGCCTACTGGGTGGGCATGGCTAGAGTGCATATGGCCTACTGGGTGGGCGTGGCCAGCTCTACATCGTTTGCATCAAGGGTGCCTATGGGGGCCTGGGCAGGAGTGGGACAGATCTGAGGGTCTCTGGCAGAAGGAGGGTCTCTGGGCCAGGGCCAAGGCAGTGGGGGTCGTTCCCTCACTGTTTCCGGGATGGCTTCATGGGCCACATGAAACCACTTCGTGGGCCGGATCCGGCCCCCAGGCCTTGTGTTTGACATGTCTGGCCTAGATGCTATACCTGTTGTCATTACTTTGGCCTTTATACTGTATTTAATCATAGTCCCTTATTTGCATTTTAAGCTGTGTCATCAGCATTGTATAAGTTGCTGGTGTTTCTTCTTCCAGTGTTAAAACAATGCTTATTTTCTGCCAACCCAGTCTCTCTTAATTAATGTTCAGCATATAAATTGAATAAATAAGGAAAGGGTATACAACCTCGTCTCAGTTCTTTGCTGACCTGAAGCCAGATTTTTTCTCTATGTTCCATCCAGACTGTGGCTTCCTGTTCTGCCCATAGTTTCACATCAGCACAATGAAATGTGCTCGGATTCTCATTTTTCTAAAGACATTCCACAGCTTGACACAATCAATACAGTAGTGCCCAAAGTTGTGGAAACCTTTTGGGGAAAGTGTACGGTAGAAATGCCACCTTTGGTTAAGTTTCCACCAATTTTTCTTCTAATTTCTTTATAACTGTAGCCTTTTTCACTTAATAATACTATTTTACATCGCTTTCTGGGCAGCCAGTCAACTCTTTGCACCATTGCTTTAATTTTATTACGTTTTACAAGCTCACTAAATGAGAGGAAAAAAACCCAACCAACTTGATAGCGATCACATAACACACTGACAAATGTCTTCCTCTCAGCTTCAATAACTGATTCCTACTGTGATCTGACTGGCTCATTGCCAAAACAAGATGACACCTGATTGTCTCTTTAAACACTCATGCTCATTGGCTACAATCAGATGAAGGAAAGCTACCTGATATCAACCTAAGCAAGTTGTGCTTCCTTTTTCTGGTTATTTGGCTATAACTTTTCATAGAATATAGTACAGATAATTGAACAAACTTTGTTGCATTACATTCTTGATTAAATTATCTTTCCATTGATATATAATTTTATGGTACTACTCCCCCCCAAAAGTGGTGTTATTAGCCATCAAACCTAAAAAATACACTTTTCCCAAAACGTTTCCCTAATTTTGGCCACTACTGTACAACTGAAGGTCTTTCTATAATCAATTAAGTGCATACTGACTTTTAGGGGTGATTTTTTGTTGTTGTTCAACTATCCACTATGCATCAGCAAAAATGTACCTTGTTGCTTGACCTTTTCTAAAACCATCTTAAACATCTGGCATATCCCTTTCCTTCTGGAATTCTACTCTGCATTGCATGATTCTAAGCCTCATTTTGATAGCATATAAAATTAAAGATATTATATGGTAGTTTGCACAGCCTATTAAATCTCTTGAAATATCTTGCCATAGATTCTTCATTAATTCCTGTAACTTTCCAATCTGGTGTTGACCAGAGTATATTCTAAGTTATCTTGAATGTTGACCTCTCTACAGTATATTATTTCATTCTTTCTTTGATCTTCATTGAATCAGTAACTACCCATTCAGTGGCATCCTTTAGCATACCAGTCCCAGGTGGGAACCTCCTTCTGAGTTTGGAAAAATCTTTTGCTAAGAGTTTCCCTGTTTTTCCATGTCTGTTTCCATTTTCAACATCTTTACGGATGTTGTAATGCTGCTACTCGTCTCAGCTCTCTGAAATTTAGCGAATTTGTCTCACATCTTGCTTGCTTATTTTGTCAGCTTCAGATTGAACTTGGCCATAAAACTTATCAACCTCCTCTTCTTTGCATCAGTGGTTGGAGCATAAAATAAGAGTGGTTGACATATTAAAGGCTTGTCTGTAAAGTGTGATTGATATTATCCACTGATTGACTGTGTTGTACCCAAGTATTGACTTTGCTACCTTCTTCCTTACTATGAAAGCAACATTGTTCGTTTTCTGTGTGTATCCTGAATAGTAAATAGCATATCATGAGTGAAAATGTCCAGTTCCAATCCATTTCATTTGTCGATGCCTAAGAAGTCAATGATTCATTTTATCTTTCACTAAGTTAAGGTTTCCCATGTTCATCTTCCCATTGCCATTCTATCTAGCTGCACTTTGGATGTTTTTCTCCTGCATAGCAACTGATCAGCAACTTGATGTCCTGAAGGCCTTAATTTAGCCACATCATAAACATCATTAGTTACTCTTGAGATGCTCAGTTCTTCCTCATCTTTAGTGCCATCTGACCTGAGGGGCCCATCATCTGGCACTCTATTGGCATAATTTAATATTTTCTATCCATGTGGGTTTCTTGAAAAAAAAATTACAGGAATGGTTTACACTGCTTCTCCTGTGCAAAATGAAATAATGCATTTGCTATTGTCACTAAAATGATCATCCACTACCAGCCTCTTCTTATGACAGTGCTGCCCAAAATCGGAGCATGTTTGCTTTAGCTGGGCACTCAGAATGACTTTCACATCTTGGGTGACCCTCCTTGGAGTATATTTCTGGTGTTCTATTCATGTCTGCCAGGAACATCCTCACCACTATGAAGAAACACAGCAGGACTTGATGGGGACGCTACTGTAAATTATGGTTAGTGCATAGCCAGGTATTTAAATTGGATTTGGCAATTTTGTCTACCTATCGAGTCCTTTTCAAGAACCTAGGATAGGCAGATGTTGTTTAATATTATTAAAGGTATTGTCACAGGATGTAAGCTGTTCCAAGTGAAGTTGTCTTTTGCAATTGACTGATGGTGATTTTGTCAATGCCAGTAGTGTTGAAGTGGTGCTCTAGATCTCAGTGGACTTGATTTGTAATTGCCACGTTACTAGATGTCCAAAAACTTCCCACACCTAGTGTGTCAAGTGAGGGTCTGTGATCCTGAAGCCCCTATAAACAGAAGAACAATGACACCGACGTCCCCTAAACTCTGCTGAAGATGTTACCTAGTTACAAAATGTTCAGAAACCAACCCACAAGCTCGGAGAACGAACCTTCACCCTCATCCTACACCCGAGCTATAGATAACTCATCACCATTGCATACCTAATATTCTTGCCTCCCATTTTCCCCCTAACAACTCTGTGGAGTGGGTTGTTCTAAGAGTGACTAGCCCGGTCACCCAGCCATCCTTTGGGTCTAAGAGAGACCTAGAACTCACTCTCTCCTAGTTTCTTAACCAGCACCTTAACCCCTACACCACCAAACTAGATAGCCAGGAGTTATTTTAAATTCAAATGTTTGTGACCTTGTCCTAGAAAAAAAAATACTAAATTTAGAAACAGAGGTAAAAGTTATTATTTGAAAAAAATAAGAAATGCTTTCACTTTATCTTGCTTTAATAGCAAATTCTTTTGTAAGCTATTGCTTAGCTATTATAGGGTTACTCTTCCTTGGAGTCTGGGGAGATGTTTACTTTAGCAAGGTGAAATAGGTCAACACTGACATCTTGTGGGAGAGAAAATGTGGTACAGTATAGCTTCCTCTAATAATCAGATTTTTGCATATAATCCTCAACTGTATATGAATTATATTAAATCCCATTCCTTAAATGTTTACGTTATGTAGCTAATTATATTTAACTATAGGCTTAGATTCTTTCTTTGCTGGTCCTGGTCCTTAATACTGACAGATGGTTTTCAATCCAAGTGATACTTATCCTTTAGGCTTGCACTGCCCAAGCTTAAGTTTACACCATCTTATCTACTCCTACAGAGTTATGATCAGGCAATATTATTTCTCAAGTCATGCATTATGGATATAAAATGAGCTTGACTTAAGTTAATTTCCTAAGCTTCCCTAATCAAAAAGCAGATTAACACCTTCTAAGCAGCTTACAAAAGTACAGAAGATAATTATATTAAGTTATATGCAGTTATATTAAAGGGAACATAAGAAAACATATGGTGCTTATGTCCATATGAAGATAAACAGATGATTATGTTTCTGCACTCTAGTTCTATAGATATTAGCAGCGCTCTTATTTTCTGAATACCAAGTCTCTCAACCCAATTCCATCTTTTCAAAAAACCTTTCCAATGATTTCTCTGTAACATGCAAAGTTGCAAAATTCTTTGCAAGAACACTGATATTTTCTACCTTATACTTACTTGTCCAACACCAACAGAAAAATTTGATTGGCTTTTTTCAGATCATTCCTGATCATGTAAGTATTTCATTATGACTTTGGGCCACTCCATCATTCTTAACCCAATGTAACTCATAGGCTCTTATTACACATAAAAGAGGGAGGAGGCAGATCTAGGGGTTAAGGCGCTGGTGTAGGAAACCAGGAGACTGTCTTGCTTTAGACATGAAAGCCAGCTAGGTGACCTTGGGCCAGTTACTTTCTCTCAGCCCAACCCTCTTCACAGGGTTACTGTTGTGAAAATAAGAGGAGAAAGGAGTATTAAGTATGTTGGATGCCCTGAGTTACTTATAAAGTGATAAAGGAGGGATAAAAATCTAATAATAACTAACTAAATACACAAATACAAATACACACACACACACACACACACACACAGAGCCTTGGGCTCCTAAATGAAAGGTAGGATGGAAATCTAAAAACCAAGCAAATAAACCACAATATCATGCTCAACAACCAGCATTTCCTTTGAACTGAAAGGATCTCATTTGCATAATGCCATTATCTTGTCCTTGTAAAACGGTAAACCTACTACTAGGGACTAAGAAGACTGGAATATAGCTTAAGCTGCTTATTGGATGGGATTAAAATATATGTACATTATTCTCATGAGAACTGTTGAAAAGGTATTGGATAGAAAAATAGAGAAACATTAACCGAAGTGGCATAATTAGCCAAAAAATGGAATTTACAACACAGGTAAAATGATTTTTAAAATTATGTTTAAAAAAACACTGAGAAGAATGGGAGAGTTGAAAAATCAGACAACGCTGATAAATACATGGGATCAGTAATTCAGATTTGTTTTAAAACTGTATTTCAAGCCGTATGTAGTATTATTTATCTTCTTCAAATTCCAAAGCAATCAATGAGTCTGAATAAAAGCTTATTTTCATATCTGATTAGCTGTATATAAACACACACACACACGTACAGAATTGAGAATGAAGGCAAAGAAAACATAAGGTGGTGCAGTATATAGATCCACGTGGAGAGGAACACCATATCTTTTTGCAAGATATTTTTTCCTGAAATAAATCTCAAACAATAAACAAGTAGAATATTCCATGATCTAATTCTGTTGAAAATAGGGAAATAAAACTAAAAATACAGAAAGGTTTATCTTGAAGTGCTATACTATTAGTCAGCATTACCAACGAACATCTGTTGGTGGTTTCTCTTTAATCTTCAGACTGATTTTACTCCAATATTTTTAGAGCAAAACATTGTAAACACTAAGAACATTAAGAACATTAATAAACAGAGAACTATACACTTTTATTCAACAATTTGCAAGCCAGATTAAACCACCATTGCCAGTTTTGATATCTCTGAATCAGGCTCTTTCCGGATTATGATGTACAGCAGGACTTTTTGAGTTTTCATTTCGATATGTTCTCTATTTGAATCAAGGCTTCCTTCTCATGGGCTTCAATTTCCTTAAGCAATTGTTCTTTTTCCTTGAAATAATCCCGGAACCATTGAATGTGTTCTATTTTTTGTTTCACACTTAAACAGGGGTTTTTGGAAAGGCCGCATGCTACAAGTTCCATGAAGTGGCGAATTGGTCCTTCTTTAGGAAAGTCTGCCAAATGCTTATCCAGAAATATATGTTCGTAAAATTCACCCTCATCTTCAAGTCCTGATAAAGTTAAGGGAAAGATACAATCACTGTCAAAACACTTCCAATTCACAACCTCCCTGAGCAGACTGCAGTACCGTCATCTTATAATTCACAAATTATTTGCAAACATTAATCCCTATTGTCATCTAAGCCAATATTCCCGTTGATATCTTGAGCTTTAAAAAGCCACTCTGATAATTATTTGTTTTTAGAAATACTGCAATAGTTTTTATAAATTCAATACAATAAATTCAATAATTCAATGCTCAGCTGACCATGTGGAATGAAAAGCTTTATGCATCATCTTGTGCTATCTGGATATCTCAAAAAGACATCTAAATGTTTGAGTCTGTCATTCAACTTACATTCTATTAAAGAGATTTTTAAAAAGTCAAATTGATAAAACTAAAAAAGAGCAGATTATTTATATTTATCAAAATTATATACCTCAGTAAGGTAAAGGTAAAGGTTCCCCCGCACATGCGTGCTAGTCGTTTCCGACTCTAGGGGCCGGTGCTCATCTCCGTTTCAAAGCCAAAGAGCCAGCGCTTGTCCGAGGACGTCTCCGTGGTCATATGGCCGGCATGACTAGACGCCAAAGGCGCACGGAACCTTCCCACCGTAGTGGTCCCTATTTTTCTACTTGCATTTTCACGTGCTTTCAAACTGCTAGGTTGGCAGAAGCTGGGACGAGTAACAGGCACTCACTCTGTTACGCGGCACTCGGGATTTGACCCGCCAAACTGCCGACCTTCTGATCGACAAGCTCAGTGTCCTAACCCACTGAGCCACCACGTCCCTTGCATATACCTCAGAACTCATCATTAATTGGTTCCAGGAGGCGCTATGAGTACCAAAAACAATGAGTACCAAACAATTTTTCCCCATAAGGAATAATGTAGTGTCACAAGGGAGCTGACACCGACAAGTTCTAGCTTGTGCGTTGAGTACCAAATGATGAGTACAGGGACAAAATTTTCTTATCAAAATGTGTTGAATAGTAAATTTGATGAGTTTCAATGCAATTGAGTACCAACGCACCACTGTATTTACCCATGTTGCAGTTCGAGGTGACTCTTGATTAAGGTGTATCTGAGGGGACCTCATACATACAGGTTTTATCTTTTTTGCTTATCAAATGAAATTATGTCCTGTTTACTTCATTTGAAGTAGCCCTTAATTCTCATTTTGAGGACACCAAGTAAAAGGAATCTCTTTGTTTTCCCAGAGATTATCATAAAAAATGATGCTAACTCAGAATTGGTTTCTTTGTTAATTTATTCAAGCAAAATAAAATAAAATAAAAAACAGCTATGTTTGAAACCAGCTAAAGTCTCAAAAACAATATGCAAATTCTACAAATGACTTACACTAATATAATATAATATATAATTCATATATCATATCATACCATATAACGTTACATTTTTTCAGCTCTCTCCAAATCCAACTCCCCAAAATCTCCATCCCAAATTTTCACTGAAGAGCGGCAGAACCAAGTGCAGAGTTCTTTTAGGATACTCACCAGCTTCATTGTTAATTGGGAACTCCCAAAGTTTTCCCTCATTTGTCCACTGTATCATCTCCTCAAAACCATTCTGTGGTAGATGTGAAAAGGTTGATGTAATAGTTTCGGCAAATTCCAGATCCCAAATTGTTGGTATTGCTACTGCGTCTAAATTGTCAATGTATTAAAAAAAAACCTCACATCAAGCCAAGTTAACCACAGAAATGCTATTCATTGGAATTGACAAATCTCTCTCTATCTATCTATCGAGTCAAATATATTGTCAAAAAACCCCAATTTCAAAATTCCAAAATGTTGGCTGTTTTCACTGTTGGTGCTGCAATAAAAGCTAATTTTGTGTCAACATTATGAATGGAAGCATGGACAGCATAGCACAGCTCAATAAAAGGACAACTCTTTTCCCTATCACTTTCTCTTCTCAATTTGCTTGCTTTATTAGCTTCAGAACTGACTAAATAGATATTTCAATTTAAAAAAACAATTATTTGAAAATACGTTCAAAAATGTTTTATGAATGAAGAGTACTATGAAGATAAGTACCCTTTGACATTGTTGGACATTATTTGAACTAGCAGGAAAAAATAAGAGAAATTATAATTTTATTTCCTTGTGTTTCAGTCTGAAGTGGAAAAATTTAAAAAAAAAAAACAACTGGAGGAATTTTCTCTAGCTTCTATATAATCTGTTCCTTAAAGCAAATGTTATAGTTACAAGTGATCCCTGACTTAGAAACACAACTGAGACATGGGTTTTGGTCCCTAAGCAACGAGATGTCACATGATCGCATCACTTACCAACCATAATCCCTTTTTTTCCTCGTTGTGGTTGTTAGGGTTTAGGGTTAGGGTCAACTTCCCCAATCTCCCTATCTCTCTCCTCAATTCTATGCCCTTTTGGCTACCCTACATCCTGCTTGTGGCGTGCAAACAAACGCTGCTGCTTGCAGGGAGTGAATGAATGCTGCTGCTTGCTGAGGTTTGCTGCCCCAGAACGATGGCCAAAAGGGCATAGATGGAGGAGATAGGGGGCTGGGTAGAACTGTGTCCCTGTGGCTGTAAATGTGAGTGGGCTACAAAGCACTTAAATTTTGATCACACGACCACTGGTGGGGAGAAGGGGGGCTGCAATGGCCATAATTTCGGACATGGGATGGGAGTCCATTCTTTCAGCACTGTCGCAATTTTGAACAGTCACTGAATGAAGGATTGTGTGTGTGTGTGTGTGTGTGTGTGTGTGTGTGTGTGTGTGAGAGAGAGAGAGAGAGAGAGAGAGAACAGGATGGACAATTTTCTTATTCTGGGGATACAGCTTTTCTATAATTAGCATGTAAATGCGGTCAAATATCTAAAAATGCTTTGGAATATGTGCTGATAAAATACCTCTAAGAATATCCTTTCCAAATCCCATTAAAAACCTAAAATGCAGTACAGGTAGTCTTCAACTTATGACCACAAGTGAGCCAAAAATTTCCATGGCTAACAATTGTTAAGTGAGTTTTGCCCCATTTTACCACTTTTCTTCCCATAGTTGTTAAGCGAATCACTGCAGTTGGTAAATTAGTAACGTGGCTATTAAGTGAAATCCAGCTTCTTCCCCATTGACTTTTGCTTATCCGAAGGTCGCAAAAGGGGATCACATGACCCCTGGACACTGCCACTGCCATAAACATGAGTCAGCTACCAAGGTCTGAATTTTGATCGCGTGTGGGGATGCTGTGATGGTCGTAAGTATGAAAAATGGTCATAAGTCACTTTTCTTAGTGATGTTGTAACTCTGAATAGTCACTAAATGAATGGTTGTAAATCAAGGACTACCTGTATCTGCCTCAAGTTCCTCATTAGTGGGAACCTAGGATGCTGCTTTAGATAAAGTCAGATTACTGAACTGTTTGGCTATGTACAACTGTTGAAAGCAGCTTCCCCAATCTGGAATCCTTTAATGTGCTAGCCTACATCTTTTAGACACCGCAGGGGCATGAATTTTGGGAATTATAGAATTGTCAGTCCAAAGGATCTAGAGGGCATCAAACTGGACAAGGCTAGTTTGGGCGTTCAGATGGGATTTTTAAAGATCTTATCCAGAAATGCCAGGAATTAAAAACAAACTTTTTTATATGTGAAGCCTGCACTCAGTTACTAAAATGAAATCCCTTCTCTAATTGAGAGCCAAAATTTCTATATTTATCATAATTTTCAACACTTCTACATAAAGAGCAGGTACAATTCTCTATTTTATTTATTTATTTACAGTATCTCATATCTGGTTCCAAATTCTCCCTTGCTGTTAAGCCAGATGTGCCCAACCCCCGGTCCGTGGCCCGGTACCAGGCTGCGGCATGCCAGTAACCAGTCCACACAAACAAGCAAAACCCCATCTGGGAAATGCAGGCAGCACACAAAACCAAGCACTCTCTGGTCCATGGAAAAACCTTTGTCCACAGAACCAGTCCCTGGTGCCCAAAAGGTTAAGCAATTAACCTCTTCTCTAAATACAGACAGGGAGTTTCTGTAGGTTAAACATTAAGATGGTTTATGGTATGTTCAAGACTACTGCATTGAGCATAGAATGGATGAGTTTTATTACACTCAAATTATCTTCCTGGCATGACTATGACTATAGTAATTATTTTGTGACTAACCTGTTTCATGTGCTCCCTTTGATTTAGGAGTGAAAATCTGTAGCCTTTCTCCAGAAAACAGATTCCTAAAATAATAATAATAATAATAATAATAATAATAATAATAATAATAATAATAATAATAATAATAATAATAATAATAATAATAATAGTAGTAGTTCTCATTTTGGTAGAAAACGTAAAGGATCCAATATGAAAAATTCCAAATTCTCTCCTAAACAGTTTGAAATCTTAAAACATACTCCTCTGATCTGTTTTCAAACAATCACTGCCCACGCATTTTTCAAGCATGTAACAATGAATATATTCATACACTGACGTATATACATACATAACTAAATTAAATTTATTTGTAGAGATTTATGTGGCCACCCAACTTGCCAAAATGTGACTCTAGGCACCAGGTCCATAGAAAGCACCCCTTCTTTTTGTGCTGGATATCCACAGCTGAAGAATAATGTTGAATTTAAAAATCTACATATTAGATTTTACGGACTAGTTAGCCTTAAGCTATTTTATTAAGCCTGATTTTTATGGCATATTAAACACGTGACAAATCTAATTCACTGTAGCACATCACAATAAAGGGGGGAGGGTTCATAATGACAAAGAACCTGGCATGGTTCAACACAGCCACATTTGATCATCCTTGTACAGGTAGTTCTTGACTTTTTTGAGCCAAAATTTCTGTTGTTAAGCAAGGCATTTGTTGAGTTGTGCCTCATTTTATGACTTTTTGCCAGTTGTTAAGTGATTCACTGCAGTCATCTGAAAACCTGGTTTTTTGATCTATCAGGCCTGGACTGAAGGGGTTTTAGCTTTTAATATTGTTTTAATTGTTGGGCTTATGTAATTTAATCTATTTTAATTTATACTATTTTTATATTATATTTTATGCTGCCCTGTAAACCGCCCTGAGTCCTTCGGGAATAGGGCGGTATAAAAATTTAATTAAATAAATAAATAATAAATTAAGCAAATCTGGCTTCTACCATTGACTTTGCTTGTCGGAAGCCAGCTAGGAAGGTTATAAATGGTGATCACATGACCCTGGGAGAGTACAGCTGTCATGAATACATGCCCGTTGCCAGCATCTGAATTTTAATCACGTAACCCTACGGATGCTATGTATATGTGAAACGGTCACTTTTCTCAGTGCTATTGTAACTTCAGGTGGTCATTAAACGAATAGTTGTAAGTCGAGGACTGCCCGCCACACTTTACAAATTCAGGATTTTAAAGAGATACCTGCAGAAACTCATCAAGTAAAGTACCTTTTAATTCTACTGATTTCATTAATATGTGCCATATTGCCATCTTCATCTTCATCACATTCAATTTCACTGGATGCGCTAACGGCTTTTCGTTTCATAGGTTTTCTTCTAATTTTCATGCTTGCCATCATTTTGCTAAAATTAAAAATATTAGCACATATTAATATTAGGATGTACTGAAGGATGCATAGTACAGATTTTTTTTGTTCATGTTAGCTATTCTGATGCAATAAACATAAATATGAAAATGTAAAAAAAAAATCAATTGTGTGGAAGTTCCGAAACCTATTCTTTTTTCCCCCCCTTCCAACTTCCCTTATTTTTTTAAAAAAATCTATTTGATGTTTCACAGACCAGAAACCTAGCAGCAATAACTATATTTTTTGTATTTGAACTATGGTGATAAAACTAAAGAACAGTGCCAAGAATGCTTTAAAAAAACAACAAATAAACTCCACCATCTTTATACACAATTTACAAAATAATACAACTTGATCTATCCTTCTCTGGAAGTTCAACCGGAACAAGGCTATCTTCCCTACTGCCTTAGAAATCTGTAGGAATAGGCACCTATTGGCAATGGTCAGTGGTAATGTCTTCCCAAGCATTAGGGCGATAACAGAAAATGTTCTGTTTAACCATGTATTGTTTGTAAGTAGTAGACTGAAAAATGAGTGAAGGCAGTTACTGACTCCAGACCACAAAGAATTCTGTAAGTCAATACAAGCACCTTAACTAGATTTGGCTGCTGAAGGTCAGAGAAGTTCTATTAATGAAGTATGAAGATGCACCTGACTGCTGATCTAGAGCAGGCATGTCAAACTTGTGACATCTCGTGATTTTTTTCCCCCATTGCCGGCAATGGGGTGGGTGCGGTTTCGGTGTGACGGACCCGGCCCGCGGGCCAGCAATCTGACATGCCTTATCTAGAGGTTAGGCAAAAGATACTGTTAGCAAAACTTTCAGAGTGTTTCCAAAGGAAGCCTAAGCATCAGTTTTCCAATATACAAACCTATGAATCGTAGAACAGGAACCTGGAAGCATACCTGGCTAGACATACAGTACCTGTCCACCCAGTTTTCTAATAGCAAGCAATTTAACCACATTTCCGGATCAGATTCTTATATTGGATTTTAAATAAATAAGAAAGCAGGGTGGTTTAACCGTAGTCTTCATATTGACTAAATACTCCATCAGTTGACCTAAGGGCTCTATCTGACATTATCAAACACCTGCTTCAAGATGTTAATACGTTTACTGGGTATTAACAACCTATTAATGACATCTTATTCCATAAAGCTCAATATATACTGCCTCTCCCTATAGGTATTAAAAGGTCTTATCAGCACAAGGATCCCCCCAAAACACTAATGCCAAACTATTTAACCTTTAGCTATTTAAACTTTAGCCTTCCTATCTTGTATCTTTCAGAAACACTGGATCTATTAGCTGCCATGATTTTTAGCCAACTGGTCTAGGAACGCTGGGACTACAGTGCCAAATATCTGGAGAGCACCCATTGAAGAAGATTGCTCTACTTTTTTTAGTTGTTTTGAAGGAGGCTTACTTGTCACATTTTTAAAGAGGTATCAACTGCACTGACTGCAACCTGCCAGCTCAGACTAGAAATCTGTAGGAGAGTGGCCTGGAGAAGATGAGATTAAAGGAAAGGCTTGTGGGAAACTAAAGTTTTAATTTAATTAACCACTCAGTGGGTTAGGATGCTGAGCTTGTCGATCAGATGGTCGGCAGTTTGGCGGGTCGAATCCCAAGTGCCACGTAGCAGTGAGCGCCTGTTACTTGTCCCAGCTTCTGCCAACATAGCAGTTCAAAAGCACGTGAAAATGCAAGTAGAAAAATAGGGACCACTACGGTGGGAAGGTAACAGCGTTCCGTGCGCCTTTGGCGTCCTCGGACAAGCGCTGGCTCTTCGGCTTTCAAACGGAGATGAGCACCGCCCCCTAGAGTTGGAAACGACTAGCACGCATGTGCGGGGGAACCTTTACCTTTACCTTTAGTATGCCAATGTTCATCATTGACAAGCAGTGTGATGAACAAACCAATTATTTGGTAAAAACATCCATGAAGTGGTTAGCCCTGAATTTTTTCTTCAAAATCACTCTTAATAGAAAGAGCAAGCACTCTAGAATGTATTCTTTTTTCCTCTAAACAACACGTTACTATTGTTGCTGTGTTTTTTCTGACCCATCTGAGCTAGAATTAAACAAGATCTGTATTAGGCTTTTTCAATGATTTATTATGTCAGAGCACAGTGGGACTGAGAAAGAAAATGTTGTGAACATATACAAAATCTGGGTCTGAATGCCATCCTTTGAATATCAACTTTATTTTAAAGATCTGGGATAATGAAGATGTATCTTAGTTCTAAATGTTATTATTTATAATAAAGTTTAAACCTTTAACACATTTGTGAAATTATGCCATAATTTCCACTGAGAGAATACTCATTCCACCGTCAAATTCTGTATTGTTATAATTTCCATTCAGCAAATATTCAGTCTTTCTTATGTTTACAAACCAAACTAATAGTGGAGATTTTGTAAAGCAGCGACACCCACAGGCTATCTTACATCACTGCAAAGAGAGAAAAGCTTAGCCATAATTTACTAGCAGAAAACCAAAGAAATGCAAGACTATATTCAGTTACACAGGGATACATTTATTCATTACGGAGACCTGGCTGGGCCCAGAGGGCGGTGTCCCTCTAGTTGAGTTGTGCCCTCCAGGTTTCTGTGTGTCTATCTGGGCAATGGTTGGATGATTTGGGAGGGGGCTTGCCAACTATTGTCCCCCTGTCATGGTCCGATCATTATCTCCTGCGGCTGGTCTTCCGCTATGTCACCCCCCGCCGCTGGGCTGTGGAACCGACCAGGTGGTTCCGTCCCAGGCGCCTAATGGACCCAGAACAGTTCCAGATGGCGCTTGGGTCTTTACCTATCTCCCTTACTCACAGCCCGGCCAATGCCTTGGTGGATGCCTGGGAAAGGGCGGCCACCGAGGCACTCGACCGTGTTGTACCCTTGCGACCCCAGACCCGGCGCAGATCCCGTTGGGCCCCATGGTTTTCTGTGGAGCTCCGGGAGATGAAGCGTCGGAGATGGGGTCTAGAGAGCGGTTGGAGGTCCACCCGGTCTGAATCTGACCGATCGCGGCTAAGAGCCTTCACAAGGTCTTAAAGGTAAAGGTAAAGGTTCCCCCGCACATGCGTGCTAGTCGTTTCCGACTCTAGGGGCCGGTGCTCATCTCCGTTACAAAGCCGAAGAGCCAGCGCTTGTCCGAGGACGTCTCCGTGGTCATGTGGCCGGCATGACTAGACGCCAAAGGCGCACGGAACGCTGTTACCTTCCCACCGTAGTGGTCCCTATTTTTCTACTTGCATTTTTACGTGCTTTCGAACTGCTAGGTTGGCAGAAGCTGGGACAAGTAACAGGCGCTCACTCTGTTATGCGGCACTCGGGATTCGACCCGCCAAACTGCCAATCTTCTGATCGACAAGCTCAGTGTCCTAACCCACTGAGCCACTGCGTCCCTATTGAGCCACCGCGTCCCTATACAAGGTCTTACCTCGCGGCAATGAGGACGGCGAAGTCTAATTACTTCGCTGCCCTCATCGCGTCCGCAGATAATCGCCCAGCCGCCCTGTTTAGGGTGACTCGCTCTCTCCTTGATCGGGAGGTGAGGGAGGAACCCTTACAGGGGCGGGCTGAGGAGTTTAGTCATCTGGTGGACAAAATCGCTCACATCCAGACTGGTTTGAACTCTGACTGGGCAGAGTATGACATGGAGGAATTGAGCGGTCTTGAGCATGTTATCTGGACTGAGTTCGACCCTGTTTCCCCCGATGACGTGGACAGGATCATGAGGAGACTGAGCTCTACCACTTGTTTACTAGACCTGTGCCCCTCCTGGCTGGTTTATGCGACCCGGGAGGAGACACGAGGCTGGTTCCTGGCAGTAATAACTGCTTCCTTGAAGGAGGGCATCTTTCCCGCCGCCTTGAAGGAGGCGGTGGTGAGACCCCTCCTCAAGAAGCCTGCCCTGGACCCGGCTGTTTTAAATAACTACCGTCCAGTCTCCAACCTTTGCTTTTTGGCGAAGGTTGTTGAGAGTGTGGTGGCGCATCAGCTTCCTCTGTTCCTGGAGGAAACTCATTATCTTGACCCATACCAATTGGGTTTCAGGCCCGGGTACAGCATGGAGACGGCATTGGTCGCGCTGGTGAATGATCTCTGGCGGGCTCGGGACAGGGGATGTTCCTCTGTCCTAGTCCTTTTAGACCTCTCAGCGGCTTTTGATACCATCGACCATGGCATCTCAGGGGGTTGGGAGTGGGAGGCACTGTTTTACGGTGGTTCTCCTATCTCCTGGGCCGCTCGCAGTCGGTGTTGACGGGAGGGCAGAGGTCCGCCCCGAGGTCTCTCGTTTGTGGAGTCCCTCAGGGGTCGGTCCTCTCTCCCCTCCTGTTCAACATCTACATGAAACCGCTGGGTGAGCTCATTCGTGGTTTCGGGGTGGGGTATCATCAGTACGCTGATGATACCCAACTTTTTCTTTCCACCCCGAACCAACCCAGTGATGCACTCGACATGATGTCCCGTTGCCTGGAGGCGGTCCGGGTTTGGATGGGGAGAAACAACTAGAAACTCGCCAGGCCAGCAAAGATTGTTGGTCGTATGTCGTATGTTACCTTAGTTCCACCATGTTGCTCAAACACATTAAAATCTTCCTGATCATGTGGCCTATAGCCCTTACTATCCCTCCCAAAACTATTCGCCTTCAAGAGCCAATGCAGCCGCAGCCATTCCAGGCGCCGCCATTTGTCCTGCATGTGCTCCAAAGCACCTTTTGTAGACTGAATCTAAAGTACTGGACAGCCCAAATATCTTCCTCCTTCAGGCTTAGTGTAATTTGGTTTTACATAAATTGTTCTGCAAGAAGCTGTCTAATAGATGGTTCTTCTGAGCTGGCACTTTGATTCAGCAGGTTTAATATAAATGCATTTTATAAACTTCACTAATTAATCTCTCGGTTAAGCTTGGTAACCCCAAAACCAGTTCTAGCCAGTATTGAGGAAAAAAAAATCTGAAATATATTACTGCAAATATTTCAATACCATTTGTTGCTGCATATTTGATTTCACACTCTTTTGTAAAATTTACTAAAGGAGACAGAAGCAGAAAAATGAGAAATTACAGCAATGTGCTGTACATCATCATCTTCAAAGAAATAATGGAAACGAAGAGACTGGCTAAGACTGCTTTAAACTTTCTGACTCCAAATCAAAATGTGCATTTTTAAAATAAAGCAAAGGAAGACAAATAAAAGCAATTATCACTATTTGTCTCATTTCAACGTGACAAGCATATTATGGGAACAGAATGATAGCTACAAACCTTAGGTCAGCCATTCTATGCGCATTCATTTCTTCCTTGTGCTTCCTTACCAAATGCAACAGTTCAGAAGTTGTCTTTTCTTTATCGAAAGGGAGTGAAGATGCAACAGCAGAGGCTGCTGCCTCCAATTCTGGAATACGTTGGTTGCTGAAAAAAGAAATATAAAATATAAATGCTCATTTTACATTCTTTGTTGCCCATATTTCGCTAACCTTCTGAAAACAGACAGAAAATTGGTTTGTGCTTAAATTGTAAGCCGCCCTGAGTCTTCGGAGAAGGGCGGGATATAAATGGGATTAAAATAAAAATAAAAAAATAAAATAAAATGAATAATGAACAAATGAATAATGAATGAGGAAATCATCACCCAATATTTTCAGATGGTCATACTGTACTAGCAATGTACAACAAACAGACAGCTTCAAGGACCTTTCTCTCCCTTATTCTTTCCAAGTTAGCTTGTGACACCCGTTCAAACAGAGAACTGTTCTCTGGAAAGCAGGAGATATGTCCACTCGATTCCTTATTAGTTATGGGAAGGAAACATTTTCCAGGCTTTAATATTTATATTGAAAAATAGCTTCATAAATGTAATAATCTAGTAATGGTTAAATTATACCAATTGCATGATACAGTATTAGACATCTTTAACATTTCAATTATTGTTTTTCAGGGGATAACCCCAGGCAAATATTTGAAATTATTCACTCTTTTTATCAGAACACTTTGCATTTCAAACTGGCCATTTTCCTACTCAAATAACCTTAATTTGCATAGGAAATTTTCCAATTCCTTTTTTTCCCCTTGGGAAATTTGAATTACTATTAATATGACAAAATCTTTGCTCTCAGGAAAGTTTATTCTGAAAAATGAAATGAAACCCAAATATATGTTTTTTAAAAAATATATTTAGACCAGTCATCTTATAAATTGTTCAACATGAAGCAGGCTCCAGATAACGAATTTCTAAAACTGCAAAGTACTAGCACTGACAGGATATAACAAGTATTCTGGTTATCTTCATATTTTCATTTTTAAGGGGAAAAAACCTTACCCCTTGGTACACAAAGATATATCAGTAATGTTTACATGTATCTGCATATCCTGAGTAAACCCAAAATAGTCAAAACTACTGCACTCCATAGGTTGCTATACTCTAGCTCTCATCAATTGCAGTTATTATAAAACATCAGCATCAGGACTTCAGGACTCCAGATGTTATCCAGAAAACTGAAGGAGTTTTAATCTACTTTCTTCAACCTGTATAATATTTTAACATCCTAGTCCCTCTCATGTGCGACAGACAGAATTCTTTCTGCCTAGTTAGCCAACCAAAATTCTCTAATAGATGATCTGTGATTCACAATGAAAAGGCTGAAGCCAGGACACCAGAACAAGTAGGAAAGAAATCTTGCCAATGCTTAGAATGAAAAGTGATGTGAGAAACAGTAACACAAGGAAAAGAAACCTGGGATTGTTGGGGTCCCCATATAAGGCTTTAGCTGTGGTACTGCAGAACTGGGTTAATAAACTGCTAAAACCAACAGAAACAGCAGCAGGTATCCTGGCAAAGAGCCAGTATGCTTTAGTGATGAAGGCACCAGGCTGGACACCAGGAGACTGTGGGTTCTAGTCCCACCTTAACATGAAAACCAAAAGGGTGACCTCAAGCCAAGTCACTCTCTCTCTCAGCCCAACCCACCTCACAGGGTTATTGTTTTGGGGAAAAATAGGAGGAAGGAGTATTGATTATCTTTAGTCATTTGTAAAAATAATAAAGATGGGATACAAATAAATAAACATAAAATTAGTTCCTGGAAACTGGTTGGGTTTTTCTTTGTTCCCTGCCACCACAATTTGGCAGAACAATTTAAGGAGAGAACTCTTGGGGTCATACCCAGAGCCCACAAGTTTTGAATCCTTCACTGAGAATGACTCCACACAAAATCAGAATAAAGAGTCAGAAGAATTTTTCCTTCTTTCCACAACATAGTGAATAAATCTGGTCATTTCTGAATCAAACAGAACACATATCAAATGTCCCTCTGGCTCTTTATTATTTTCCCTTTTAACGCACCATTTATTTATCACTACACCTTTTTGGTTAAGTATCTCTTCAAACAACCACAATATTTTTAGACAAGCAGCATGAAAGTATACTCCCATAACTTTACCTTTTTTCATCATCTTCCAGCAATCTGCTTTTGGCATTCTCCATAACCTTCTTCTTTGTACTTAGTTCTATTTTCATTCCATGGATTAACTGCAGCAAATTTTTCTTTCTTTGCACTTGTGTTTTCTGCTCCCGAGCTGGTGAAATATTTCTATTGGTGCTGCTGATTTGGTCATCTTCCTTAGTGCAGAAGACAGGAGTTGTGCTGAAGAATTTGGGTGCTTTACTAGGAAAGATGTAGAAAACACAAACTAACAATACAAACTGAGTTTTAAAATTTTTACAACTTAAAGTCTCATAACAAGAGATCATTATCACAAAATCAGTTAAAATACAAATTACAATCACAATACAAAAAAATTATGAAATACATACAGCAGCCAAGAAAATGAGACAATCCATAAATGTTAATATAACCAGAAAATGGACTCCTTCACATACTCAGGATTTCAAACCAGAGCACATAACTAGGCTTTCAAGGCCTTACAAGTAAATATTTTTCTGGAAAAGAACCATATCTTCTGCCAATAGTATACTGATTTTGAGCAAAAACAGATCGCACATAAAAATTGATTAGAAACAATCTTGTAAGGATTCGGGTTTACAGAATGGGGGCTATCTGATGAGAAAATCCCAAAGATGACACGAGTTGGAATTGTGTATGTGTGTGTGCGCGTTAGAGAGAGCGAGAGAAAAGCAATGGATGGAAACTAATCAAGGAGAGAAGCAACCTAGAACTAAGGAGACATTTCCTGACAATTAGAACAATTAATTAATGGAACAACTTGCGCCCAGACTTTATGAGTGCTCCAAAACTGGAGGTTTTTAAGAAGAGATTGTCTGAAAAGGTATAGGGTTTCCAGCCTGAGCTGGGGGTTAGAAGACATCCAAGGTCCCTTCCAACTCTGTTATTCTGTTATTGTAATCATGCACAAAACTACTGTTGCTGAATCAATGCCCGTGTTCACACAGCACATTAACACTATTCTGATTTACCGAATTAGTCAAATTTGTAGCAACCACAGCCTAATCTAGTGTCTTTCGTCAACTTAACCCAAAACTTTCTGAACGAGCTGAAATTAATATAAACCAGGCTTCTTATCGCTCTCTCACCTCTAAAACCTACTGCCTGCGCATGATTCTTCACCAACATTTGGGGAAAAAAGTGGCTGAAAAGGGGAAAACATCTGAAAGGAGACTATTATTTTGCCTTTGAAATGGGGCATCAAACACCAAGCCACTCCCTCCCAAGTACCTGCACAAGGCCACAACCACGTCCTCTCTTGGAGCACCGAAGCGAACCAGAGCACAAAACCTCTCGGGGACCCTGACGCTTCTCCGCCACATTATCCTCGAAGCAGCCACAAGCTTTCTGCAACCACAAAGCACAAGCTTTCTGCAACCACAAAGTACTTCCGCCGCAAGCTTCCGATAAGCTTCCGCCAGTCCGTCCGGAACGCAAGCCCTCGAATATTGGTTCCGCAGCCAGATCACTTGGAAGAGAGGGAAGCTTTCGCGGTCTTTTGGATATGGTCGTTTCTCGTTCTAAACGGGACAGGAACGCCGCCGTTTAAATATTTACTGCATACATGCTAATATTCAGAGGGTGGGAAATTATGGTTTCCAAATCATATTGGTAAGGCTCGCCTAAAACCCTAAGGCCCAAACCGAACGAGCTACATAACCTACATGTAGAGCGAGGTGGCAATCAAGTCTACATGCTGCATCCAAAAGGGGTAGATCCAAGAAGGGAATGGTAGCCCCTCGACTACCAACGCCTAAAAGGCAAATTGAGGGGTCCTTGGTGCTATCTGATCCTGGTTGCTTTCTTGCAGATGTTTCATTGCTAGATAACATCATCTAGTATTTCATCTCGTGTCGGTGCCGGCTTGCTTTTTTTTCTTTCTTTTCCTGTTTTTAAATAATGCATCACTTGATCGTCTACTGCTAGCACTGGTGAGGTTACCTAGTTTCATTGCGTAATGAAACATCTGCAAGAAAACAAGCAACCTCAGAGAGCACCAAGGATCCCTCGTGTCAACCCTGAGCTACAAATAGTCTCCTTTAAAAGGTAAGTTGCAGAACGCCCCAGAGACTCGCGATCTCCCCGTTCCCTCTAAGGCTGCCAAGACCACCTGGCCAGCCTTCGGGGCGGGCTTTGGGGGCGGCGGCAGCAGCACCATCACCGCCTCCGGTTCCGCTTCCCAGGACGAGCTCCAGCTCCTCCTCCTGTCCTTTCCCCAGCCAGGCTCGTGGCGGGCGGGTGCCCCTTCCACCGCAGGTATATAGCGCTCGCTGCGAGGAGAGCGAGCCGAGCCGTTCTGGAGAGGCAATGCAGCTGAGGCAGCCGAAGAGAAGCGCAAGGCTTTCGGCGACAACTCCAGCGGAGAAAAGTAGCCGATTTCAGCGGACACCCACCTGGGACACTGTCCGTCCCTCCCTCGGGAGCTGCCGTCTTCGGTCTGCAGGGATCGGCCGGTGCGAAGTCCTGTTTTCTTGGCGCTGTTTGGGGGGGGGGGGAGTCCTTCGTTGGTCTTGCAGCCTTTCATCTCGTGTCGGTGCCGGCTTTCTTTCTACACCCACCCGCCCCCATTTTTAAATAATGCATCACTTGATCTTCTGTGGGAGACGCAAGCTATCACTGCTTTTGCATTCGGAGAGATGGATGTAGCGTCTGCCTGCAGATCTTTAAAACGGCTAAGTCCCTCCCCTGGATCAGCTGGCCCACAAGTCCCGCAAAAGATGCAAAATGCAGCTGCTTTAAAGAGTTGTAGACTGATGCTAGGTTCACACTCTTGTCTTCGCTAAAGCAGATTTTTGGAATAGAACCCGAAGCATCCCCAGCCCTCATTTAGGTATATACATATAGCACATGAACATGGCACATGAATTAACCATATGCCTAAATATATATATCCTGCCCTTATGATTTGTATCCAGCCCTTTTTACTGTATAAGTAACTCAAGGCTGTGAACATACATAATACTCTTCTTTTTTCCCCACAACAACCCTGTGAGGTGGGGTGGGCTGAGAGAGATTGACTGATCTAAAGTCATCTGGCTGGCTTTCATGCCTAAAACAGGACTAGAAGTCACAAACTTCTGGTGGTGTCTAGGCCAGCACCTTCATCAGTATACCAAATTGACTCTAAGTATACAAGTATACACTTTGTTTATAGATATGATATGCATATACCCACCCATCCTAATGGTATACAGTAATTAATACATTTTTGGTTGTGGCAATGGCTCCTCGCTAGAGGATGTTGATAATAGAAATATTTATATATCTCCAAGTAATTTAAATATGCCTTTTTAAATTCATGTGATCAGTTGTATTATTAATATTGATTATTGTGCTTTGGCTGTTTCTGTGTTGAGAAATGTTGCAAGAAGGATATTATTGCTTGAGACAAATAAACCTATATGTATTTTCCTGAGAAATTGAAAAAGAAAACTATACATTTTGCCAATACAGATAGTCCTTGACTTATGACTACAGTTGAGCTCAACATTTCTATTTCTACAGTTACCGGTAAGTGAGTTGTGCCCTATTTCACAACCTTTGATAAATTAATAACTGCAGTTAAGTGTATCGTGTGGTCCTTAAGTGAATCTGGCTTCCCGCATTGACACTGCATGTCTGAAGCCACTTAGCAGATGGTGATCACATGACCCTCAGACAGTACAACTGTCATAAATACATGCCAGTTGCCAAGTGCTGAAATTTTGATCACGTGACCATGGGAATGTTGCAATGGTCACAAGTATGAAAACCAGTCATAAGTCACTTTTTTCAGGGCTGTTGTAACTTCAAATGGTCACTTAGCGAAAGATTGTAAGTCGAGGACTACCTGTAATATATTAACTTTGAGCTATGCAAATTGTTAAGTAAGTGAATATGATCAAGGCTTTCCCAAGACATTCCTTTGCAATGGGTAATTTTAATTTAATGTAGATTATCTTAAAGATTAACTTGTTACAACTAAGAAAACTTCAGCTTCCTAAAGAAGGAGGATTTGAAAAAAACCTAGATAAGTAGTTGGTTTAACATTATAGGGGAGATGGGCAGCACAAAAACGTAACACATAAATAAAAAAAATAAACCTGATAGTGTGTGAATTGTCCATGTACTTTCCCCCCCCCCACAAGATGTTCAGAAGTGTGGTGTGTGTGTGTTGCCATTCTTGACTCCTGGCAAGTGCCCTGCAGATTTTTGACAATATTTTCTAAATGGTTTGCCAATGCTTTCTTACTAGAACTGAGAGAGAGATTGGCCCATAGTTCAAGAGCTGAAATAAAGGAGTCAAAAGAAAGTAATATATCCATTATAGCCTTACATTGTGATGCCTTAAATAGCAAATTTCTCAGTCCTGATGATCACCAGTTTTATATACTGTATAATAGATTTAGTAATACAAAGATAAAATGTTTGAATAGATATATACCGGTAATATTTAATTATGTTTGTTTTGTTGGCTGGCTGAGATTGGCAAAATTCTAATCCCTTGGTATTATTGGTAGGTAGATGACTATTTTTTGTTGTTGTTAGGATGCCAAGTTTTTCTGTAGGGGGTAGATGGAGAGTGTGGTTGTTGTTGTTTTCCACTGATACCTGTCCATTAAAGTTATTATTGTTGTTACTGATTGCCATCAATTGTCTACTACCATCCTTAAAAACACAATTTTAGTTAGCTAATGATGAGATTCTTGTATTTAGTATTTATATATTAATGATTAATTGTATAATCATTACAATTATTATAACTATTCTTGCAGTTCTAGACTGCTTTCAATAAATACCGTATACCCTTGACCGAAGATCGGTACACTCCCTCTATCTGGGATGGTCATCCTCTTCCACCGAGCACGCAGCTTTGGGAGGGATGCACATGGAGCGGTGAGGGAGGAAGGGGACACCTGCCTAGCCAGCCAGATCGCCCTCACATCCTACAATAAATACAATAACCCATCTATAAAATATTCAAAAATACAATAGTAGCCTGTTAAAATCACTGAATATTATTAATTTTTAAAAATTAGTTTTTAAAATTTAAATTTTTGAAATTAGTTTTTAAAATTTAAATTTTTGAAATTAGTTTTTAAAATTTAAATTGTTAAAAAATTGCAATCAAAATTGTTGCTCATGGACAAATTTTTATATCTGAATGGTCTCTTGGAAAGGACTGTTCTTTCTTTTTTACCTCAGAGTACCAGCACACCTGACCTTGTCAAGCTGTTCTAAAGAAAGGGGCCTGCTACCAAGAGTATCTCAAGCCCCGTTAGTGGGTATAATCCTTTATCCCCTGATTTTTTTTTACAGGATAAGACTCCTTGTAGGGCAAGCAGAGTCTATATGAAAAAGATGGTCCTAAAGCTAACATGTTTCCAAGCCATATGGGGCTGACCAGCACTTCATGTTGAGCCATAAATTTACTGGCAAACAATGTAGCTCCTATACTAGTATCAGTGTAGCTCTGTAAAACTGATTGGTACCAATCAGCAAATAAGTTGTGTCATTCTCTGCCTTCGGAGTTATTTTCAAGGACAGCTCCAAGTAGTTGATAGAGGCAAGAGTGTGACTCACTACTGTCTTCAGCACCTTCTGGATTTTGCAGTTATTTTAGAATAAATCATTCCTCAACCGGAGACGTCTTGGAAAAGAAATCACAATACGTCTCCTGAAATCTATATTTTGAAGATTTTTAAAGAATGCATTGGAACAGACTTCAGTTATCTGACAATTCCTTAGCTGTACTAAGCCTGCATATCTTTATAGCAAGAGAGAGTGCTAGAACTGGGCAGGATTCAATAGAGTTTGAGGAAATATGAACAGGAAATAGTAAGATGCTTGGGCAGGAGAGCTTGATGGTGCTTTGCAGTATGGCTTTATTGTGTCTGATGCTTTTATTGGGAGCTAACTTCCTGTAAAAATCACTGAAATTGTTCAGATCTGAAGCATAGTTCTGGAATCATTGTGCTTAGATCCTAACAAGAAACTCTTGCCTGTACTTTCTTTTTGCTAACTTTTTATTTTAAAAGTTTGTATTCCCGTGACTTTTCCACATGATTTGGATGAGAAATCTAATCCCAATAATTTGGAATAATTTTTAGATAAAAAACCAAAACACCTGAACAACTAAGTATATATTTAAATGCAACATGGTGCTCAGCGTGACACATTTACTTGCTGTCAGACTAACGTTGTCATTTCCCTCTCTCTCCAAATCTAATTTAGAGATACCCACCCCAACTCCCTGTGTGCTACAGGAAACTTTGTGATTTAGAGTCACCACAAAGCAAATAAAAAATATGAAAACAAATCCTGTCATCCAAGCTGCCATTGACCTCACAGCTGGGGCTGTAGGTAAGTCTTAGGCATTGCTGTTTACATAAATCCTGTTAAGAACTGATAGCAGATACTTTTATGCTCTTTAAACAAAGATCTTCTCTGGAGGTATAAGGCAATTCTGTTGACAGCAGTGTGAGTCCTAAAAGTGGCTTTTATAGTGGAGGCCACTAAAGGGGGAATAATGTTTTGACCTTGCCCTGAATTATGATCTTCCCATGAATTTCTTCCTTTCGTCTAATCCCTTCCTATGGAGGAAAAGTAAATGTGTAAGCATTTTTTGTCTAATAATTTCCCAACTGCAGCTTTCAATTTATTGAGCCCTTATTTCATGCTTACACAAGCATTTCAAAATATGTCACAAGAAAAGGTTGAGCAAAGAGTGATTGGAGAGACAAGATAATCTTTGCTTTGTGTTGCATTCTTTGGTATATCTAAGTGGTGTGCTGGTTTAGTCAACTGCCTTTTATTTGTTTGCTTTCAGGAATGCAGCAGTGTAGATGGCAGCTACTGCTGTTTCTCTATAGTGTCAGCTGTTACCCAGGTGAAAAGTGAAGACTGCCCACCACAGATATAGAACAAGGCCTGTCCAGGTTTGGAGCATAAAGCTCTCCTTGGTAGGGGGGGCTTTCTCCCCCCCCCCACTGAGGCCAAGCATTTGCTCATGGGAAGCCTATAAGCTAGAGACACATGAAACGCATAATACTTCAAAGTGAAAACCAGCTGTTTGTGTAAACTAGAGGAAAGTTTCAAATTTACTCTTGAGACTCCTTTCCTTCTGATGAGACCTGCAGAGAAAATGCTGCTGATATCAGAAGCCCCCCAAATTGGCTCTGATGCAGAACTGCTGCATTTTCCTTCTTCTAGGTCTGACCTGGGTGTGTCAGCGAGGCCAGTCTGAATTAGTGGAGCTTAATAGCCAGCGTGCTGCCTGGGGAATTCTGGAAAATGAAGTCCACACATCTTAAGAGTTGACCAAGTTAAGGAATACTGACTCTATTGTATTTCTGGACAAAGATCCAGAAGTGGAATCTATAAGAAGCCGGTACATACAGGTGAAACTCGAAAAATTAGAATATCGTGCAAAAGTTCATTTATTTCAGTAATGCAACTTAAAAGGGGAAACTAATATATGAGATAGACTCATTACATGCAAAGCAAGATAGTTCAAGCCGTGATTTGTCATAATTGTGATGATTATGGCATACAGCTCATGAAAACCCCAAATCCACAATCTCAGAAAATTATAATATTACATGCAATCAATAAAACAAGGTGTGTACATAGAACAATATCGGACCTCTGAAAAGTATAAGCATGCATATGTACTCAGTACTTGGTTTGGGCCCCTTTTGCAGCAATTACTGCCTCAATGCGGCGTGGCATGGAAGCTATCAGCCTGTGGCACTGCTGAGGTGTTATGGAAGACCAGGATGCTTCAATAGCGGCCTTCAGCTCTTCTGCATTGTTCAGTCTCATGTCTCTCATCTTTCTCTTGGCAATGCCCCATAAATTCTCTATGGGGTTCAGGTCAGGCGAGTTTGCTGGCCAATCAAGCACAGTAATCCCACAGTCATTGAACCAGGTTTTGGTGCTTTTGGCAGTGTGGGCAGGTGCCAAGTCCTGCTGGAAAATGAAGTCAGCATCCCCATAAAGCTCATCTGCAGAAGGAAGCATGAAGTGCTCCAAAATCTCCTGCATTGACCCTGGACTTAATGAAGCACAGTGGACCAACACCAGCAGATGACATGGTTCCCCAAATCAACACAGACTGGAAACTTCACACTGGACTTCAAGCATCTTGCAATGTATGCCTCTCCATTCTTCCTCCAGACTCTGGGTCCTTGGTTTCCAAATGAGATGCAAAAGTTGCTCTCATCAGAAAAGAGGACTTTGGACCACTGAGCAACAGACCAGGTCTGTTTTTCTTTAGCCCAGGTAAGACGCTTCTGACGTTGTTGTTCAGGAGCAGCTTGACAAGAGGAATACGACATTTGAAGCCCATGTCCAGGATCCGTCTGTGTGTGGTGGCTCTTGATGCACTGACTCCAGCCTCAGTCCACTCCTTGTGAAAGTCCTTTTCCTGACAATCCTCTCCAGGCTGCGGTCATCCCTGCTGCTTGTGCATCTTTTTCTTCCACACTTTTCCCTTCCACATAACTTTCTATTAATGTGCTTTGATACAGCACTTTGGGAACATCCAACCTCTTTTGCAATTACCTTATGGAGGGTGTCAATGATGGTTTTCTGCACAACTGTCAGGTCAGCAGTCTTCCCCATGATTGTGATTCCTACTGAACCAGACTGAGAGACCATTTAAAGGCTCAGGAACCCTTTGCAGGTGTTATAGCTTAATTAGCTGATTAGAGTGGGACACTTTGAGCCTAGAATATTGCACCTTTTCACAATATTCTAATTTTCTGAGATTGTGGATTTGCGGTTTTCATGAGCTGTAAGCCATAATCATCACAATTATGACAAATCGTGGCTTGAACTATCTTGCTTTGCATGTAATGAGTCTATCTCATATATTAGTTTCCCCTTTTAAGTTGCATTACTGAAATAAATGAACTTTTGCACAATATTCTAATTTTTCGAGTTTCACCTGTATATGAAAGAGAAATTTGCAAGCATCATTTAGCTGCTTGCTTGTTCTGTTCTTTAAGAAGGGAGGAAAAGCAGGAGCCAGCAATGCCCACATCCACACCAGACCTAGCCTCATCCAAGAAAGAGCCAAGTTTGTACCTTGTTTGCAATTCTTAAGCGAGCGTAGTTGTCTCCACCGTGGAAGAGTAGGGTTTTTTTCTATAGTTGCATCCAATTGTTAAAAATGATTGTCAGGAGCACAACATAATTAATTTCAGCTGTAAAACGTGTGCTTTTGGATACAAAGAATTGTTTTTTTATAGTTCAAAGCATTTCACTATAGTTCAAAGCCTACAGATTCCTTTGATTCTTTGGTTTTGGAGGAGAATGATGGGAAGATAACTTTTTGCTCCCAAGTGTTTCTTCTGTAGGTCCTTGGTGCTATTTGAGTTTCATTGTTTTCTTGCAGATGTTTCATCATGAGTGTTTCTTCTGTTCAGGGTAGCAGGATTTCATAGAAGTCGCTCTCCATTTCTTTTCTTTTCACCACCTTAAGCTCTTCAGTGCCACTCCTGAACGTTAAAAAAATCTGAGAAGTATTGTGCCTCTCTTCTACATCTCTAGAACTTTGATCACTGAGCACTTCCAAGTAAGGAGAACGTTAGTTTTTTTCTGTGCTTTCTTTCTTCAGAAGAAAAAAAAAGTTTGTGCTGGGATTCCTACTATTATATGTTGTTAACATGCGGAAATCCCATAATTCTTTCAGGTAACTTAATCTTAGAGCAAGCATCAGCAGCTGTTCTACTTTTTTATGATAGCGCTGATGAGATTAGATTCAGATCACAGTTCTTTTCCATGCTGAGTGAGGAATTAAACTTTGGTTTCCTAAATCTGAGTCGTAGCCACAGATCCCCTCTGTGCTACTTTTCTAAACTGATGTACTCCATGTATCGCGAGTCCCAGAATTTCTCACCAGCACGCCAAAAGCTGCATTGGCTGAGAAATTTAAAATTTTAAAATTTTAAACAACAAATGACAGAAAGCTTGCACTGCACCAGAGTTCCCCAGCCTTTCTGGCTTTGCGGACTGGTGGTGCGGAGGGAGAGAGGAGATGGTTTTGCGCATGCGGCTGGCAAGCATGCGCATGCGCAGCTCCATTTGCATGAGTGGTGGGCACACTGTTTGCCCAAATGGAACGCACCTGCTCGCCCACTGCTCACATAAGTGGGGATGTGCGTGTGCTTGCTCACTGCTTCTGTGGCCTAATTTTAAATGGCTCACAACCTAATAGTGGGCTGCAGCCTGGGGGAATGGGGATTCCTGTACTACACTGATTCAGCTCTTGATATTTGTGGGTACTTACAGTGAGATTCACAGTCTGAGACTGAAAGAAACTTCATTCAAGTCCTAACCAAGGACCTAAAAATGATTAAAGTAGTATCTAAAAATATAGGCAGTTCCAACCAGTTCCTAATTTTGTAAAATTAGGGTGTTTCCTTTAGGTTATGCTCCAAGGGCCCCATTCAAAATTTGTATAACAACAGGTTTTTTTTCCCATCAGCATTCAGCTTTGATCTGCAAGTTCTGATATTTCATAATTTTTTCCGGTTGTTTTTCCTCAGTCATAGCATCATCCAAAATAGCAACATAAATGAACCAGGCTTTCTTCTTTTCAATAAATGTTATATCAGGCATGTTATTAACAAGATGCTTGTCTGTTTCGTTCTTAAAGTCCCATAAAATGTTAACCTACTCATTTTCCAAAACCTTCTCAACTTGATGGTCCCAAATTCAAATCCAAACCTCTGGCAATGTTTCCATTGACTGTTTTTGGCAGTTTGTGAAATTTTGCTTCAGCCACTAATCAAATGGTCAGTTGTGTCAGCCTTTTTACTACAAAGGCAACATTTGCTATTGTTTGTAACATGTTAAACATTCGCCTTCACGCAACTAGTTGGCAAAGTTTGTCCTTGAGCTACTAAAATAAAGCCTTCAGTTTCTTTCTTTAACACTCCTGGTCTTAACCAACTCCATGTGGGGTTTTTTAAATCAGCTTTTCCTTCTACATCTTTCATGCATTGACTTGTTCTTTCGATTAATGTCAGTTTCCAGTTGTTTCTTTTCTATACTCAGCCTTCACTTTTGCAGTTTTCAAGAGCTATCCTTGATTGAGTGCCTTCAGCAAGGATTCTTGGCTTTTCTTAATGTAGCCATTCAGACCATGCTTTTTTTTCTCCACAGTTCGTTTCACCTTTAGAAATTTTTTTTTTAATCCCATTTATATCCCGCCCTTCTCCGAAGACTCAGGGCGGCTTACAAGCTTAGCAGTAGCCTTCATTCTATGTATATGCCTGCTTATTAGGGCTTTCACACACACACACCCAAGCGGCATTATTACAAAGTCAGCTTAATTGCCCCCAACAATCTGGGTCCTCATTTTACCTACCTGGGAAGGATGGAAGGCTGAGTCAACCTTGAGCCTGGTGGGATGCGAACCTGCACTAATTGCAGGCAGCTGGTGTTACTTAAGGAGGCATTAGCCCACTGCTCCACCAAGGCTCTAGCTTCTTCAGTTCTTGGGGTACAAAGCATGGTCCAATGTCATTAGTTTTCTTGTCTTCCAATTCAAGTCATCAGCAGTATTATTTTGTGCAATTCAAGAGAGTATACATAATGCTCTCACTTCCTATTTTCCCCCAAAGCACCACTATGTAAGGTTTTAATAAGTCCCTTATTTCCAAAAAAAAAAAAATTGGGATAGTATGATTTTAATACATCAACTCCATCCAGTCACCTGACTCTACCCTGAATTAAGAGATTGTAAGGTCGTAAAAAGAGAGAGCATGATTTTAATATATATTGTTCTTTATTTTGAAAGAGGGAAGGAGTGACTGAAATGAAACATAATCCAAATCTCAGAAAATATGCTCTTGCCTTCAGATTCATGAGACTTGGCTTATTGAATATTTTTTTAAGATAGCTTTAGCACTATATGAAATTGCCAGTTGGTGCCCTTTCGGAAAAGTTGAGCAAAGCACAACTTTATACACATACACACACGCACATAAAATAAAATAAAAAATGTATATGTGCCTTTTTTGTCATGGATAATTTTCTTTTTCCAGTTCACCTCCTTCTGTTTGAGAATGTCACGTAATTGCAAAAACAAAAAACAAAACCCAGCCCCCCAACAACTCCCATTTCTAATGTTTTTACTTTCCTTTCTCATGTAGGAGGTACTGCCTGTGTGATAACCGGTCAACCATTTGACACCGCAAAGGTGAAAATGCAGACATTCCCCACCATGTACCAAGGGTTTGTGGACTGTTTTGTGAAGACCTATAAGCAAATAGGGTTCCGTGGCTTCTACAAGGGGACCACCCCTGCACTTGTGGCAAACATTGCTGAAAATGCCGTGCTCTTTATGTGTTATGGCTTTTGCCAAAATATTGTGAGGAAAATTGCCGGCCTAGACAGGAAAGCAAAGCTGAGGTTAGTGTATTATTCCCTCAACCGCTCTGCAACTAATAGAAGGGCTTTTGGTGTTTTTTTTTAAAGTATCACAGTTCAGACGTAGAAGTGCAGTTCCCACACCAGAAAATGAGATCCTGTTGAAATAGAAATGCTGCTGCTTGATTCACATGTTTTTTCTTTTAATTACATCTTGATTCTCCTCTGCATTTCTGGTACTTAGAACAAATAACAGTAGTTTAAAAGAGAAACAGCTGTGGATGAAATCCTTAAGTTTTGATTAATTCACTTAATTAGGTAATGCATCAGACAGTATTCCAGGCAACCCAGCCTACTACTATGGCTTTCTCAGTGAGATTGTTTTAAAGAAGAGTCTGCAAGAACTACTTCTTTTGTCACATAGAAGAAACTCTGAAAATCTTTTCCTTGCCTTCCTATTCCTGAAGGAATGGCAAGAAAACTTGCTGTTTGTAACATGGGACTTTTTGTCCTTTACTTTACCTTAAACCAAGGATGGGAAGCTTACGGGCTGCACGTGGTCCTTCGTCTGCCCCAGATTGAGCCACTGAACTTCAGTGGCAGAATGTCTGATTTGGGGGGTGCTTTTTCTTTTTTTCCAAATACAAGAGTGGGAATGTAAGCAGGAGGCTTTTCAGAGGCCTAAAAACATGTTTGCAATCCAGGTGCTGGAATTGGAAGCAGAAACTCAGTTATGCAATTTCATCCTGTTTTGGGAGTTTCTTAAATAAGGATGGGAATATTTATTTATTTTATTTTAATTCCATTTATATCCCGCCCTTCTCCGAAGACTCAGGGCGGCTTACAAGCTTAGCAGTAGCCTTCATTCTATGTATATGCCTGCTTATTAGGGCTTTCACACACACACCCCAAGCGGCATTATTACAAAGTCAGCTTAATTGCCCCCAACAATCTGGGTCCTCATTTTACCTACCTCGGAAGGATGGAAGGCTGAGTCAACCTTGAGCCTGGTGGGATGCGAACCTGTACTAATTGCAGGCAGCTGGTGTTACTTAAGGAGGCATTAGCCCACTGCTCCACCAAGGCTCCATAAAAGTGGCTTGCTCCAATAAAAGTGGCTTGCTCCTATTCCCACTGTACATCCCTACAACACCTTGAAAAGCAGGTGAAAAATACTGAACTCTTCTGTTGATGTCACTGTGTCATTGGATGGTTTCCTGTGACTCCCCAGAAAATCAGGCGGCTGAGTTGAGGTCCCCAATCTAAAGAAATTGCTCGCCTCTGTTTTAAACCATGGTTTGCTGAAGGAATCCTAAATAGCTGATTCTACAACATGATAAATGATAAGGCATAGATTGCAGTCACAGTGGCTAGAGTCATATGATAATTGAACCAAAATTCAAATCATATGATGGCTTTGCATAATATATAAACTACATCCATCCACTCTCTACCAGCTTATCCAGACACTGATTTCTTTTCAGATGAGGTTTTTGTATTCCTTGCTAGTCAGATATCTATAGCAAAGGGTGTTACAATGAAAATCCAGTTGATAGATTTCAGGTCAGCAACATGCAGGGAATATATTTTTTCCATATCCCATTTCCTAAAGAATTATATCTGGAATTTACCTGTTTGCGGCTCTTAGTCAATTGGCAGAATCATGTGAGGCTTCAGTAGATCCCCCATGGATCTGCTAATCTGACCTGTGACCTTTGACAAATATATGATTTTCTTTCAGAGAGTTGCATGATTAGATCACCTGTTTATTCGTAAGCCCAATTAATGATTTTTAAATGTTAATTGTTGACAACATTAATTGCAAAAAATCCAAGACAAAATTAAAATGAACAAAAAATAAAATATATAATATCAGCTTAGCTTCTTTTAAAGCCAAATAGATTGCAAAACAGCTATAGGGCTACTAAGCTTGGTGTGAAAGTAGATGAACCTAGAGGGAGTATTAACATACTCTTAATGCCTATGAGTTGTGCTAAGTTAAAGGATTCTTGAAGATGGATGTAAGACACTTGAAACTTTTGAAAAGATAGAATACTCTGGACAATGGATAGGCCTGGAAAACAAATGATAGAAGCCAACAGGAGCGAATGATTCTGGAGTTTGAAAACTTTTTCAGGACTGCTCCTTTTAGATCATGTAGGCATCCAAGGATAGGCAAAGCAAAAATAGAAATACTGTGGAAATATGCTGCATCACTGAGCAAGAAAGGATGGTGACTGGAAAAAAAATGGATACAAAACTCTTATCACATCCCCAACTTCTTTCTTTCCCCTAATTTCATTACTGGAAGTGTTTATCACTGTTGACCAGTTACCCATTGAAAACAACAAAAAGAGGCTATACCACTCTTTTCCTTTAATCTTGGTACAAAAAGACCCTTATCTATTAATGGTATTTATACTGCATCCAATTTTACAGCAGGGAATTTAAAAGGTGCTTCATTAAATCCAGTGTAGAAAGCATGATCATGGTGATATAATGATTTTATCCCACTAATTATACATATAAAATTCAAGACGGCGAGCATACCTAATACTCCTGCCTTCTGTTTTCCCCACAACAACCACCCTGTGGTTCACTCAGTCAGGTGGGATGCTTAAAATGCTCCTTTGCTATCTCTTTCTAGAATTACCTGCAGCAGTGACTGAGTCAAGGCATGCCAGCCTTGAGCTTCATGTGATTTCCATATACTACAGGAGTCTTCAAACTTGGCCCTTTTATGACTCATGGACTTCAACTCCCAGAATTCCTCATCCAGGCACGCTGGCTGAGGGATTCTGGGAGTTGAAATCCATGAGTCATAAAAGGGCCGAGTTTGAAGACCCCTGATATACCAGATACGTGTTGTCTTTTTTGCAGCGACCTTCAAAATGCCATGGCTGGCTCCTTTGCTTCTGCCTTTGCCACTTTGGCCCTCTGCCCTACAGAGCTTGTGAAGTGTCGCTTGCAGACCATGCATGAATTGCAATTATCTGGGAAGATAGTGCAACAGCACAAGTAAGTAATTCGTTAGCCTCAACCCTGCCTGCCTTTTCCAGGTTTGGAAGTGATATGGCCCTTTTAATGAGTTTATTTCTCTGTACTTAAGATGCTTGTATTTTTTTTAATTATGTTTCTTCTATTTTTTTATTACATTTTTATTGATTTACTGGTTTTTTAATTTAAATTAAGAATTTTTCATGGAGTAAAAGATAAATGGAAGGAAAGAAGAGAAACAAACAAAAATTAGGAAATAGAATCACTTCCCATCTTTTGTTCAATTCGAGTTATAATCATATAGTCCCTCCTCTTAGATATTATACAAGTCTCTTCAGCCCCTCATTTAGTCTACCTAAATGAGGGAATAGTTTAGTTTTTCTCTCACGACTAGAAAATTTGTGCCTCGCCAGATGCGAATGAACTGCAGCTCCAGGATCTGTCCAACATCTATTACATTTTTCCTGTTTTAAGTAATAGGCAAGATTCCTAGAAGCTTAACCACTGGCAATTAAGATAAAAAGTTTTTTTTTAAAATCAGGGATTTGTAGTATCTAGATATCTATAATCAAAAATTTGTACCAAACTACTTCTGAGATGGGTTTTTGAGAAACACACAGCTTAATTTTAACTATTGATATGTACTGTGTTCCAAGACAGGAACTAGACATCTTTGGAAGCAGTTTTTCCAGCTAGCCTTTCCCATCGTTAGCTGGCAACCTATGTTTATAATAATATTCTTTTTCTTCTCCTAGTACAGTTTGGTCAGTAGTCAAAAGTGTTCTGCAAAAGGACGGCCCCCTTGGCTTCTATCGTGGTTGGTTCAGCACTTTACTACGTGAAATTCCAGGCTATTTTTTATTCTTTGGAGCTTATGAATTCAGTCGGACCTTTTTGGCATTTGGAAAGCCAAAAGAGGAATTAGGTATGTCTGAGCTTGCTAACAATATGACTTCTTGTCTTGAGATAAATACAGCTCCTCTTAATCCCACCCTTGCTGACTTTCAACCCCAAAGGATTTCTGCATAATAAAAAAAAATCTTGCTGCCTGTTCAGAATCTTCTCCTATAAACACAGTAGCTTTAAATTATTTATTTATGGCATATCATACATAGACTAGCAGCCTTAAAGATTACTGCTGATTAAAGAAAAAAAGCCCAATCCAAATTAGGTGAAGAAGAACCAGTGCCCATTCTTTCCTTCAGTTCGTGACCTACACAAAAAAAAAAACACAACCTAACAGCAGCCAAGTCAGAGAATTAGCAGACAGCTTAATAGCCAATACACCCAAATAATGTTTCAAGTGATTCTCATTAACTCACCAATACACTGTACCTTAAAACAAACATGCTTACCTGCTTTAGTAGGATAACGGGAGTTTTTTTTTTTTAAAAAAAATGCAGGTTGGGGAAAATCACTTGAGGGTTTTTTTGCTATCATATTTATTTATTTTATTTATTTATTTATTAATGGGACTTATATCCCGCCCTATCTCCCGAAGGACTCAGGGCGGCTAACAACAATAACATACAATAAATACAGAAATTAAGATAAAATTAAAGGCCTCTGTACAATAAATTAAAATTAAAAATTAAAATAAATTAAAGAGTTAAAAATTGGAAACATAATTAAAATCCCTGTCAGTCCAGGTCAGCCAGGTGGAAAAGGAGTGTTTTGAGGCTGCGGCGAAAGGACTGGAGATCTTGGGCCATCCGAAGCTGAGGGGGGAGCTGGTTCCACAGGGCTGGCGCTCCCACAGAGAAGGCCCTCCCCCTGGGGGTCGCCAGCCGACATTGTCTAGCCGACAGTACCCTGAGGAGGCCTTCTCTGTGTGAGCGTACTGGGCGATGGGAATTTGTTCCCGGCAGCAGATGGTCCTGCAAGTATCCCGGGCCTAAGCCATGTAGGGCTTTAAAGGTAAGTACCAGCACCTTAAATCTCACCCGGAGGGCAACCGGTAACCAATGCAGCTCACGCAGGAGGGGTGTAATATGGGAGTATCGGGGTGCTCCCATCACTACCCGTGCAGCCGCACTCTGCACCAGCTGAAGCCTCGGTGGTCTTCAAGGGCAGCCCCATGTAGAGAGCATTGCAGTAGTCTATACGGGAGGTAACGAGTGCGTGGATGACTGTATGTAGGGCATCTCGGTCCAGAAAGGGGAGCAACTGGTGTACCAGGTGAATCTGGGCAAATGCCCCCCTAGCCACGACTCCAATATGATCTTCAAAACTGAGTCGTGAATCCAGGAGGACGTCTAGATGGCGTGCTCCTATCAACGGGAGGTAACATCTCTCCTCCTATAATCAAAGATGGAACCTCTTGGACTAAACGAGATGTCGCTACGTAAAGCCACTCAGTCTTGGCCGGGTTGAGCCGGAGCCTGTTCTTTCCCATCCAAATCTGTACCGCTTCCAGGCAACGGGACATCACATCGAGGGCATCACTGGGTTGGTTCGGGGTGGAGATGAAAAGCTGGGTATCATCAGCATATTGATGATACTTCACCCCGAAGCCACGGATGATCTCTCCCAGCAGTTTCATATAGATGTTGAACAGGAGGGGCGAGAGCACCGACCCCTGAGGCACCCCACAACTAAGGGGCCTAGGGGTTGACGTATTAGAATATGCGACAATATATTAAGCTCCTGCTGCTTGTTTTTATAGGTCCAGTTGCATTGGTGCTCAGTGGTGGCTTCGGTGGCATGTGTCTCTGGATTGCTGTTTACCCAGTGGACTGCATCAAATCTAGGATCCAAGTTCTTTCCATGGCAGGAAAACAGACTGGCTTTATGAGAACGTTTGCAAGTGTTGTCAAGAATGAAGGTTAGAATATGAAAGAGACTAATGAGCCCATGGGTGACGGTCTCTCTTAACTTCTGCAAAGCCACAGCTGTCAGCTGTTCCTTATACTTTTTTATGAGGGGAGGTGGGGGGGGGGCAAAACAAATCTGGCTGTTTTCCAGAGAGCACTTACTTAGTTTTCACAGGTGATGGTCATGTGTTTACTTTTGGTAGCATTAGGTAGTTTCTCTCTTCAGAATAACATGTGCCTGGACCACACTTTGCTAAAAAGAACCAGCTGGTTGTCAATTCACATCTGTTGGTGCTGCTACTCATTTTCTTTGTAATGACAGGAAGTTAAATTGCAGGGCCAGATTAGGATGGATTATCAGCATGATCAGATAACCATTAATTTTAGGAATGATGGTTGAATACAGCCAGGAAGAAAAAAGTAAGACTCTTTTACTTTTCAAGGCTGAGGTTGGCAAAAAGACTAGAAAGACAGGATTTAAAATGTTACTTATTACTACATGAACCTGAAATAGTGCTTAGGAGGTAAATGTAACTTAGTCATGGACTGTTGTAGGACAGTTTGCCTGTATATGAATGTGTATAGTCACGGTAACAGGATGTCGATTTCTCGTGTATTAGGTTTGAGTCTTCTTGCCTTGGTCTGATTCATTCATGCTAATTCATGGTTTGTTGAATAAAGCAGTTGGCTGGGTTTATAGAAGAGATTAAATCACAAACAATAACCCACATTTGAACTTAGTATAATGTGTAAACCCAGCTCCTCTCTGTCTCCATCATCTCATGCCCTTAGAAAGATTAGATAATTAGTCTTTAGGATCAACCTCTTTTCACATACAGCGGGCTTTCCTGACCTGCCCCCTTCAGGTTTGGGCTGCAGCTCACATCATCTCCAGTAACGTTCCATATCACAGCACAGTAATCCAAAAGCAAATTGTATTGTGACTGTTTTAAGGCTTTAGAATAGAACAAAGGCTTCTAAGTGAAGGGCAAATAATGTGTATGTCATCATGCAAATGATGCAACTTACATATTTGACTCAAATATGACTTTACATAATTACATTATTTGTATTATATCGACCTATACTTTTTATAAACTGTACACTCATTTCAGTTGTTGTTCAGATTCCTTCTCTTGGACTTAGCAGCCTTCTGGTCTAACTTTCTGTAAGAAAGTTAAGTTGCATAACCCGTGAATCCATGATTAATTTAACCCTTTTAAGATATAATTAACCTATGACACTGGTTATCAACTTGTGGTCCACTATCATAAGAGAGGGTCCACAAAGGTTTGAAGAACTGTTATGATTTAAATCTTAAGTCTTGGGGGTCCATGACCACAAAAGGTGAAAAAAAGATTGAGAACCTATGATAGTCACAGTCCAGATAAAAATTTAGATTTATTTTTCCTTTCAAATGCACTATCCAAATCAATTGCAAGATAGATTTATATATATAGTTTTATTATTAATGTAACCGTCATTTCAGTCTTATAATTTCTTCCTTTATTTTTCGAATAGATTAAATTGCTTAACACATTTCTGAACATTACCAACTACATGTTAAAGTAAATAATAAATTTAGATAAGGAAAAATCGTCTGATCAACCCAAAACTATTTACCGTATATACTTGAGTATAAGCCGACTCGAGTATAAGCCGAGACCCCCAATTTCACCCCCAAAAACTGGAAAAAGTTGGTGACTTGAGTATAAGCCGATCCGCCGTTCTGCAAGCCTCCGCCGCCGGCTGCTTCGTTCCGCAGCGGAAAGAAGCAGGCAGGCTGCTTCTTTCCGCTGCGGAAAGAAGGCTGCTTCTTTCCGCAGTGGAAAGAAGCAGCCTGCTTCGTTCAGGCTGCTTCGTTCCGCAGCGGAAAGAAGCAGGCAGGCTGCTTCGTTCCGCAGCGGAAAGAAGCAGGCAGGCTGCTTCGTTCCGCAGCGGAAAGAAGCAGCCTGCTTCGTTCAGGCTGCTTCATTCCGCAGCGGAAAGAAGCAGGCAGGCTGCTTCTTTCCGCTGCGGAAAGAAGGCTGCTTCTTTCCGCAGTGGAAAGAAGCAGCCTGCTTCGTTCAGGCTGCTTCGTTCCGCAGCGGAAAGAAGCAGGCAGGCTGCTTCGTTCCGCAGCGGAAAGAAGCAGGCAGGCTGCTTCGTTCCGCAGCGGAAAGAAGCAGGCAGGCTGCTTCGTTCCGCAGCGGAAAGAAGCAGCCTGCTTCGTTCAGGCTGCTTCATTCCGCAGCGGAAAGAAGCAGGCAGGCTGCTTCTTTCCGCTGCGGAAAGAAGGCTGCTTCTTTCCGCAGTGGAAAGAAGCAGCCTGCTTCGTTCAGGCTGCTTCGTTCCGCAGCGGAAAGAAGCAGGCAGGCTGCTTCGTTCCGCAGCGGAAAGAAGCAGGCAGGCTGCTTCGTTCCGCAGCGGAAAGAAGCAGCCTGCTTCGTTCAGGCTGCTTCATTCCGCAGCGGAAAGAAGCAGGCAGGCTGCTTCTTTCCGCTGCGGAAAGAAGGCTGCTTCTTTCCGCAGTGGAAAGAAGCAGCCTGCTTCGTTCAGGCTGCTTCGTTCCGCAGCGGAAAGAAGCAGGCAGGCTGCTTCGTTCCGCAGCGGAAAGAAGCAGGCAGGCTGCTTCGTTCCGCAGCAGAAAGAAGCAGCCTGCTTCGTTCAGGCTGCTTCGTTCCGCAGCGGAAAGAAGCAGGCAGGCTGCTTCTTTCCGCTGCGGAAAGAAGGCTGCTTCTTTCCGCAGTGGAAAGAAGCAGCCTGCTTCGTTCAGGCTGCTTCGTTCCGCAGCGGAAAGAAGCAGGCAGGCTGCTTCTTTCCGCAGTGGAAAGAAGCAGCCTGCTTCGTTCAGGCTGCTTCGTTCCGCAGCGGAAAGAAGCAGGCAGGCAAGGCACGGAGATCCGGAGACCTGCCGACGTTTGGGGAGGTTTGGGGAGGAGATCCGGAGACCTGCTGACGTTTGGGGAGGTTTGGGCACCTCCCCAAACCTCCCCAAACGTCGGCAGGTCTCGGGATCTCCGTGCCTTGCCTGCCTGCTTCTTTCCGCAGCGGAAAGAAGCAGGCAGGCAAGGCATGGAGATCCCGAGACCTGCCGACGTTTGGGGAGGTTTGGGGAGGAGATCCGGAGACCTGCTGACGTTTGGGGAGGTTTGGGGAGGTGCCTTGCCTGCCTGCTTCTTTCCGCTGCGGAAAGAAGCAGGCAGGCAGGTCACGGAGATCCGGAGACCTGCTGACGTTTGGGGAGGTTTGGGGAGGTGCCCAAACCTCCCCAAACGTCAGCAGGTCTCCGGATCTCCGTGACCTGCCTGCCTGCTTCTTTCCGCAGCGGAAAGAAGCAGGCAGGCAAGGCACGGAGATCCGGAGACCTGCCGACATTTGGGGAGGTTTGGGGAGGTGCGCGCGCACCTCCCCAAACCTCCCCAAACTTCGGCAGGTCTCCGGACGGCGGCTGCTTGGGAGAGGTGCGCGCAATCCCGGAAGCACCAAAGCCTCGGCCGCGCACAAGTCCTCGGTAAGTTTTTTTTGTTGACTGGAGTATAAGCCGAAGTGGAATTTTTCAGCCCAAAAAGTGGGCTGAAAAATTCGGCTTATACTCAAGTATATACGGTAACCGTTTCTTCCAAATTTGCAGGCAAGCTGAAATTCCTAAAAGTTTAGCTTTTGTTGGATTTCCTTCTTCAGTTTTAAATCAGTGCAACATAGTCTGAGTTTTAAAAAAGTGATGGAAATGAAATTCCAAGGTAGTTTTTCTAATGCTTAACGTCTTCCTCATAGGTGTGTTTGCCTTGTACTCTGGACTGAAACCTACTATGATCCGTGCGTTCCCAGCCAATGGTGCCCTGTTCCTTGCCTACGAATACAGCCGTAAACTGATGATGAACCAGTTTGATAGCTAGAACCTTTATCACAGACTGACATCATTGGAATTATTGTGGTCACCACAGCAATTGTCCAAGTGTGAGTGACAGATTTTAAAATCCAAGAGTGAAATGACTGCGATTTTTTTAAAAAAATGATTTCAGTAAAAATACTGTATTTTCTAAATATTGTGTGCTTTGTGGATTTATGCATTTAGACCAGCACTGATACTACGTGATCTTATAAGGGATTTTAATTACTCACTTCTATAGAAATTTTAGGTATGGGACTTTAAAAAAAGAATGTGCTGCAATACCAATTAACTGTAAGCTTGCAACATAAGTGACTGCATTAGAAGTATCTTAATATTCTGGAAAGCTGAGCAGGAAGTACATTGCAGAGAAGTTTTTATAATGTTCCACATTAGTTAATTTGTATACAACTCTACTTATTGGTGATTTGATTCTTACACAACAGAGAACATTGGAAAGCACCTTGCAGATAAAATCACTTGTAATCCAGTACCCAATATTTCTCTATAATATTCCGTGTTCCCAGAATATAATGCTCTTGTTCTAATCAGCATTCTGTTGATAGAGAAATCAGATTTTTTTTCATCCTCTAATGACATATTATCTACACAAGTCTAAACATTTCTCTTAAAAAGTATTAATATAATCTCCTGTCTTTGGCTATAATCACATTTCTTAGGTGTAGCATGTTATTAGCAGCAATATGGACAACAGTTGGCTCAGCTTCTATAACAATGCTTTGGATTGGAGTGATATTTTAGTCTGCATTTAGCTCACTGACACTGCATCTGAATTCAACGTACAGAACAAGCTTTTAGCTGAAACTCAATGTACTGAACAGTATCCTTCACAAATATGCATGTTACAAACTAATTTTAGATGCGTCAAACATCTTGGAATACAGTAGTAGCAAATTCCGCATTAGATGCTAATTTTGGAAACTCAAAGTAGTATTAATAACTTATTAAACACTAGATCACTTTTTTCAAAATTGGCAGCTTTAAGATGTGCAGGCTTCAACTCCCAGAATTCCCTAGCCAGAATACTAGCTGGAGAAGTCTCAGAGTTGAAGTTCATACCTCTTAAAAGTTGAAAAGTATGCAATATCTGCAACAGATTATATAGCAGAATATCTAATGTTGCTTGACAGGTTTGCATACAAATGATTAGAAGGACTGACAACATTTCAGAATAAAAATACAGCATATGATTTTTGTCGATATTAGATGTTAAACCTGCCTTACATATTACAAAAAATTATTTCTAGATTGTACATTTTTCTGATGCTGGTATAACATTTGACCTATGCTTCCACAGCTACCAATTTTATCATCAAAAATTATTTTTCACATTATCTATTCCAATGCTGGGCAGCATAGTTTAAATGAAATTATAAAATTATATAAATCACACATTGAAACTAGAAGAAACATAGAGGGAAAGTATTTCATTCCTTCAGGATATTGTGCTGCAAACATGAATTGCTAATATATATATGAAATGACAAAACATCAAAGTGGAACTAATATAAAGCTGCTGAAATGGAATTCATGAACAAATAGTATATTGTAACTAGATCAACAGGTAGAATTTCTAGCTTGCTAAAGAAAACATGAAAGGGTTTTAATAAGGAAAAATTTGGGGAGGTTGTTGTGATTCAGGGTCAGCCTGTGGGTTCGGCAGTTGGGTCGGATGACTCAGAGGAGGAGGAGGGGGGTGTTGAAGACCTTGCTGAGGGGGTTGAAGACCTTGCTGAGGGGGTTGAAGATCTTGCTGATGAGAGCCCTCAGTCAGGCCCCTCCCACTTGGTCACCACGGAGACCCAGCTGTGTGAGCCTGACAGCGTGGATGAAGATGACCCACAGCTGGCCCTGTTCAAGGACACCCGACGCAGGAGGCAGTCAATTAGGAGTAGACAGAGGAAGGCAATGGGGCTTCTCGGAAGGAGGCAGAGAGAAGCCACGCCCTGAACTCTATATAAGGGGAATGTGTGGGGAGGGCTGGTTTGCTGAAGGCAACCGCTTGGATAGTTCGTGTTTCTTAAAGCTCCGGTTTCTTGGTTCGTGTCTTGTTTGTTTTTGTAGTAATAAATTTGGCAGGCGTAATTCCAGCCTCTTGCCTTATTGTAAAAGGGGTTGCCCCTGCCTTTTCTGCAGGGCTGGTAGCAGGCTGGTACAGAACAGAGGTAATGTAATCACTTACATGCATTATCTATGGTGAAGGAGCCATCATCATTACATATCATAAATTCCAGCCATTTTAAAAACAAAGCAACTTTTCCTAACATGATATTCTCCATACACATACCCCTATCATGCCTGGAAACTGAACTGTGAATTTAAAGCCTTCCCAGTCAATGTAAATTGTGAAACTAACTGTTCTTACAATGTTTGGAGTTCCCACATGAGGGATAAAAATTATAAAAAATATACCAGGTCAGAAACTCAGTGAAAGGCCAATGGAATGCAGAGAGGGAGGAAAAGCAGGTAGAATCTCTCCAACCTTGGGGCATCATGGCTCACACATGAATCTGATGAATCTGGCATTAGAAGCCATTACAATATAGTTAAGCCACATCTCCAGACTCCCAGTCATAAACTGCAATTGGAAATTGGCCAATAACCCAGTCATTTTGGGGGGGATAGAAAGATAAAAGCTTTTTAAAAGGTCAGAATAAGATAACGAAGAACTTGTGAACTTGTTACTGAGTTTACACAGAGGGATAGGAACAGAAGAGAGCAGTAAAACTCACTGAAGACCCTTTAATTTTCTTACACAGAATCCAGATGGCAAAATTAATTGTCATCATGATAGTGCACTAGGCCTTAGTTTTATTTTTACATTCAAGGTGATTCTGAACACTGAGAAGGAGTAGTCTCAAAATACAGTTGCATATCAGGTGCAAAACCAGGTTACTAAATTATTATGCAATTCCCAGTTAAGTCTGTTTCTGCTTGCTTCAGTCATGGGTCAGTGAAATATAACTCCACAGCAAAATTATCTCTGAACATCTTCCACATCTTTGGCTTGTTTAAGTTATCGATTTCATTTCTTGTGAGGAAAAGTCTAGGGAAAAGAGAAAAAACCCCAGTTCTCTAATGTAAATTATTTAAACTTTTGCACAGAAGAGAACAAAATAGTTTTTCTAATAACACTGCATTTTCAAATAACTTTTCCCAGAAAAATATTCAGCTCTTCAGCAACCCTTCGGTTCCCCTTAAGAATGCACATGCCTGCCTCCTGTGCATGGCTAGTGCCATTGTGACTCTGCAAATGCTATCATTCACCTCCAAACATTATTCATAGAAAAAAATGACAGGTGTGTCATATCTAAGAAAGCTGAATTTTCAAACACATAAAACTCACACTTTCATGAGTATTGGCATTTGGCAATACTCATTTATGATGATGACACAAATTGATGCACTTGGAAGGGAACAGCGTATAAATGCCCTCAAATAGGTAAATATAAATAGTTTGAGAAGAGCATAGTTTGGGAAAAGAATATAATAGCTTGAATGCAAAATAAATTCTAGTCAACATTAAATGTATTTCCAACATTAGTAAACAAGTAATATCAAATGTAGCTTAATAGTCTAAAGAAAGAATTAACACTTGCAACGGAAATTATTCCCTTGCTTAAAAGCACTTAGGTGCCACCCTAGTATTTTGTATCTCCTACATGGCAAATAAAATTACCTGCAGTGACAAACTGAATGGTACCATTGAGGACTTATTTTCAAAAAAAGTTGTGAACTTTTACTAAATAATTACATAACTTTTCTTAGAGACTTAGTAAGCTTTATAAATCCATTAAAGTAAAAACTGTAATACGAACATCCCTCTACATGGCAGAGGCATTTTTTTTAAGTTGGTGTTCTCTGAGGAGTTGACTTATACTAAGCAATATGAAAAGGCAGGCCTCCTTTTCTCTATAGATTATCCATAAAATATACACAATCCCATAGAAATAAAGAAATGCCGGTCTGTTTCTGTGGAGGCTTGAGCTAGGTTTCTGTAACCTAAAGTCTTTTATACCCTGGCTCACAGGTCTGGGTGCATTTTGGCTTTCTTTTCCATGTGTACTTAAACATAAAACTTACTGGTAGTCCCGTATAAAAGCTGTATGGAACCAAAAAAAGAAAGCACAGCCATCATAGCCGTTTGGAATATCCTAAATTTTTTTAAAAGACAAGAAATACAGTTAATGCTACTTGGATAAAACATCAAGCCATCATCACAGCCAAATCATAGAAATAACTGAAATTGACTTCCGGTTTGCCATCGCAGTGTTGGCAGACGTATAGAGGTGAGCTCCGTCTTCAGTGTCCAGTTTTATCCCGCCGGGGGACCCTGGAAAGGGTCGAAAGTTGCCCTGTAGGGGCGATGAGCAAGGAGAGGACCCCTGTTTGATTGCGGAAGGACAGTAGCCCTTCCGCTTGATCTGGGGCAGCTCTCCAAACTGGCGGGGAAAAGATCGGCCATAGCAATATGGCTCGTCATTAAGCTGCTGACAGCCGAAGTCAAAACTACAACCAAGCACCTTTAAAGCAACGCGGATGAAACTGGGTGAGATTTGATCTTCTCTTTAAGACTTTAAATATTTTTCCTGGAAAAGCTGCCCAAAGTATTTCTTCCCCCTGTGAGGAGAGAGGGAAGGGAATTCTTACCCCACCCTCTTAAGAACAGCGGCGATTGACTACCTAAGGAAAAAGAGCAATTGTAAGAACAATTCTAACTTAATTGGATGCATATACCTTTGAAATTTGGAAACTAAAAGTTTTCCTACCCTTACTGGAGATATTGGCTTTTATTTAAAAAGAAAAGAAATAAATCTTGAAAAACTATTATTAAACTCAGGATCTAAAATTTTTTAAACGTCATTGGTGACATCTTGCAGTAAAATATGCTATTACAATTTGTTATTGACTAAAAAGACTTGGCTGGAAACGCAGAAATTAGAAAAAACCCTCTGAACCTTGACATGCCACCTGTGAGAAACACAGCTGTAAAGAAGGAACTGCAAGACAGTTTATCTGGCCTGTTTGAACTATGAAGATAAACCTTTACTGACTTTCAGAATTATATGTGAGAAATCGTTTTCCTATTTCTTCACATGAGAAGTCTTTGTTACTACATGAGATGATGGAATACTTTGGACTATAAATTCTTACCTGCCAAGCAATTTTCACTATAAGACTATCCACAACACGTGAAACAGATGTCACACATCTAGCTACAAAAACTATTTTTAACATTTGATTTTAAAATCCTTAATTTAATACATTATCAAGAGAATATGGATGAAGATCAGGAAAAAAAATCCTTTCTACGTTGAAATCAATACATGAAACCATTCTTTCAGCATGTCACAAAATAAGAGGCAACATAAAGGAACAAGATGCCAGCTTAAATATACAGACCCAGATTTTGACTACAACCAAAGATCCAACAATGCAGAAAGCAACAGGAGAAATGGAACAACTAAATATTAAAACAGAAGACCCAACAGACCATCAGATCCAGCCAATGGGGAAATTGGAAAAGAGAGTGACAACATTGAAAATGGAAAAGATTTTTTTCATAAATCAGAAGAAACTTTAGGAAAAGGAAGAACAGACTGAATGGAAGATAAACTGTGGGAAACTGGAATAATGGGGAGGTGATCAAAGAAATATAATGAGGCTAGTTCTTCCAAAAAAATGTAATTAAATGGTTTTCTTAACTCAAATAATACACACAATAATAGAGGGAGAACTGTTTGATGAATTAAAAGTACTGACATGGATGGTTAGTTGGCAAAGGAAAAAAGCCAGAGTAAGGCTGAAAGAAACTAGGGTTTTGATTTATTAGGGGGGGATTTTATACTATTGATTAGAAGGTTGAAGATAGTTGAATATAGATAATTCTTTTTAGAAAATAAAGTAATATTATAACTGAATAGGTAAGATCTGTTATAAGATTAATAGATTTTTGGTTTAATATGGTAAAAAAAGAATTTTTAGAAAATAGAATAAGATTATATGCAAATAGATAAGACGTATATTTAGAATATTAGATTTTGTTATAAAAAGGGGGAAATGTAGAAGTTGAGATAAGGGAAACACTAGTTACCTAAAGCTTAGAAACTATAACATAAAAAATGTTAAGTTGAATATTGAGGAGAAATGAAAGCCTGGGGGGAAAAGGATACAACAGGACACTGATGTATATAGGATTGAATGTAAACACAATTAAGATATGTATAAGGTTAAAATTATTGATAAATGTAACAAAGATGGTTTTACTTAGTTCATAACAATAAGAATTATATTCAATTCAATATGAGATAGTAGATATTAAAGGATAAAGTGAGGAAATATCTGAAGGTGTAACTTGAGATTTTTGCTAAAGATCTGTGTATGTTATGGAATCATTGATTACCCAGTCACCACGTTGCTTTTTAAATGTTTAATTGTAAAATTAGAAAATCAATAAAATATTATAAAAAAAGAAAGAACTGAAATCCATAACATGTCTTCAGCTGGTCACATCTGATCAATTTATGTAGAGAAATCTGGCCACTTAAGGCTGCAAAACAGAGAAGCCTGAAGTTTCTTTCAATCCAAATCAACAATTGGTCAGTTTGAGACATGGCTATGTAATTTCCTTAATAACAATATGGAAGTAGTTTGCCGCTGCTTTTTAGGCTTTTTTAGTCTGGCATTTCCTGCTGGACTCCAAAACAGGCCTACCAAGCTTAGTTTTTCAAAGTCAGCCAAGTTTGGTAGGTGGGTATAAGGTCAGCAGGATACTTAAACCATTTAAAGGTTTTGTGCCTGAGATGGAATGGAATGACTATTTCAACACAGTTACAAATGTGACAGGTATACAAAAATTCACCATTTCTCAACTTACAGAAGTAGCTTCAAATCTGACTTTCACATCGTTTCTGATGACAGGACAGTTCTTCAAACCAATTACTACCAGGTCATTTTCATGATCAAGGAACAACTGAAACAAAATATAAACACATCTTATTCTCACTCACTAAAAGTTTCTCACTCAACGCAAGACTGTAATTTATTAGTTCTTTTTCTCATGCACTGAAATCACCACGGAGGAGCATGGAGGGAGGTGCAGCTCATTATCTGTTAATATTTCAGTAAGTCTCTCCACTCGAGAGGACAAGATTATGTATGTGAGAGACTGAAAGTCCTATGCATATGGCATTACCCATTCTGGCTCAAAAGGAAATTTTAAAGGTAAGAAGTCATGCCATAAAACTGCCATTTAGCTCTTGAACAGATTATACAGTTCTATAAGTATATAACCTCATGCAATATTAAAGAGCTCTCCACTAGTGCTTTAGGTATAAATTAACTCTATTTTGAATGCAGCTTTTCATAAGACTAGCTTGCTTCTCAAAAATTACTTATTTCAAGGCACGAACATTAAAAACACATTCTTCTCTGACCCTCAGATGGATTAATGCCACCTCTAGTTAATTTATCACTATTTGTGGGAACTTAACTGACATATAATAATCTATCAGCCTTTCTGGATGTTAGTCAAATAGCACGCTAGCTATTTTCGTAAAAAACTGCAAAAGGATCTGTTATTCTCACAACACAGCCAATAAGAATAGCAGAAGCTGCCATATTGCAAGTCAGATTACTGGTGTGCCTAGCGCTTTCTTTGTTATGCTGGTTCTCCAGGATCTCAAATAAGAAATTTCTCCTTCCCATTTATAGATTCTAGAGCAGAGGTGTCAAACTGCCGGCCCACGGGCCGGATGCGTCATGCCAAAACCACGCCCACCCCATTGCCGGCAACGGAGAAAAAAATCATGATATGTCACGACACATCACATGATGTTGTGAGTTTGATACCCCTGTTCTAGAGACAGAACTGAAACAAATACCTGGCATGCATCTGTTAAGCACGGCCCTTCTCACTACTTTATTCATCACTGCCTATTTGAAATTGTTCAATCAGTGAATTCAAAGCAAGGGTGCATCAGTTTTCATTGCAGTACGCGGATCTGTGCTGCAATTGAACATGGAATGAATGGGAATTCTATCAACTCCCAATTGTCTTGGGAGTTTCCCGGTACTCCCATGTTACACCTTTGCTCCGCGAGCTGCATTGGTTACCAGTTGTCTTCCGGGTGAGGTTCAAGGTCTTTAGTGATGGTTTTTAAGTCCTTACATGGCATGGGTCCGGAATACCTCGGGGACCACCTGCTGCCGGCGTCAACTCCCCTCCGCCCAGTGCGTTCCCACAGAGAGGGCCTCCTCAGGGTGCCTCCGGTCAGAGAATGTCAGCTGGTGGCCCCCAGGGGCAGGGCCTTCTCTGTGGGCGCCCCGGCTCTGTGGAATCAACTGCCGGTTGAGCTCCGGATGGCACCGGATCTCCGCTCCTTCCGGCGCGAGTTAAAGACCCATTTATTCGAACAAGCTGGCCTGGCCTGATGGGGAGTCAACTTAGGGTTTTAATTATTTGTATATTCTTACTGTTTTATTTTGGGCAATAATTTAATTCTCTTTTAACTTTTGTACTTTTGTATTTTTATTATATGCCCTGTTCACCGCCCTGAGTCCTTCGGGAGAAGGGCGGTATAAAAATTTAATAAAACTTAAACTTAAAAACTTAAACAAATCCTGGCCTTCATGACTGCAGGATCCTTAACATGAAGCTCTGACCTTGCAGTTCATTAATGTTGCACAAATGCACTGAAATGCTACTTCCTTCTTCATGATTATCTTTATTCTGAAATCAGTCCCATTGCCCTTACCAACTCCTAAAGAGGGGAAAAAGGAGAAATGGAGACAAAGACACGCATTAGATGATTACTGGAATCAAACAACAGAATGAATATTTTAAAACAAAAATATCCTGTGATGTTGCAAAATGACCAGCTTTTTCATCTCCTAGTCCTTTCCAATCCAGTTTAATATGTTCTGACAATTTGACTATGTAAATGCTAGGAATACAATAATGTTTACAGGGTTGCTAGTCTATCAATCCATTATTCCTAGCTTGTTCTACTTTCAAGCTGCCCAATAAATGCCTCCTTTTACTTGATCCATATCTAAGCAAGCATTCCTTTTTCACTCTTCACAAAAAGACTAAACTGACATTGTGTTTTTCTATGTTTCATGTATGTCTATGCATTTATGTATCCATTGATTTTGGGGAAAATGCAGTTATAGTTTAAAGGAAAACTATTCAATAGGGAGGTAGATTAAAAATTGCAGGTACACTGAAAAATCTCAACAGCTTTCAATTTCATGACAGCAAACTTGCCTTCTGAAACTTGCAATGCTGCTAAACCAGCCATTTTGTATTTGTGTACTTTCTCCAAATGTGCAAGCACATTTCTACAATGGGAAACCTAAAATGCTGAGAGACAGGTTGAGTAAAGAATCTCCATCAAACACAAGGCAGCTGGTCAATTCACTTCCTGAAATAACATCAGTAGGCTAAAACGGCACCAACACAAGGATATGTTATAGCTGCTACCCTGCTGAAATGGTTGGCTGAACATGTGTGGAAGTAGACTGGAGGCTTTGAACATCCTGTTTTAAGATGGTACTGGTCTGTTCTAGCGACTTGCTTGGAACTCAGAAGAGACGCTACAGGGATCCCAACTCATAAAAGTATCCTAAATAAATCTAGTGTCTTCATGTCCAGTTTGAATAAGGTATAAAAGACTGGGCATAATATAGACAATGTCTTATCCTGCATAAAGAAGTACAGAAAAAATAGACTTAACAGCCAGAGAAAACAAACTAAAAATCTAATGCAAAATCATGTTTTACCTATTTCTATAAAAAATGAGTGACTCTTAAATCAGATGTTCCTTCTGATTAAACTACTTAGACTTTCCCTTTGATTCATAAACATTCTAGCCATTTAATAGAGGTGGTTCAAAGAGATGTTACAACTCCACTCTTTCTTCCACCTTAGTTCTGTAACTTCTTTCCAAGCTCTTCCCCAAGCCTTTGTTTGTTTTTCAAATTCAATCTCCAACAGAGGGAGATGAGACAGTCTGATTCAACAGAACCAAGAGCCATGCTTTATTAGTGGATATGAACTGACCAACTAGGATGAGTCCGGCTGGCTGTAACTGTCAAGCATATTCAGCCTGCCCATTCACAGCCCTACTCTGATGGTACTACTGTGTGATGAAAGGAGCCCAACTGTGATCTAAGTGCTGAGACTGCATAAACAACTGGACAATCCCCTTCCTACTGCATTTTAGTGGCACTTACCTTGGATAGCATAGAGTTTTATGCATTTGATTCTGAAAAGCTTCTCTGGTGGGAGGATCAGGTTGTATTCTGATTTCAAGATTTCATAATATTCTACATATCGACTCTGCAAATAAAATTTAGGAGTGCCTTGAGACAAAAATAATTTTATATAGAAATCTAGAGTAAATATAAATAGTCATACCTCTATAAAACCAAAACCTTAAGGAAAGCAAATGTCCTATTAATCCAAAAAATGGAAAGTCCATTTATAATGTTATGTGGGGAAGTCCTTGGGAGACGGGGCAAAGAGATATCGCCCAGGAAATGGTCAAGTGAGGAACAGCGTACCCTGCAGTTGGATGGTAGGCGGGGCAACAGAAAGGACCTCCCTGAGCTTCTCAGGTTGTAAAGGAGACAGTAGGACAATTGTACTTTCAGACTTGCAAAACTGATGTCAGCCTTACCAAGTAGACCAGACATGAAACAAGATCACATAAGCTAATTCTACTTGATTGTGAAGCTACATGAATAGAAACTTGAAAGTCTGAAGGCACAGCCTGAAAAACTAAGGAGCATCCCTTCTGAACCTCTTGCCCCACTGACTATCCAGCTGTGGGCTGCTACGCTGTCTCTTATCTGATCATTCCCTAGGCCAGGGGTGGGCGACCTTGGCTCTTTTATGACTTCTGGACTTCAATACCGAGAATTCCTGAACCAGCCATGCTGACTCAAGAATGCTGGGAGTTGAAGTCCACGAGTCACAAAAGAGCCGAGGTTGCCCACCCCTGCCCTAGGCAGCATCTCTTTGCCCCGTCTCCCAAGGTATTTCTCATATCATTCTCTGATGTTTGACTTCGTAAGGGGGAGAATTTAATATTCATGTCCCAAGCTTTGCTTAACCAAAAATGACCAAACCCCAGCTATCAGGACTGGAGGAAAGGCAGTGAAGCAGAACTTTTAAAAAATGCAAGGTAAAAACAGAAAATACGTATTTAAATTACACAGCTATTTTTGTGCCAATCAATTGTATTATTATTATTTTTTATTCAACCTTACACATAGCTTCATAGTAAAAAAAAATTACCTGTGATGGAGTTTCAACACCCTGAAACTTGGTGCTGGCAGTTTCATCAGTTCTTCTTTTACCAAAGTACTCCAAACTTTCCTTTAAAAATGAGAATTGTGTTACTATAACTACTGCAGCATCTTACAGTATTCGGTTTAGAGATCTTATATCAGAAAAGTGCACAACTGGGGGTCAGCAGAGTGCCTCAGGGCTACACATTTGTAAGTGGCATGCCAGAGCTTACACTTCAGAAAATAGATGTGCTCAAGAAAACCAAGTGGGCAGAGTGGAGCAAAACTTAATTTGGATTTAATTAAAGAAACAATTACTTTAACACATATTTAATTATTTTCCTTTTCAGTCATATTGTAAATTACAATTCATAAGCAATTTTGGGAAGAACTACGGGCAGCCACTAAGCTAACACCAACTTTAAATAGAGTTCCAGGAGACATCCAAATAATTACAAGTTGGTCAACTTAATATTTGCTGCAGGCAGGCAGGTAAAATAGTAGTCTGAGAAAAAGAACAACTCGACACATATAGGAAGAAGCTTTGTTGAAGGAATTTCACACGGTGACAGAACAGCTTTTTCGGCTCTATTACATGAAGTCTTGGATATGGCAGATTCAAACTCCTTATCAAAGATGATACTGAACAAACAAGAAATTGTATGCTAGGTGGTTTGGTCAAGCCACACTGAAAGTATCAGTTTTTAATTCCATTTTACCTCTGGAACCCACACAGAAGAAACTATGGGAGGTAGCACTTCAGATACTTTAACTCATTCAGAAACAAGAGGGAAAATATCAACATTACTTTGTTACCTGCGCAGTCTTAAACAGGCCGGTGTCAATAAGCCAGATGCAAATCATAGTTCCAGTCCTACCTGCATCAAAAAGGGGAAATTGGTGACTTAGAAATAATGATATTGTGTTTACTTGTCCCGAAGAATGAGGCTATGAAAGCATCAGTATTAAGCAATCCCACCCCTGTACCTCCAAACAAATCTGAAACCTGAACTTACGAAAAATTCACCCTGCACATCTAACACCAAGTAATGCAAACAGTCTTCGCAGATAGCTACTTTCAGTGAATGCTAAATCTATTGAGCCATGGTGGCGCAGTGGTCAGTATGCAGTACTGCAGGCTACTTCTGCTGACTGCCGGCTGCCAGCAGTTCAGCAGTTCAGGTGTTAAACTACCATTCTTGGAAGGTCAGTAAAATGAGGACCCAGATTGTTGAGGGCAATATATAAACTGCTTAGAGAGGGCTGTAAAGCACTGTGAAGCGGTATATAAGTCTAAGTGCTACTGCTATTGCTGAATTTCCACGCATCCCAGATAATGACTGATAATCTAAGGTTTTCAGAAGGGCTAAAAATAACATTCCCCTTGAGTATGTCTGAAAGATACTGGATCACTACAGTGCATTCTGCATGGGGCTGTTTTTCAAGACCACGTGAGGCTACAGTCAGCACATCCCTTAACTAATACATTATCTGAAAACATTTTATCAGCCCTTCAGCATTAATACTGACAGATGCTAGCCTCTTGAGTCCAATTCAGGGAGCCATTTTACACACTCTCCTGCCCCAGAACAATTGTCAAAAGAGGGATCTTTGGGATTTCCAAGCCAGAGAGTTCGCGTACCTTTCCCACCTTTACAGTGTATTGCTATAACATTGTGGTTGTCCTGTTCCATCCATTGCCTCACACTGGCAGTGAATATGAGCATCTCCCTTAAAGAAAAGGAAGAATGCCTTATTTAAGAGCTTATGTATATATTACTGTGGAAAAATTAAAATGTTCTCTCCTTTATCAGAACAGTGGAATTTCTTATAACCACACACCATTTCCGTTTAAGCATCTTTAGATTACCTCTGGAGATAAGCCAGAACATAGTTCATAGGAGAGATTTTTAAGGACTTTCCACTAAAAAGACTTGCACTGCTGCTCACAATTGGAAACAAGCTGAATTTATTAAGAGTTTTCTTCTTTTGGGGAGAGGAGACAGGCAGATTAGGCTGGAGGGCTTTTGTGAGGAAGGGCATTTTGACAGATATTAAGATAGATTATGGGAACAGAGGAAGGGTCTTTATAGGATAGTAGTCTTTCTTGGTAAAAGCAGGACTACTGAGTCCAGTGTGTGGGTGTATGTTGGCTTGTAAGGGAGGCATATGTATTATGAGCTTGTAAGGGAGGGATATGTATGATGAGCACACCATTAAGGATAGCAGCAGGACAATCCATTATGATGGATGGAGAGGTACATGATGAGGCCCAGAAAAGCAATTGTGAGGAAGAGCAATCAACAATTTGATGACCATCCCTGCTTCTATTCGGTGAGTTTGATTCTGGATTTATACTGTCACCCCTTCAAGGTAGACCAGACTAGGAAACTGAAATCATGCATCTCACTGTCTCATCTCTGGGTTTAGGATTGACAGCTGGTTATAAAACAACCATTTTGTACAGCACTTTGTTCCCTGGGATTTTTTGACCCGCTGACTTTTGTGAAGGAAACAGCCCACTCTCCAGCATGATTCCATCACCTGTTCAACAGCCCTTCTGGCTTCTTCTAGGAGCCAGGATGGACCCTCTTGAAACAAGGCTATCAGTGCTTTGTTTCAAGGGAGGCATTGTGAGGTTATGTTATCCTCCCTTAACAGGTTTTACTGGGATGCAGCTGTTTTAATGATTAACATCTCATCTCTGACACTCTTCTGTGTAGGAAAGATTATGGAACAGATAGAAAATGTCCTAAGACACAGAAGTCTTTGAAATCTTTTGAATCAGGGTTCAGGCATGGGAATAAAAGGGCATTAGTCGTTCTGGTTAATAACTTTTGCTAGGACATGGATGAAGTGTACCCCTCATGAGCAGCTCTTAAATACCATCCACTGTGGCATCATTCTGGACCCCCTCAGAGGGCTAGCTATTGGAAAAACTGTTCTTCAGTGGTTCTGCTCCTTCCTGAATAGGTGGTTCCAGTCTTAATGGGGAAGGAGGAGTTGACCTAGTGGCTGCATCCTCTACTTTTAAACATCTACCGTACATGAAACCACTCAGAGAAGGCATCTGATGGTTTAGGATGAGGTGCTAGCAATATGCTGATGATACTTAATTGTATATGCCAGTTCAGTCTGGCTGAAGATACTATACAAGTCTTGTCCAATGCTGGGAGACTCTTAGCATTTGGATGGAAGAAAACATGTTAAACTTAAACCCAGCAAAATAGAGTTGTTTTTTGTTTGGACTCACAACTCCTAATAGAAGAGTAGGCCAAGCTGTAATAATGAGGCCCTTAGTTTCAGCTGGTACACCAGCTGCAGCCGTGCCTTGACTGGGAATAGCTTCTTACAATGACTCCTGCCCTCATCACCCCTTGCTGGGATAATTGCAAAGCACATTACATGGGGCTACATTTGAAAACCATTCAAAAACCACAGCTCATACAGAATGTGGCAGTCTGTGCGCAGCCAGGTGCTTGACCATGTTATACCATTTCTGCAAATCCTGCAGTAATGTCCTGGTGGCTTGTGGATGGAAATCAAAGTGCTAGTTATAACCTACACCACCCTTTATGGCTTCACTCTTAGTACCTTCAGGTTAGCCTCCTTCAAGTGGATTTGACCTGTCCAAGGCTTTTCTCTTGGGAGAAGCTGCTGGTATTGCTTTATTTCTAGAAAGTGATGGGGCTGAAGTCCAGAGGCACTATTTCTCTCTGATGACTCCTGCCCTCTGGAATCGTCTCTCTCTGGAGATGAGATTGAGTTCACTGATTATAACTTTCAGGAAACAGGTTAAAAGTAAATTATTCCAGAGGGCCTTTGAGTATTAACTAATGTTGCAGGGTTCGGTTATACAGAGTTTTTAATTAATTTATATTTTATTTGTACTTTATTATTGTGAACTGCCAACAGTTGTGAGATAGCAGTATATAAATTCAATAGACTATAGATTTTTATAGATTATATATTTTCATAGACTATAGCTATCTGCAAACTTTAAACAACTGGATTTGGTTTATTCAGCCTTAATTTACTGTCAAATCTACAAAGCACCATTGCAGAATCATACTTACGCCAAAGTGGGAACATTGTGGTCATCAATAAACATCCGTTCCACTCTATAATGGAAAATCTCTGGGTCATAGCCCTGCTCACCTGCAGGAAAAAATATTATACAAATATTATGTATATAAACAAAGATCCATTAGGAAGATTCCAAAGCAATACTTTGGACAAATATCTAGATCTTAAATGGTACTTGGGCACTATTTACCCCACAATTCCCCTTGGGCATTGACCAGACTCCTTGCTCCACCTGATTTTTATTTATTTATTTTTACATTAAAATGCACACCCACAGCTTTTAAAATGGGAAACTGCGTATTTTCATCCTTCTCTGTTCTTTCCTGAATATCTGGGTTCCTTAAGAAAATAAAAATGTTAAGCAACTTTAATCAATATCTTTAGTTTTGAAGTGTGCCCATCTGCTCAGAAAAAGGACAACACTAAGCCAGGGCAATATAGCATATTCAATAAAAGGAATACTAACAACATGGCAGGTAACATTCTGGCAAAACTTTACTTTGAAATTGGTTACATCCCTGCCAGCCATCAGGCAATCTTTACCAGTAACTGTTTTGCAACAGTACCACTTGTTCTCAAACTTTAAATGTACCTATTCCAAAAAGGCTGGCAACCTCTGATCTATACCAAATTTTATATGTTTGATGTAAATTTGCCCTCCCTCTAATTAGTCAGTGGAAGTTCCAGTTTTGACAACAGATTGGAGTTTTTTAAAATTAGCAACAAAAACATCTATGATTCTTCTGCTTTATAGAATCAGATGTATCAAATTATAATATGTATTTCATCTCAGTAATCAAAGCCCAGCAGGGCATGGCCCTCTGAAGTGTCAATATCTATATGGTTTATTAAATACATACACAAAGATGCATCCCATTAAACTGTGTAAAAAAAAAAAGCAAAGCTATATTAATTCCAAATTTCTACTGGAGTTGACAGGGTAGCAAACAGCAATATGTTCAACCCTCCTCCTTGCAATTATACTGAATTTTGTTGCTGACAGAAACAGTTAACATCTATGGTTTTTAGGTAGTTGCTGAGCTACAGGTAGTCCTCAACTTACGACCACAATTAGGACCAGAATCTTTTATCAGTGAATGACACAGATGTTGTAAACCTAGAAAAGTTTGATTTAACACTTGCCACGAGGCTTGACATTAAGAAGTGAACTGAAGAAAATAGTCTATAACTGAAGTAGTTTTTTCTCTTCTAGATGTTTTATACCTTCCAGGTGTTTTGACGTTACAACTCAAGAAGTTTCAGTCAGTGAGGTATTGAACCCATCAGATGGAGACCACTAAGTTGGGAAAACATGAACTGAGGTAGACTAAATAACAGTCATTATGCTGAAGAGGTTAAAAAAAGTGGGAATATGTATATAGCTTAAGGCTATCATAAAGACTGAGTTCTGTATCATTCAGACCTTTATTTTAAAAGGAAGCAGTTACTGATTTAGTGTGGTATGGTTAAGATATGTGATACCAAGATTCATGTCCTCCCTCAACTATGGACATTCACTGCATATCTAGAAGGCAAAGCTAAGACTGAAGGTGGTGGATGGCCTGGCTTGTGATGAGAACAGATGCAGTTGAAGTTTTCCTGACTGCTCCAGTCTTGGTGACTAAGAAACAAAGTAATACTTACTACAAAGATTGTAGACTTTGTAGTGGTCTTCATGTTTTGTATCCAAGAACTTTGCAACTTCCTTATAAAAAATAATAATTTATTTTAATTGTCAAGGTGGCTTGAATTATTAATGACTTTATTTATCTAACTGGTTTCAGATAGAAAGTATTCGAGGAAGATTCAAATCTCAGAGGGTTTTGACGCTGATATAGAGACATACAGCAACCTCCTGCATTCTGACTTCTACTTTCATAATTTCCAACCATTATGCTGGCTAAATTATAAATACTGGTATTGCTAAAGTCCATCAATAAACTAAAGCAGTACTCAGGGAAAAAGACAAACCACAGTACATATTCTTACAGATCAGTCCATCCATTGATAAGCTGACTCTTGAATTTTTAATCAAAATGCTGTACCATGAAAAATGTATCACCCAGGTTAGCCAACCCTAAAAATTTGTTTTAATTTCCACAATTTGCTTATCTTCAGGTGGCACATTATCCATGGTATTTTGATTAAAAATTCGAGGGTCAGATTCTCTGCTTATATACAGGTAGTCCTTGACTTACGAACCATGAGCCCAAACTTTCTTTTGCTAAGCAAGACAGTTGTTAAGTGAGTTTTGCCCCATTTCATGACCTTTCTTGCTACAGTTGTTAAATGAATCACTGCAGTTATTATTAACACAGTTGTTAAGTGGCTCTGGCTTCTTCATTTACCTTGCTTGTCAGGTCACAAAAGGTGATTACATGATCCCGGGACACTGCAACCATCATAAATAAGAGTCAGTTGTCAAGCATCTGTATTTTGATCATGCAACCATGGAGATGCTGCAACAGTCGTGTGAAAAAAGGTCATAAGTCACTTTTTTCAGTGCCATTGTAACTTTGAACAATCACTAAATGAACTATTGTAAGTCGAGGACAACCTGTATATGTATTTTTAAAAAGTACTACCATATAAGCCCATCCATGGACAACCTGAACTTAGTTTTGGGGGTATATTTTGGCAGCTAAAATTCCCTGCTGATCCATGAGTATATGTGGATACGTGCTTATCATACCGTAATCCATAGTGTGGAGGACCTATAGTAAATATTCATACTGATTTTTTATTCAAAACGCAGAATGCATTTTTGCTTTATCTGCAAACTCAAAGGATTATACTTTGCACTGCTAAATTTGATAGTTGCTGAAGGAGCCAGATAGTCAGAATTCTGCAGAACAATTTAGAAGAGGGATTGAATACCACTGAATACCATTATTATATTAACAGAAAAACAAGTTGGAAGGAACCTTAGAGGTCTTCTGGTCCAGAGGTCACCAACCTTTCCCAGTTGGCGGACCAGAGGGAAAGGGAGGGGGAAGCATTTTACATGTGCATGTGCGCACAAATGAGTCCAAGAGCATGTGTGCGCTGCAAACGTGGTGGCGTGCCCCGTTCTTGCACGCTGCGGTGTCCCATTTTCACATCCCATGGCACAGCGGTGTTTTTGCGCCCCATGGCATGGCAGCATCCTGTTTTCGCACCCCAAGGCGCAGCGGCATCCTGTTTTTGTGCCCCGCAGCCACAGTGCTAGCACAACTATGGGGGGGGGGCGCGGACCACAGGTTGGGGATCTGTTCTAGTCCAGCCCTTTGCTCAAGCAGGAAACCCTATACTATTTTAGACAACTTGGCTGTTCAATCTCATCTTAAAAGCTTCCACTGTTGGAGCAACCGCAATTTCTGGAGGCAAGTCGTTTGACTGATTGTCAGGAAATTTCTCCTTAGTTCTAGGTTGGTTCTCTCCTTGATTAGTTTCTATCCATCGCCTCTTGTCCTGCCTTCAGGTGCTTTGACCCATCTCTTCTTTGTGGCAACCCCTTAGATATTAGAAAACTGCTATCATGTCCCCACAGTCCTTCTTTTTATCAGATTAGACATACCCAATTCCTGCAATCACTCTTCATACCTTTAGCCTCCAGTCCCCTGGTTAGTACATTGACACTTTTATCGGCACAATTTAGGGTTGTGATATATAGTCGAGTATCATCAACATAGGGTTTGCTGCTTGAGCAGGCGGTTGAACTAGAAGACCTCAAAGGTCCCTTCCAAATCTGTTATCCTGTTATTCTGTTAATAATGTTATTAAATCCCTCTTCCAAATTGGTAAGTTCTACAGGCCTCAGAATGCATAATCAACTGCCAAGGATCCATTCACCATATGAGATGCTCATCCTTGAATGCATCAACAGTTGAAAACCGTTTCATTGACAAATAATAATACCAGTAGCAACATTCAAAAAAATAGCAATAGTGAACAGGTCTTGAGTAGTTATTTCTCACTGCTTATCATTGAAACCCATTTTTTCATATGTTAAGTAGATGTTAAAATTATATATGGATTCGTGCCTAAAGCTATGAGGGGAAAAAATCCCAAGGGCAGACTATATTTTACTTGCAATATAGCTTTAACTTCCAAGAGGTCTTTTCTTCTGCAATTAATGTGATATCTCTTACAGTCATACTAAAATTAAACACCACCAATAACAATTGGGAGTAGAGGAAAACAAAAAGGAGGATTCACAGAATAACAGAAATTATTTCCATCAGCTTTTAATCTTTAGATTACCGATATAGGATTCCTGTAGAAAGCTTGCTGTCCAGAAGATGGAAACGACATTGCTATAACACGAGCTAACGAACAGATACAAATAAGCAAAAAAGAAAGAAAACGTTAAGATCTGCACTGTGAGACCAATGGGAGATTTTTCCATAGGTTCACTATTTTTGAGTAGAGTCATGTGAAAAAGTAAGTATACCTCATTTTTTTAATGTTTTCAACCTATTTCAACATACAAATATTTGATCTTTATTTCAACAATATTAATACCGTAGATAAAATATTAGAAATAAGCAGTGGTGGGATTCAAATGTGTGAACCACCAGTTCTCTGTGTGGAAGCCGCTTTCGGAAGTCCATTCTGGGCCTGAGCAACAAAAAAATTAAGCTACCGGTTCTGCCGAAGTGGTGCGAACCAGCTGAATCCTACCACTGGAAATATGTGCCATTTACATTTAGTAGTGCATTGTGTAATTTAAACAAACATAAATGCAAATTTTGCATACAGAAAAACTAAGTAGACCCCCAACATTTATCACTACTGTATCTCAAATATCTTAGACTCAGGTGTGCCAGATTAGGTCATTAAAAAAAATATTACTAAAACTTCAAACATTTAATTGATTTTGTTCTTTCTTGTTGAATACCTGCCTAGATCCAAAAAACTCTCAGAAGCCTTCAGAAAGGAGATTATAATGCCTATGAGTCTGGGAAAGATTTCAAAAGGTTGTCAAACATCAATGATTCCACTATACAGAAGATCATCTACAAATGGACATCTACAAACCCCAGAATTTCATCATAGGACCTACAGATAGTTCTCACCACTACTGATGTCCAAGTGCAGGAGTCTACTATTGTAAAGAAGCTGCACAAATTACATCCATGTGGAATATAGGAGAAAATATTTGCTGTCCAGAAAGAACATCAGGGCAAGACTAAAGTTTGGTCATAAACATCTACACAAAGACCAGGGCTTTTAGAACAATGTGCTATGGACAAACAAGCAAAGATAGAGTTATTTGGTCACAGTACCAGAAGACATGTTTGGTGAAAACCAAAGTCAGCATTTCACCAGAAGAACTTGATACCAACTGAAAAGCATGTTTCTATCAAAAAGGTAATACCAGGTATTAGAGCCAAAGGCATATTTATTTTTCCACAAAAGGAAATGACACATTTGCTCTTTTTTTGTTATCTTATTATTGAATTAATTATTGTAAAGTTAATTTTATAGAGTTTTTTCTTCAATTAATCACCTCTGTATTTATATACTGTTTGAATGAAGATAAAATGATATATCCACATATATTAAAAAAAGAAAAAACTTTATATGGAGTGTATTGTTCAGATTATTGTAGATTAAAAGCAAGAACCACCATTTCATGATTTTAGAGATTATGACAAGGCTCTTCCTGTCAAATACAACTCTGGGGTTTGGAATTTGTACATTCTCTTAAGCAAAAACGTGACAGCTTGAGATCCTGTGGTCATAGTTGCAGATGTAACTCTGGTAAAACATTTTTTAAAGGGAGAGAATTGGATTAATTAGTGACTTAATCAGTTCAGAAGTACAAAAGATTTTTTTTAAAAATTGAAGAGGACAATTTTAAAGTTAACACCACCAAGCAAACACTAAATTTTATGCAGGAAAAAAGTAAATGTGGAGTCCATGGTGGTCTCTAAGCTTGCAGATGTTTCGTTACCAACTAAGTAACATCATCAGTGTGTGAGGTTTGCTCCACAATAGCAAAGTACAGTAGCTTGCCCCTTCCAGTGTTGGTAGGGGTATGTTTTTTTCTTAATAGTTCCTTGATTAGGAATCTATATAATATAATCAGGGAAGGACGTTTGTCAATAACTTAACAAATACCCCACAGTTTAGCATATTAATAATGCAGAACAAATATAATGAAAAATGGACTGAAGATGCTGTACTATAGAATCAGGAGACTACCAGGCTTTGCCCATGATGGAGTGCTTTGCTCCAAACAGATTATATTAAAGTAGATTCAGCCTTTTTTTCTAAGTTTAATATGTAATTCAGACTCTTTCCCCCAATATATCAAACTGGCTTCTCCAATTTAAAAGGTTTTCTTCAGAGTCTCAGACCACTGCAGATATACAGTAGAAAGCTGATAATCTGTCCTCCCCATAATGGACTGATGAACGAATAATAATCTCAGCTTTTTAAAAAATGATCATATTTTGCAAATGTGAAGGAATAAAATTTGGAATTAGAGATAGTCTTCGACTTATGACCTTGTAACACTGCAACTGTCATAAATACTTGACAGTTGTCAAGCGTCTGCATTTTGATCACTTGACCATGGGGATACTACAATGGTCATAAGTGTGAAAAATCATCATGTCACTTTTTTCAGTGCCGTGGTAACTTTGAACTGCCACTAAATGAACAGTTGTAAGTTGAGGACTTATACATACTATATAAATTTGGTACTTTAAATAAAAAAACATGTTGTATTACAATAAAGATGTAAAAGACATCCAACAATTAAAAAGTAAAACATGATCACCAGTTGACTTGGTGAAGGATCAAACAAAGTATACTAGTGTCATACCATCAGGTCTCTTAAAAGATGCTATAGCTATGAGAGTTTGAATTTTTTAAGGAAATAATCCTAAATAAAGAAGTATTTTATTGGCACATATCAATAAATCCCAATATCAATCAGTAACTGTATATATTTTGCAGTACAAATGGATTACAAATGGAGAAAGACAAACATGTTACTAATCTAATTTATCCAATTTTAGATATATTAGATATTGCAACTTTCCACAATCTAATACTTTCCAGATACACTAACACAGATTCCAGAATTGCCAGTCAGCATGCCAATGGCTATGTTACCTATTGTTACTTTGGGCATTGTAATTCCACTTGAAGGGCATCAGACTAAGGAAAAATGAATTATAGTTTCTTTCAAGCTACATCCGAAGAACCTGCTCAAGATCTAGTCACTCATGAATTACTAACAAGAAAAGGTAACACCACAGTCATTGGCAAAAGCTGCTAATGTAATTAATTCACACTAGTGTTCCTCCCCCCCAGCCCCCCGCCATTCTTCCTCATTCCCTAGGACCAGCATTCTGTCCTTTGTGAGGAACATAACTGTCCCATGATATCTAAATTGTATGCATAAACATTCTCTATTATATAAGACTTTATAACCAAGCATAATGACAGAATTAAAGATCTAATTTCCTTTTCATACAAAGAGAGGCATGACTGTGTGAATGAAAAGGTTGAGAGGTGGCATTGGCTCTTGGCCACGTTAAGATTTTTTACATGACTCTCACTGTACAAATATTCTGTTGCAAATGGTTAGATTTTAACTGCTCAGTATAATTGCCAAGGTCTACCTCAGCAAGCACTGATTCTTAACACAAAGAAGCAATAGTGAAGAGAAGCCCAGGGATGACTACGTTTCCCTAAAAGCAGTCTTTATAGATGGAAAATGGAACAAAGGGTTCTTCTTGTGTTCATCTTACACACATTCTTCCATTATCCTTGTATGCCTAGATCAGGGCTTTTCAACCAGTGGTACGGGTACCACCTGTGGTACACTGGCACCTGGCAGGTGGTAGGCGGCCATCCTAGAGAAGTGGTAACGGGAGAGGGGAATGAGCTGAACTGGTGGCAGCACTGCACAAGCCTGAGCGAGAGATGGCTGGAGCTGCAGGGCTGTCAGGGCTCAGCGGAAGCGCCAGGATCAGCACTTCTTTGGGGCTGTCAGGGCTCAGCGGAAGTGCCAGGATCAGTGCCAGGCTCTAGCTGGAGCTCAGCACTGATCCTGGCACTTCCGCTGAGCCCAGAAGAAGCGCTGATCAGCTGGAATGTTGCAGCATCTCCAGGGTCTTGTGATTTACATTCAGATGCTTGGCAACTGATTCATATTTAGGATGGTCACAGTGTCCCAGGGCCATGTGAAGTGACCAAAACCTGCTGCAACCACCCAGCAGATGGGGGGGAATAAAAACCAAACACCCCCCACCCCATCCCCACTACCAATCCTCAACAGAAATGCTCACAATGAAAACCCCAGAGAGGAGGAAGAGCACCACCAGGCGGGCAGGCAGCTGTCTTGCTCGGCTGTGGCTTGGGGGGCACATTTTTCAGTGCCATTGTAACTTCGAACAGTCACTAAGTGAACTGTTGTAAATCGAAGACTACCTGTACTTCATCACTTTTTTCCTTTTTTTTTTGGTCAAGTTTTTGACACCTTGCTAGGCGACTGGTGGTACTCGGATGTTGCCATATCCTAAAAGTGGTACAATGGGTGAAAAGGTTGAAAAGCCCTGGCCTAGATCTCCAGTTATGACTAATCTCTCTACTAGTCAAGAAATACCAACCAGTGACATAGGTGAGATCCAAGTCAAAGCCACCTCTTGTGTAACGCCTTTTATTTTCTGAGACCTGTCAGTCAAAAGGGGAAAAAAGCAATAGTAAATAGTGATGTTAGGAAATAAGTAGTCAGTCATGGAAGCATAAATTCCACAAATTATCCCATTAAAAATGAAGAGACCTTTAAATCACTCATCTCCTGGTAACTGCCTAACACAATGGTGGAGAAATGATTTGCCACTGACTATTTCTTGAAACTTTTTCCAATATTTTTTCTGCCTAACTTTGAAGCACTCTGTCTTCAAAATCATAAGTTAGTTTAATTCAGCAGGTACAAAAACACTTTTTTAAAAAAAATACTGCAAAGGCTGGTTCAGTAAACAGTAATCTGTCTTAAACATTATACATTTTGTAAAATTTGCAGTTTTTTCAAAAAATCAGGCTATTCTTTGGTCACATTTTAAGATGGAAATGTAGGTGCTGGAAGTCAGACAAAGGTAATTTGCAAGAAAGCACTATCTGTAACCAAGTTTTTGTCCTAATCTACTATAGATGGATTTTTAAATATATCCTCAGACAAGTTACACATCCATGATGTTATCTTTAAAAAAAATCAAGTGGTACAACTAAGCAAAATTCTATTCAAAATCAAAGAGATGTACTATCACCCATCTGCAAAGATATAATACTGCTGTTTCACTGTTAAAATGAAGTAGCATGCACACACACACATACATACACACACTACTTTGAGTTCAGGCTTTCAGTGCATAAAATTCACAAAGATGCTGATTTGATAGCTTCACCTTACTATCATGGGTTCTTCAGAAAATCAAGAATAAGTGTTTAAAGTGCAAAATTTTTAATCAATGTGAAGCAGATGACCTATTCGAAACTCTGAATGAAAATCTGAATATTACATGGAATCACAAGATCTGAAAAGGTCTACCTTCCAACAAAAGACCTCAGTGTTTCCTGTCTGGTGCTCTTCAGAGAGACTGGAAATGCAACCATCTATTCTAAGCTAATGTGGGCCTTCCATCTCCTGTAAAAAAGTCCTCAAGTCTTTCTATCACAGAATTTAAGGAAAAAAGTCAATTAAAAATTAATTAATGTATTCATGTTTATTAAAAGAAAAAACATTCAATCAGAGATTTCAAAATATAATACATAAAAAACCCGGTTCAGTTTACCTGTTTAAAACAAGCCCACAAGGCACTATATCAGCCTTCTCAGAAAGTGAATTCAGCAAATGTAGGCACCAGAGTTGACAACATTCTATTTCACTTACCAACCTCCGAGTCACTTTTTCAAGTCGTTCTGCCTCAGCAGCCAATCGAAAAATCCTTACCAGAATTATAACCCTCAACATTCGAAGAATGACAACTGTTCTGGGAAAAAGAAAGAATGGGATTATATCAACTATTAGTGCAAACTCTGGCTATACCCAGATCACAATGTAGCCCCTTCTACAATGGTATTCAACTTTGGGAATCTGTAAGTTTCAACCGCACCAAATTATTATACAACCTCATCTCCTGCCATATCTTCCCACAGATAAAGAATTTCTATAGATATCAGAGTTATTGTGGTAGAAGGAGTAAGAATGCCATTTAATATCTACTTTGTTTTGGGAACAAATGAAAGCACTATTGTTATATATCAAAAAGATATCACTCTTCAAACAAAAAAACCCCCCACAGTAAGCTAGGTAAAAATCAATGCATGCAAGACCTGATAATTTATAATCTGCTCATCTCTCCCTTTTAAAGAATAAAAATTGAGGTCTTTAACAAATAGGAAAGAAATAAAACATAGCATTTCCGCATTTTCGAGTTAGACTGATCAGGTGCCTGTGGAAATTCTCAGTCATGCAATGTCATAGTTGTCTGAAAGGTGCTTTTTCAAAAGGCAGCTGGACAGTTTTCTTCCTGAGGAAGAAGATGACGTTTCACTTCTCATCCAAGAAGCTTCATCAGTTCTAGCAGGATGGTGGGGGAATGGAAGGATTAGTTCTGGCAAGGATGGGGGGTGGGGGTGGGGGTCTGGAAGGATCATTTCTTTGCAGTCATCTGGTTGTCAGCACTCTCCCTGAGAGCTATTGAAGCCTCTTGGGGGGCTATCTGTGCCCTCAGGGTCACGTGTGCAAATGGGGGTGGAATCTTCTTGGAGCTGCTGCAAGGGCTGTGTTGTACGATAGGAGATAGGTAGTGTCTTATCCCTTCCTCTCTGTTGGGAGAGAGGGAAGAGAAGCAAAACGTCTTCCTCTTCCTCAGGGGAAAAACAGTCCAGTTGTCTTTTGAAAAAGCACCTTTGAGCTGAAGAAGTGCATATTTCTTACCTTGGAAGCAGAGTTATTCCAGCCAAGTCAGAGGAAATATATACAATATCAACCAACAATGTACCCACAACAATGATGCTATCTAGAATGTTTAATTTGGATTTGAAGTAGTTTTTGAATCTGAAATGCAAAACAGATAAGAATATTCAAACACTAAGTAACATTAGCTTAATGGTTTCCCTCTCCCAGTGTCAGAATGACAGTTGCCCATCAAATAGCTACTGCCAATAAGACCTCACTGCTAAAGAGACAAGAGAGGAGGAGGAAACACAAGATGTCTACCTTGGAGTTCTGAACAGAACCTATATTTTTCTTCCCTCCGACTGTAAATGAACTCTGTAGAAAATAGTATAGTTCTACAGGGTGACAATACAGTCCATGTAGGTTTTATGACAAAAGAAGCATAGGTATTAGCAATAAACATATTAGAGAGATATATAGTAGAAAGACAGGAAGATACAGAATATAGTGTAGATAAAAAGCACGTGGAAAATAGTTAAAAGATAGTTTATTAATATGATACAAAATTGTGAAATAGTTAAAGACCCTTATAATTTACAATTCTTTTTTTTGGTAAGCTTTCCTTGTTTTGTAAACTAAACTAAAAGTCTCCCCAAGCTGTTGAAGGGAGATTCAAAAACAAACAGGAACTGTCCAGTTTCTAAAGCTTTGAGTCTTTATCAAATCTGAGACAATCTGATTATCCCTGGTTCAAAAATATCCTGCCATAGCTCTCCATATTGCAACAGTCTGCTGTAAAACTCAGATTGTATATACATTATCATCTCAGAATCTGTATGTAATCCATTCTTTTATTATTACCAGCACCTCTGAGGGAAGCACAATGTTTTTTTAAAAAATACAAAAAAAAAGTCATTTTAGAAAGCTAGATATGCAATCCATTTATGAGAAATAGCTTAGCACTGATCATGTTCAGTGATCATAAAATACAGACTCTTGGGGCAAAAACTGGAAGGAGAAGTGGAACTAAGTTTGCTTCTAGATTATTCCTCTGAGATGCAACCGTGCTATCTAATTCATGACATTTTACAGACAGTCAAGATGATATAAAATTCCACTTAGAAGCCTCCTGCCTTTTCCTAATCAAGTTCTTCATCTTTTCTTTCTACCAGAAACATATAATTTTTTTTTAAAAAGAGAAACAAAAGCTCAGAAAATATCTTGTTTTGGCTGCAATGTACCTGAAAGCATTTCAGTGTCTCAAAAAATTAATACAGTCTCTAGAAATATGTACAAGAGTATTCCAAACTATTTTTTACAGATCCCCCAAAACTTTAAACCTTTAAAAAGAAAACCTTTAAAACAATTTATTTCCAGTACAATTCTACTGTAGGAATACATAGATCTCCCTTCAATCCCTAGGGCTAGTTCTAAATTCCCATATTTCATTCCATCAAGATGCCTGTAAAAATCAGCAGATTTCTATATCCACATATGCTCTTACCCTTCAATAAACACTCGTAGGATTACATCTATGAAGAAAAATAATGCTATACTGAAAGAGAGGTTTCCAATCATGTGTTCAACAGAATCATGTGCTTCATCAATCACCAGAGAAAGAATCACAAGTGAAACATCCACAAAAATAAGCACCACACCAAAAAATCTGCAAGTGCAAGGGAGATGAGAAATGTAGGTATATTTCAAAACAAAAAGAATGCAAGTCATAATTCTGTACTTTTTGTTTTTCTATTACATAAGGTATTAAGATCCAGTTGGTTTTGGACCACATTTTCTGTAATCTCTAGTTACCATTAACTATAGTTTTTGATAATGAGAGCTGTAGAGAAATAAATTCTGGGGATGCTTCTTTTGGAAAGAAAACGATCTTATCAAACCCTACCAATTCAGTAGTGGAACGACAAGGTGCTGGAGAGCCACAAGTGTGATGTGCAACCTGCCCACTAATACTAAATCAGTTGAACTAAAATAGTTGAAAAGACATGAAAAAACAGTCAGTTATTTTATTAATACAGATAGTGTCCCCACATTTATTTTAAAAATATGTGGGGTTGTTAATTTAACTGGGTTTTAGATTTACTCTTGGGGCTTGAATTTAATTTAATTGTTTTATTTGTTTTTAATTTTTTGTATTCATGGTTTTAACTGCCCTGTAAACCGCCCTGAGTCCTACGGGAATAGGGCGGTATACAAATCCAATAAAATAAAATAAATAAAATAAATTAATAATCAAGAAATTTGTAGTACAGTCATACGCTGGAGGCATGTGCACTATAGACTGGGTTCTTACATTGTGCTACACCATATTATAGTTTGATATTATGTGTCATGTGTAGTCAGACTCTATGGATTGTAAATTATAAATTATGACTTAATAGTTGAATGAATCCAGCAAACTGTCTTACTGAACAAACCATGGTTTATAAAAATGTTTAAACTGAGCAATATTTTCTGATACAGTAATTCTGTAGAATTGAAAGGGAAAAAATTCCTGTACAATTCTTTCCCTGTACTTAATTACATTTCATGCAATCTTAATACTTACCTGAATCCAAAAGACATCACGTATGGAGATATCTTTTTTTTCATCTTGCTGAATAGTTGGTGGAGAAAGGGAGCAAAAGAAAAACTGTTAAAATTTTGACTAAGATTTCAAGGAACAAATCAAGCCTATCAAAATAGAATTATATCTGTACTCCTTGATCAAGTTTAATATAGTGGTATCAATAATACAGAAACTTTTATTATACTTATAAGACAGTGTAGATTCTAGAATTATACCTTCAGTAACAACTCACATTTTTAGGCCTGCTAGGTACTAGTTAAATCTTCCTAGCAATCCTTTTTGTTTTCCTTATAACTCATCAAAGCAGCAATTGTTTCTATTTTTCTCAAGAATTTTTGAATCCAGGCTTTAAAAGATAACTATAAATTTTAGTGATTAATGGAATCCTATCAAAAAGAAGAACAAACAGAATTCTATCAAGAAAGAGAGCCAGTTTGGTTTAGTAGTCAGGTCACCAGGAGATCGAAAATTCTAATCCTGCCTTAGCCATGAAACCTGGCTGGGTTATTCTGCCCCAATCACTCTCAGCCCAGCTCACTTCGCAGGATTACTGTTGTGGGGAAAATAGGGGAAAGGAGTATTATGTATGTTCACCACCTTGAGTTGTTTATAAAGTAATAAAAATGGGATAAAAAATCTATTAAATAAAATAAGAAAACCAATTGTGTGCATACCCTGGATTCATAGATCAACTATGCCTGCAAAACAGAAGACTGCTTTTCTTCTCCAAAAATACATTATTTTTCCTTGCATACCCTTGTATTAACAAGCAACTTAGAACTAGAGACTGAAGTTTGTTATATTCAGATTATATCCTTAAGAATTTTTTTTGCTTTTTTCTATGTTTCTAATGCTTGTTAATTGAGTGATTAATTTTTCAATGTTATTTTACTATTTATAATTATTTACTATAGATTCTCATAACTACATTGACAATTTAGGAAGTGCTTTTCATTTTCCAGAACAACCACTTGACAGGAACTAACAGAATGTCACATTTTAAAAACTAAATGCACACTTTAAATTTAAATAAAATGATAAATCAAAAAGGACCAGGAACAAATATGGTATATTTTCAAACAGTAGTCTTACTCAATCAATGAAACCAACATTACATGCTCGATGAAATTTTTAATCTCTTCTGATTTGTACTGGATCTTCCACCCTCACCCTCACCCTCACCCTCACCACCGCCACATTTTCCCTTTATACATACTTTTACAACCTTGTGTGACTTTATTGCCATTCTGGTATATATGGACAAGGAATTTACTTTATATAATATGGGTTGCCTATACATTTCAGGAATAAATGCATAAATAATTCTGTGAAGTTTTGTGGAGTCCACTATTAGGTTCGTTGGTTGATTGATTGATTAGAATTATTTGCCATTTCATTTTGAAGTGACTGTGGGTGGCTTATAGCATTAAAAGCATTAAAATTCATAAAATATAAGTATTTCTAAACAATAAAAATGGAAATTACAGAGGTAAAATTATAGTTAAAAGATGGGAAGGGAGAGAGTAGGATGTGTAGGAGGGAGAGCTCTTAATTCATCAATCACCTCCAGTGTGATGCTCCACCATTGGCACCCCAAGCCATCTGACAGAGCCAGCTCTTCAGGCCCTTATAGAAGGTCAGAAGCTGATCTCATGTCAGAGGCCAAGATGTTCCAAAGGACAGGAGCCATGGTAGAGAAGGCCTCCTTGCTTGACTGTGGGGCCCGTAGCATGCTTTTTCTGTCAGCATGGGTGGGGTGGGCCAGTCCCAAAGGGATGGGACAGTTTTTCAAGTAACCTGGACCCATGCCATGCAGATCTGTAAATGGAATTACTAACACCTGGAAGTGCACCTGGAAGCAAACTGGCAGCCAATGCAGTTCACAGAGCAGTAGTTAACATGGCCTATCCTAAGGGCCTCAAGAACTGTCCACACTGTTGCACTTTGCACCAGTTGAAGTTTACAAATCCTCTTCAAGCATAGCCCCATGTAGAACGCATTGCTGCCGTGCAAATGCTTGCTAAATGTAAGCATAAAAAATTCCTGTCTTTTTCTCAACTAAGCTAGCTCAATAACAGAGAAATGTTATTTATAATGTAATATTGTGTATTATTTAAATTTATCAGCTTACCTTGTCCATGAGTCTGAATCAGAATCTTCTTCCTCAACACCATCATCAAGAGTAACAACAGATTCCTTGGTTAGCTCAGTTCTGCCATAGAATTAATCAGTCAAGCTACTATTATAACATTTCTTCTTCAATGGTAACATAATCAACTCCATTTATCCCAAAGATAAAGGACTTGTGTAATTTAAATTTTCAAACTGATCAGGAAATTCAACTTACTTAGTACATGTGCCTGCATCCTCTTCAGTAATCTCCTTGGTCACTTGATTTCTGCCACAGAATTAATCAAGCTGCTATAGTTAATATTTCTTCTTCAAAGGCAACATACAACATCATCTCCCCCATTCTAATCACTGCCCTCCAGATGTCACATTCTAGGGTTGTAGAGTAAATTGGGAAGTGGAAAAATATCCCAGAAGGCAGAGGCAAATTATTGGTGTTCCATATGAATATGTCCATGTAATCACCAGGAACTGAGTTTGACTCAAGAATGATTTTACCCTTATTACATCTGGAAGATGCTAAATTGTAAGATGCTGTTTTAACTCTGAATGAAAAGACATTCTCTAACACATTTTTACACTATAGTTCACTTTCTAAACATGCACCTTCTCTTTCTTCAAAAACTGCAGGAATCAAAATTAGACAAGGATGGAAAGGAACAACCAAGGGCATATCCTGAAAAAGTGTGTTATGAATGTATCTTCTTCATATATCTAATCACCAGGAGTATTGATTTTTCTGTTTGCTCCAATGAAAGTCATCCACTTGTGGATAAAACTGAGATAGTTTCAAGTGGGAAAATGTGCAGACTAATAATGTTATGTGTTTGGTTCTGATAGACGAGGACTCAGAGTGGTTTAACAATGAACGAGTTTATTGAATACACAAAGTCAACTGTCAACTGTCAAATGTTGCAACCTTTTATAGGGGTAGTGTTTGAACTGTAACCAATCAATGGAGCTTATTTTCCCGCTCCTAGGTTATTGCAACCAATGATTGCACCTGGATCTCCCGCTCAAAACCCTGCTATTCTGCAATCAGCTAATTCCCTTATTAATAACTATTTACATACACAACACCCTTTACCCCCCAGTTGTTGTTATTTCTTTACAAAGTCCTTTAAATATTTTGGTGGCCTATGTATTCTAGAAGGGTATCTATTACTCTGGCTGCTAGGGACCCCTTTTCCTGATTGACTGCTTGGCTGCTTGTCTGTGTTGGACCTAGGCTCTGGGTTACTAGACTCTGATGTTTCCCTGTTGCTGTTTTGTGCATTGGTTTGTGTTTGATACTCAGTAGTCACTGGCCTACCTCGCAGGGGTACCTCCCAGTCTATTTGACTAGATTGTTGTTGTTGTTGTGGGGTAGCAGGGGAAGAGATGTTTTGCCATTCCTCTACCACACTCTCTGACATGTTGTTATTACTGAACCTGGATGTACTTTTTTCCCCAAATGTGCTTTGGCCCCCCTCTACTGGCAAGCACCCACTGGATCTCTTCCTCAGCTGATCTGTGTGTCTTTTACAGATCCTATTCCCTTCCCCCTCAATAGTGTACGACAGGGGGCCTAAAATTTCAGTCACCACCCCTGGAATCCATTTGTCCCCTTGGGCGTAGTTCCTGGCCCAGATCAAATCCCCCACTTTAAATGTTCTGTTAGGAATGTCCAATTCAGCGCTTGGTAGAAGTCTGTCAGGGTGTAATCTGTCCAATTTGGTGGTTAGTCTCCTTCCCCACCTCATTTCAGCTGGACTTTTCCCTGTAGCAGAACATGGGGTCGTATGTTGGGCCAACAAGAACTCGGCCAGTCTCTGATGCCAGTCGCCTCGAATGATTCTTTTTAAGGCGTCCTTCGTGGTCCTCACATTCCGTTCAGCCAAGCCGTTGGTGGATGGGTGGAAGGGTGCTGATGTCCTGTGCTTAATCGAGTTGGCCTTGAGGAAATCCTGAAATTCAATAGATGTGAATTGTGGCCCATTATCAGACACGATTAAATCCGGCAACCCATGAGTGGCAAAGAGGCCCCTTAATGCCTGTATGGTTCTACCTGAGGTTACTGAACTGACTGGTACTACCTCTAGCCATCTAGAGAAGCTGTCAACCACTACCAGAAATGTTAACCCTTGGAAAGGCCCAGCAAAGTCAATATGAATCCTGGACCAAGGATTTCTAGCTAACTCCCACTTATGCGTACGGATGTGTTGTTGTTCAGGCCTAGAGCGTTGGCACAGATGGCAATTGGCAACACATTCCTCAATGTCCTTGTCCAGTCCTGGCCACCACAAGTGACTCCTAGCCAACGCCTTCATCCGTACTATTCCAGGGTGTCCTTCATGTAATTCTAGTAAAATGGCTGATTTGTGGATTCCTGGAATAACCACACGATTTCCCCAGAGTAAACATCCCAAATGAACTGACAGTTCATCTTTCCTTCTAAAATAGGGAATGTATTTTTCATCCGGGTTGGCGTTTGGCCACCCACTCAGGACCCAGGCCATTACTCTCTTTAAAGTGTGGTCCTTATTTGTTGCCTCAGCTATGTCTTTAGCAGTTAGGGGCCAATCGGGAATATCCTGTAGGGACATTATTTGTCCCACAGGTGCAGGGTCTTCCTCTGTTAAGTTTAGGGGCAATCTGCTAAGGGCGTCAGCATGTCCCATGTCCTTGCCCGGTCTGTATTGGAGGGAGAATGAGTATGCTGAGAGGAAAATGGACCACCTCAGCATTCTAGGCGACATTATTTGGGGAGTCTGTTTATCCGTGGTAAACAGTCCCAACAGTGGCTTGTGGTCTGTCAGTATAGTAAAGTTCCTACCATAAAGGTAGTCGTGGAACTTTTTTACTCCTGCCACTATTGCTAATGCCTCCCTGTCTATCTGAGCGTAATTCCGCTCTGCTTTGGTTAGTGTGCGTGAATAATATGCAATTGGTCTTTGTATTCCTTGTTTGTCTAAGTGGCTGATTACAGCCCCTACACCATAAGGCGAAGCATCGCACGCCAGGTAAATCGGTTTGTTTTCTATAAAGTGGGTTACAGTTGATTTACTGGACAGAATGTCCTTTAAAGTTTGGAAACTTACTCTGTGTTTGTTCAGCCATTGCCAAGGAGTCTTCTTATCTAAGAGTCTGTGGAGGGGTTCTGCAATGGCAGCCTTGTGGGGCACAAACGTGTGGTAAAAGTTTACCAGGCCGAGGAAGGCCTGTAGTTCCGCCTTATTCCTTGGTTCTGGGGCCCATTTAATTGCTTTAATTTTGTCAGGGGTAGGGTGGATTCCATTTTTGTCAATCCTAAAGCCCAAAAAATCAGTGGATTTAACCCCTATGCTACATTTTTCCCTTTTTAGTTTCAATCCAGCCCTCCTAAATCTACCCAGTACCTGTTCCAGCCGCTCTACTAACATTTCCTCATCTTTTCCAGCTATCAGGACATCATCAAAGTAAGGGCATACTCCAGGTATGCCCTTTAAGGTCCTCTCCATCACTTCTTGGAAGATGCCTGGAGCTGCTGCAATACCAAATTGCAGTCTGTGGACTCGGAACGCCCCCTTGTGGGTAACAATTGTCTGTGCCTCTGCAGCCTCTTTAGAAACAGTCAACTGTAAGTACGCATGCGCCAAGTCTAGCTTGGCAAACATGGCGCCGTCCTGGATCGTGGCGAGGACCTGCTTCACCGTCGGGACCGGGTAAGCATGCTTTTTCATTCCAATGTTCAGGGTGGCCTTGTAGTCAGCGCAGATTCTCACATCCCCATTGGGTTTGAGGGGTGTGACAATTGGCGTTTCCCACAAACCACCCTCAACAGGTTCTAATACCCCTTGGCCTACAAGCCTGTCGAGCTCGGCCTCGATTTTTTCCTTTAGGGCGAAAGGTACCCTTCGGGCCTTAAGCCTGATTGGTTTTACAGAGGGGTCTAGGTTAAATTTAATTGGGGGCCCTTTGTACCTACCCAAAGACCCATCGAATACGTCTGCAAATTCATTGCAGACTGATTCGAGGGTCTTATTTTTAATTACTGAATTTATCCCCCCAATCCAAATGCCCAGGGCAGGGAACCAGTTAACCCCTATTAAGCTAGTCCTATGTCCCTCCGTAACTATTAATTCTAAGACCCCCTTAAATCCCTTAAATTTAACGCTAAGGCTGATCTTTCCTTTTATTTTTATGGGGCTTTTTTGGAAATCAGTTAATTGAATATTTGTTGAATTAAGTGGAATTTTCCTTCCACTTATTTGTTCGATCCTCTCAAGGGTTTCAGTGGAAATTATTGACACTGAAGCCCCTGAGTCTATTTCCATTCTGCAAGGGACCCCTTGCAGGTGGACTGTGATTTTTAATTTTCCTCCAGGAAAATTGTAACCTTTTCCCTGTCTCCTCCGGCTGACACGCGCCACCTCCCCTAGATTTGGAATTTTAACCCAGGGTTTAGGGGTCTCCTTGCCACTGAAACAAGGGGTTACCTTACCCTCGGCCCACACATCGACTTCGTGAAGGCGGTTGTCACGAACACGGCTCCTACAGATGGCCTGGATGTGGCCGGTCTTGCCGCATGCCCTGCACTTCGCGGTACGGAATCGGCAAGAGGCGCGGGGATGGTTGCCTCCGCAGCTGCCACACCGGTTCTGGTTGTCCATGTCGCGCGGTCTGGTTGTGGTGTCCCGCCAAGGTCGTTGTGTCGCCGTCGCTTGTCTTTGCGGAGTTGCGGGTTGTTGACGACGGGCAGGTTTAGGCCCTTCACTTCTGGGTTGTCTTGGCGCCAATTTTCCGAACCGCCTGGAGATTTCAGCTATATCTTCTTCCCACTGCTGGTCCGCCTCCCCGCAGTCCACATAGCCCTCTTGATTGATCTTGGACGCCGCTGCCATGCTGCTGCGGGGGGGGTCGCGATACCCGGTGGACTCGTACGTTAGAAGTTCGTCGATCACTTCCTGCAGATCGCCAGTGGGTTTGGCGATTATTCTGTTTTGAAGCTGCTCATCACGCAAGCCCAGTACTACTCGGTCCCGAATTCTTATTTCTAAATTATCGTATTTACATCGTACTGCGGCTTCCCTGACGGCAGCGACAAATTTTTGTATGGATTCTCCCAGTCTCTGGTTTCTCTTCTCAAAGATGCGCCGCCAGAAGAGTTCGGACCTCCTTGGTGTAAAGTGGACCTTTAGTTTGGCTAGGAGGTCGGCGTAAGGCACGCTTGAGACTGGTTGCGGTTGACACAGTCCGACAGCGATTCTGTAGACCGGTGTGCCGCAAATCGTCAATAGCGCTGCCGCTTTTTTACGGTCGTCTGTGATTCCATTCACTAACAGGAACCCTTCGACTTGTCCTATGTATTCTTCCCAATCCTCGGGAAAGTTTGGGTCGAATTCCTTCAATGACCCAATTTGCGCCATTCGGAGAATTTTCTTTTCTGCCGCGGCCGCTCGGTTGACTGTGACTCGTTCTGACTCTGCCGCCTTTGCGCGACGATTCCGCCAATTCTCTGGTCTTCTGTCTATCCCACCTTCGTCGCCAATTGTTTGGTTCTGATAGACGAGGACTCAGAGTGGTTTAACAATGAACGAGTTTATTGAATACACAAAGTCAACTGTCAACTGTCAAATGTTGCAACCTTTTATAGGAGTAGTGTTTGAACTGTAACCAATCAATGGAGCTTATTTTCCCGCTCCTAGGTTATTGCAACCAATGATTGCACCTGGATCTCCCGCTCAAAACCCTGCTATTCTGCAATCAGCTAATTCCCTTATTAATAACTATTTACATACACAACATTATGGGATATACTACACCACACTTGTTCGTACAAGTTTTTCCCACATTCAGACAAAACACAAAATGCCCTGCACACCACAATACGTGATTCAAATTGGAATTCAAATGAAATGTCTCATCTACTGTAAAATATGGAAGTTTGCCTGTTAATATTACCGCCCAGTTCAAACCATTGAAATGAGGGGAAATTTAAATGATTTAAATAATAAAGTATTAATTCGCACAACTGAGTTTTTTTTATTTAGGTTCACACATGATAGGATATACTGTCATTTGATTTGATTATGACTTAGCATGATATACAAATGTAGCCACTGTAGTTTAAAAAATAGTATTATATACAGAAGGGGACATTATGGCTTTTTCCATAAAGCATAATAAAATAAATCATAACTTACTATCATGTGTGAAACCAAACATAAGAGCGCATCTTAAAAAAATATTTCCATTCCCAGTTTCTGAAACTAAAATGTAAAATCTTCCAGGTGAGCTTGACTCCGAATGCTTTCATAGACACTTCTGTGTAGTTTTCTTACCAATAAAACAGGAGTGCTTTGCCATAGACTTGTTTCGAACTTTTGTCTTTTATTTTTCAGTCTAGCCTACAGCCTGGGCATTCAGTGCTGCTTGCAGACCTACAGGCCTTCCGACAAAAGCAATATCAGGCTGCAACTTAACTCCTTTGAGGTATGTCTGTGATGTTTTGACAAATGGAGGAAGATCACTCTCCTCCTTATAGGCTTATGTGCCAACACTGCTGGCATTACTTGAATCCCCCTTGCCCCCACTCCCCCAGACTGCACTGCTGGTATTCCTAGAGATCCTCCCTCAAGGGCAGGTAGGTGCTGCCACACAGAAAAGAGCTTTGAACTAACTATGTAGTTTTAAATAATTTAGGCCATCCTATGGCATTCACACCTTCCCCAGTCACCAGGACCACCGTTTTTATATCTACACAAATATATTCAGCAGCAGCAGCTTGAAGAGTATGACAGCTGCAATGCAGGCATCCAAAATCCATTTCTCTTTTATTTCATTTTATCTAATTGATAATAGAGTATTTATAATTTGCCCAATAACCAAAGTTGTCTGGTAGTTAACAAACAGTAAAAATGAGTTTAATCTAAAAAAGGATAATATCAATTATATTAGAAAATAAGAATTTTCGGTGTACTTTTTAAGTTTATTTGGAATAACTTTTGTAGCCATACTTACGTTAACATGGTTTAACATTCTCACCATTAGTATTATTATTTGAAAATCCAAATTATCTGTCTTATATTTCTAATGTTTGTACTTTTATTTGGTAGAGACCACAGCAAAAAGCAACAGTTCTGCTTCTTGTCTCCAGAAAAAGAAAGAACAGGTACAAGCATGCTTTAGAATATAACATGTAGTCCATTTTAATAACTGTCTTCTTAAGATGCTATTTATAATTTGTCCATCTTTGCCCCTCCCCTGAAACACAACCAGGACAAGAAGCTAGCAAATCTATTAATATTTCTGAAATAAAAGAGGAGTGTCACCTGCACTTAAGGTAAATCTGATGGAAGAAAGTAGAACTTACTGCAATAGATGTAAGTTTTTATTTTTAGAGCAACTGTAAAGTTTTAATATACCGTATAATGGAACAATTATGAAGATGATAGGAAAGACAAAACATTTCAAGGATTTATAAATCCCACAAACCAAACACACATCAATTAAATTAATTCATACTTTCAAAAAATATAACTTGGACTCAAATTGTATTCTCATATGTTTGGGTAGATATGTTATTACAGATCTAGTATTAACTTGAGGCCCTAGCAACCGAATCTGAAGTTCTTTGCATTTAGAGTATGGATGCTGCCATGGAACTATGATTACATTTATATTCCAACCAGAATAACTCACCGAACGGAGCCTTCTAATTCAATTTTTACAGTTGACATTATATTTTATTTCTTATGTAGTGGAACACGGCAGGGATACTGCCTATGAAAAGAAAAAACACAGGAACTGTTGAGAGTAACAAAAGTGGTATTTTATACATACAAGTTACTTGCTTAATAAATGTAAAATAAATTATTAATGTATGTTGTTTACCATTTAGCGGTATCCGATTCTTGGTTATAGGCAAGTGCTCTCCATGCTACCCTGTCAAGCACAGCTTCTTTCTATTAATGTATACATACAGGCTATTTAAGTTAATCTACCAAAATCAACTATACATTGTCTATAAATTGGTTGGCACATCAAAGCCACACACAGATCTGAAAGGCTTCATTACTGTAGTTCCAGATTAAAAGCTCTGTTTACTAAAGAAAATAAATTACAGGTAGTCCTCAGTTTACAATTATAATGGAGTCTGCCCATCAGGGTCATTAGTTGTGATGGTCATATATCGGGTTACCCACTTAACCAACCCGATTTTATTACTTTTGTGGCAGTTGTTAAGCAAACATTGCAGTCATTAAGCAAAACAATTGTCTGCTATGAACTGGTTTTAGTGAAAATCAGAAGTAAATGCCATGGGGTCATGTGAGGGGGGGCAGTTTTTAGAAGTTTAGAATCAGGTTGTAAGTACCCACAGGAAGGTTCTTCGTAAGTTCAAATAGTTGCTAAGCAACTGGTTGTAAGTCAAAGATGACCTGTAAACACATATCCCATTTCTCTTTGTTTTGTTTTTCAGAAAGAAAAAAAATAAGAAAAAATACAAGAGGATTATAAATAAAAGTATCAAATGGAAGTGGATGGCTGCACAATAAAACATTATCTGGAAGTCTCATTCACTTTGGTCAGACTTTAGTTACTGTACATCAAATAACTAATTCCTTAAATCAAGTCCCAAGCTCCAGGATCACTGATAAATGGGAATCATGGCAGGTGGACGTCTAAAGAACAGCTTCAGCCTATTTTCCAACGGTGAAGTTGGTTACACCATTACCTCAGACAGGAATGAGAAAGTCACCTGATCAAGTTTTAAAAATATTTCCTGTAAAGTGAAAGAGAGCACTTTCTTACCATTCTCAATTTATCAGCTTTTCTGTCAAATATTGAGAACAGCAAAGTAGCTGTGGCAAGGATTGCACCTCTATAGTTAATGTGGAGCAGTGGGCTAATGCCTCCTTAAGTAACACCAGCTGCCTGCAATTAGTGCAGGTTCGCATCCCACCAGGCTCAAGGTTGACTCAGCCTTCCATCCTTCCCAGGTAGGTAAAATGAGGACCCAGACTGTTGGGGGCAATAAGCTGACTTTGTAATAATGCCGCCTGGGGGGGGGGCGAAAGCCCTAATAAGCAGGCATATACATAGAATGAAGGCTGTTGCTAAGCACATTGATTTGTGCTTCTTAGATTGTAAGCCGCCCTGAGTCTTCGGAGAACGGCGGGATATAAATGGGATAAAAAAAAATATGTGCCAGCTGCAGTCATTCATGAGCCAGTCAGACTTGGTGAGCTATGTATTAGAATTATTTATTTATTTCCCGTCTTTTATTATTTTTATAAACAACTCGAGGCAAACATATATAATGCTCTTTCTTTCTCCTATGTCCATACAACAACCTTGCGAAGTGGGTCTCTGTTACCACCCAAAGCGAACACTGAGATGTATTCTATGTGGAGCTATTTTGGATAAGCAAAACCCTATTGGCCTTCCATCAGGACTTTAAAATTTGGTTATGTGCCTGCATCTAGGCTCTGAATGTGTTAAGGGCCTGGTGTCTTCACTTTAGTGTTAAATTGGATAATTTCCTCAGCCACTTTCTCTATATACAGGTAGTCCTCCACTTACGACCACAATTGACCCCAAAATTTCTGTTGTTAATTGAGACACTTGTTAAGTGAGTTTTGCCTCAATTTATGACCTTTCTTGCCACAGTTGCTAAGTTAATCACTGCAGTCATTAAGTTAGTAACACAGTTGCTAAGTGAATCTGTGTACCCCATTGACTGTGTTTGTCAGAAGGTCGCAAAAGATGAACACGTGACCTCGGGACACTGTGACCATCATAAATATGAGTCAATCACCAAGTGTCTGAATTTTGATCGTCTGACAGTGGGAATACTGCAACGGTCATAAGTGTGAAAAACGGCCATAAGTCGCTTTTCTCAGTGTCGTCGTAACTTTGAAGAGTCATTAAATGAAGCACTGTTAAGTCAAGGACTACGTGTATCTTATTTCTGTGCTGTTTTCCTCAGTTTTAAACGTTTTATTGTTTTGGAATTGTTAAGTTGTCCCGTCATTGGGCTGAGGTGGGCAGCCATATAAATTAATTAAATAAGTGGAAATTAGCTTAACGGATGCAATCCAATCGCAGCTGAAAGAGGAAGGAGGAAGACTCCGGGTTTTCCACCCTCACGTTTTTCGTTCTCCTTGCTAAGGGAAACTAAGATGTTGCGGGGAGGAGGGAGCGCAGAGGCTCACTCGCCGGATCGGGGCTTACAGGGAGGAAGGGGCACAAAGGAAGCGCTTCTTTCATTTTCCACTGACGGCAAAGATGCCCGGTTTCCAAGCGAACTGGCTGCCCGGCTACCTCACGTTCTACTGTACTTAACCGTATGAGGGAATCTGGGCGGCACAACCGAGTTCCCGCCCAGCCGCCCGGCCTCTCGCTCACCTACGGTGACCCGTCCAAGGCTCTCCGGGTCAATACCACGGAGCCCCTGCCTGGGAGTTTCGGGCTACGAGCAGCGGCGACCAGAATGGCTGAGAAAAGCCGCCCCTTTTGGGGCGCCTCCTCATGCTGGCTCGGCCGCGACTCCACCTGACGGGGACTCGGGCCTGCTTATCGCCATCACTGGCGGGAGAAGCGCTGGGCAGCGGCGGCGGCTTCCCGCAAAGTTCTCTGGCGGAACGCCGTTGCCAAGGCCGCGCGGCTCAGGTCAGAGGCGACCATTATCGCGGCGAGCGGCGACTCTCCTTCCCTGGCGAGGCGCACGAGATGGGCGCGCGCGCTCGGCGGTTCGGAAGGGCGCAAAGCGGGTGGATTTGCTTTTTTTTCCCTCCCTCGTCGAGGCGTTCGCCTGCCTCAGTAACGCTGGACTGTCCTCTGATCTTCATCAAGTTTAGATTTTATTTAACCCTGGTCTGTTTTGAAAAAAAACACCAACAACCCACAATCGATTGGTGGTGTGTGATTGATTCTAAACCTTGCTTTGACTATTACACGAAATTGGCTGTATTTCTGCACCACATAAGAAGGAAGGGGTGACGGTATACCTAAGGGATTCACACCGTATAATAATATGCCAAGCTATAAAGGTTAATAAATCTAGGCTTTGCACAAATCCACCACTTTAGATTCCTTTCAGGTCCTTGGTTTGTGCATTGCGGCATGCCGCGATTTGTTTTAATCACAATGCAAAGGAATATAGAAGACTGGGTGCTTTATTCCGATTTAGCATATTTATTTTGATCAGGTACTGGTATATATCCACATATGCTGGCTGTTAGAGTACTTAAAACTCTAACCCATATTAGCCTTATTTACAACAATAAAATCAGTGCTTTTTTTGTAAAAGAAAAAGGTGCCGGAACTCACACACGTCATACAACCCACCATCCAAAAAAGGTGCCTGAACTCCGTTCTGAGCGTTCTATGAGAAAAAAAGCCCTGAATAAAATAATATTAAAAGTAAGGTAATAAACAGAAAGAAGGAATTACAGTGGTGCAGATAATACTCATCTTCCAATTCTAAAATTTTTCTAGAAGGCCATTAGGGTGGACGGTTATTTGACCTCAAGAAGGAAGTCATTTCATAACATGGCTTTCTATAGGAAAACATTGGGGTTCCATTAAGAGAATTTGTTAGCATTCACCAGATGAGGCTTGGATGAGCCTTATTACCAGCAGCTGCTCAAGACCAAGGTCGCTATGTATAGACGTGGCCATTGTGGTTTGTAAAACTATGGCTTATGACCATAATAGGCAACCATGGACTCCAGTTCTATTTTTATACTTCCAGATTTCCCAAATTGCACTGCTCAAAACTAGATTTTGGCAACATGATTTTTCTTCTCTTTCATATAACATATGCCTAAAATATGCTGGAGGCTTAAAGCATTTTAATTTGGTAGCTAAAGCACACTCTCCCCACAGCAATAAACAAAAAATAATTAATAATTTTGATTAAATCATTGTCATGACTTTGGAGGCCAGGTTTATTTATTTTAAGTGTATGCCTTAGTCCCCAAAAAGTTTACTGCCCCTTGGTTTATTTCTTCGTATACTGCATGAACTCAACTATTTGAAACTATGCATATGTGGTTACTGAGGTCAGCTTCAAGATCCAGACTATTCAAAAATTAGTGTTACCATTCAAAAATTCCTAGAATCAGTGCCATTAAATTCACAGGAACTCACTTCTGAGCCAATATGCATGGGGTTTATGTCAATCATTTATTTCAGTGTAATAAATGGTAAAAACCCACCCCCTTTCAACAATATAGAGCCATACCCATTAATTACAGCAATATAAATAGGATTGGAAGAGTTTTGAAACATGTTTCATTTTATTAGTGTTCAAAATTATTTATGGCTTTTCTGTCTTTTTCATTGATGGAAAAACTTTGTAGGATATACGGTAAATTAAAAACAGAAATATTTGGATTTCCTGCATATGCCAGTTTGAAAATCAGAATGGTTCTAATCTATAGTAACAGCATCATACAGAAGCTACATTATTATAAGCCTAAATTAGACCATGCTATGGCAGGATAACAGGCTCTCTTCATTGAAGTGTACAGTTTTGTCTGATTATCTGAGCTTAGTCTGATTTGGTTACAGAGTCTGGGACATTGAATCCTGCTACTTGAAATTTACATTCATCTCCCTCCTGGCACGTTAGGGTCCCTCAGGAGGTGATATTTAGATATGTCAAGTGGTAGTAAATGTCCCCTGCTAGGATGGTGTGGTTCCACCTGTCTTTAGGGAAACTAGGTGAGAAGATGATAGGCCTGCAACTTCAAGTGACTCTATAGCACGGGTGTCAAACTCACGACGTCACATGACATGTCGTGACATATTGCGACTTTTTCCCCATTGCCGGCAATTGGGTGGGTACGGTTTTGGCATGACGCATCCGGCCTGTGGGCCGGCAGTTTGACACCCCTGCTCTATAGGAAGCATGTTATCTGGACACATACTGTAGCAGTCAGAGTTCAGGCTGCGATATAGCACAGAGAGGACACTAATCACACTTTTGGATGGCCTCTTGAGAGCTCAGTTCTGGGGAGGATACCTGTCCTGGCCATTCTTGATCTGTCAATGGCTTTATAATTGATTCTGGGCCAGCTGAGGGGGCTGGGAGCAGGAAACACTGTTCTTCAGCTGTTAAACTTCTTCCTTTGCTGCCTCAAGTTGGTGTTTGGTGGGGGAGGGGGGGAATTCAGCCTTAGCCCTCTGCTAAAATTGTACATCCCTGCCCCAGGCCATCCAGGTAATGCTGTCAAAGTATTTTCTCAGTGCCTGGAAGTTTTGCATTTCTGAATAGGGTTGTAGGGAGTAGGGACTGAAGGACAGGAGGAAGATTTACTAAGATAAGTAGGACGAATCTGGGCCAAGAAACTGACTTGAGAAAATCTCTAAGGTAAATCCCTCCCTGGTTCACATGAAGATGAAGAAAGAGGGAAGCACATTCAGATTTGCAAGATTCTGTTGCGATAGCTTTATAATGAAAGTAATCCTGCTCTATATGTCTTGGGTTTCTTAGTCTTGGGTAGGCTATACAGCTGACCAACGTGATAAAGATTGAGAAGCTATGAGTTTTAAGGCTCCTTCTGTCTGATAATTTTTCTTTGTTAATTCTGAACGGGATTATACTCCAGGCAGAGTGGGTGCACGGTCTGGGGTTCCTTTTGGACTCATGGCATCAGTTTCAAGAGCAGGTGACAGCTGTAGCTCAGAGGGCCTTCACCCAAATGCATCTTATTATGTCAGTGGTGCCCATTCTCAATGGAGAAGCACTGCTAGTCACGCGACTACAACACACTCTACTTAGGGTCACTTTTGAAAGGTATTCAGAGGCCTTAGCTGAACAAAATGCAACTGCACTTGCAGCATAGTGTATAGGTAGTCCTTGACTTACAACAGTTCATTTAATGACCACTCAAAGTTACCACGGCACTGAAAAAAGTGACTTATGACCGCTTTTCACACTTGACACCATTGCAGCACCCCATAGTCAGATGATCAAAATTCGGACCTTGGCAACTGATTCTTATTTAGGATGGTTGAAGTGTCCCAAGGTCATTCAATCACTTTTTGCAACTTTCTGATGAGCAAAGTCAATGGGCAAGCCAGATTCACTTAACAACCGTTATTAACTTAACTCAGACATGTCAAACTCGCGACGTCACATGACATTGCGCAACATATTGGAGACTTTTCACCATTGCTGGCAATGGGTTGGGCGCAGCTTCCAGATGACGCATCTGGCCCGCGGGCCGGCAGTTTGACACCCCTGACTTAATTGATTCACTTAACAACTCCAGCAGGAAAGGTCACAAAACTGAGCAAAGCTCACTTAACAACTGTCTCACTTAGCAACAGAAATTTTGGACTTGATTGTGGTTGTAAGACAATGACCACCTGTACATTACTGCATTGTGACCCGGTAGGGTTCCAGGTTCAATTTAAGTTGCTATTGGTTATCTTTAAAAATGATATGGGGCCAGGTTATTTATGGAAGCATTTTTCCCTGATGGCTTCTTCCTATCCCACCAGATTTGGCAGGGTAGGCATGGTCCAAGTCCCTTCAGTAGGGCAATGTCACCTGACATTTCCTAGGAAATGTGCCCCCTCTATCGTGGTGCTTGCCCTATGGAAGAGCCCCCCCTCCCGGAGACGCAGAGATTCTAACCTTGCTGGCTTTTCAGAAGGCTATGAAGACCTGGCTCTTCCCCCAGGCATTGGGGCCAGGCTGTTCGTTCTGGAACTTTGGTGCATGTATGTATGATGTGGGCTCCCCTTGAGATTTTTAACAAGGGGCCTCTCTCTCAATTTTTTTTTTGGTATACTGAACGATGTTTACATCTGTTTTATACTATATGTTCTCTGCCCAGAGCTTTGTGAATACATGGGTGGCATTATAAATTTGATAAAGTTAAAGACAATAGTCCACTACGCTGGTCAAGAACAGGTTGGTTGATAGATGTTTTTGGACTTCCCAGTCTAGGATAAGAGAGAATGATTCACCCAATGTTACCCAACCATTCTAGACTCTGCAATCTGATCCAGTATCTTAACCTCTACACTCCACCGGCTATCAGAAATTGTATTACAGGGCTTTTCAACCTTTTTCACCCACTGTACCACTTTTAGGATATGGCAGCATCTGAGTACCACCAGTCACCTAGCAAGGTGTCAAAAGCTTGATGACCAAAAAAAAAAAAAAGGAAAAAAAGTGAAGTACAAGTAGTCCTTGACTTACAACAGTTCACTTAGTGACTGTTCGAAGTTACAATGGCACTGAAAAAAGTGCCCCCCAAGCCACAGCCGAGCAAGACACCTGCCTGCCTGCCCGGCAGCACTCTTCCTCCTGTCCAAGGTTTTCATTGTTGTGAGCATTTCTGTTGAGGATTGGCAGCAGGGGTGGGGTGGGGTGGGGGTTGGTTTTTATTCCCCCCGTCTGCTGGGTGGTTGCAGCAGGTTTTGGTCACTTCATGTGACTCTGGGACACTGTGACCATCCTAAATATGAATCAGTTGCCAAGCATCTGAATGTAAATCACAAGAACCTGGAGATGCTGCAACATTCCAGCTGATCAGCGCTTCTTCTGGGCTCAGCAGAAGTGCCAGGATCAGCGCTGAGCTCTAGCTGGAGCCTGGCGCTGATCCTGGCGCTTCCACTGAGCCCTGACAGCCCTGCAGCTCCATCCGTCTCTCGCTCAGGCTTGTGCGGTGCTGCCACTGGTTCAGCTCATTCCCCTCCCCCGCTACTTTTCTAGGATGGTCGTGTACCACCTGCCAGGTGCCAATGTACCACAGGTGGTACCCATACCACTGGTTGAAAAGCCCTGCTGTATTAAAAGGTAAAGGTTCCCCCGCACATGCGTGCTAGTCGTTTTCCGACTCTAGGGGCTGGTGCTCATCTCCGTTTCAAAGCCGAAGAGCCAGCGCTTGTCCGAGGACGTCTCCGTGGTCATGTGGCCGGCATGACTAGACGCCAAAGGCGCACGGAACGCTGTTACCTTCCCACCATAGTGGTACCTATTTTTCTACTTGCATTTTTACGTGCTTTCGAACTGCTAGGTTGGCAGAAGCTGGGACAAAATAACAGGCGCTCACTCTGTTACGCGGCACTCGGGATTTGACCCGCCAAACTGCCGACCTTCTGATCGACAAGCTCAGTGTCCTAACCCACTGAGCCACCGCGTCCCTCCTGCTGTATTACACCAACATAAATGACGTAAGAGAATTTTAAACCTGGATCTTTCACTTCTAGTCTAATATTTTAACCTCTACACCACATTGGCTTTCAGAAGTGTTACAGCAACATAAAGGTGGAGAATTTTGGCCTTTATTTTTCATTTTCTCTGTCTTTTTCTCTCTTCCTATCTCTTCTCTTTTTCCAGTGAAAGGACAAAAGTTCAGATTCTCTCCTTTCTGCATATTGAAGCATTTAAGTCATTAAAGAATCTTTTCCAAAATTTTCAGAAAGAGTTTGTGCCCTTTATTGTCAGTAGAGGGTGCTGAAAGTATTTCTAATAAATCCTTTGACATACTTTTTATTTTCCTACGTATAAATTTATATTTGTTGACAGGGTAGGGAGGGAAGAAGATAGGGAAGCATGCACACTATCTCTACAGAAGAAGCAAAACTCCTGCATGTTCAGTTGCTCAAGCACTTGAATGCATCGAAGCGTGACAAATAGGGTAAGCTTTTTTCGTTTACATCCTTCTACCATATTTTCATATGTTCGTTTTCAATTTGTTTTATATTTAATAATTTTTAAAAAAGCTCTCGGATAAATTGATAATACTAGTTTTTACAGCCTGTGAGTATTTCTTAATTAGTTTATACAATTTGAAGGGATGAGCTACTTTGGCTTAATGGCTAAGACAGCAAGCTAGAAAGTGGGAGACGGTGAGTTCTAGCCCCACCTTAGCCATGAAAGCCAACTGAGTGGCCTTCAGCCAATCCCTGGCTTTCAGCCCAATCCACCTCATAGAGTTGTTGTTATGGAGAAGATAAAAGGAGGGATATGTGTTGGTTAGGTTCACTGCCTTGAATTATTTGTAAAAAAAACAATAAAGGCAGATATAAATAAATAAAATCTGATGTTTAATCACCTTTTAAAAATAAATGTATTCTTCCTATCACACTAAGTAGCATTTTCCCTCGACTGTAGTAATTCTTAGGCTCTGCTGTATATTCTTCAATGGGCTGAGATATAGGACTTTCGACTTTTCTATACTCTCCTATGTAAAAGCAAGGGGGGAAGTGCAGTTTATAGTGGGTGGTGACTTTATTCTTCTCACTTCTGGGATTTCTGTGCTTACTGTCTTTTTTACTCTCCATTTTTTTCCAGCCATAACTTCTTCAGGGTTAGCTTTGCAAAACTTACCTAAGATAACTGAAGTTCCTCAAGTCAGTATTGTTCTGGATAAATCAACATGGTTTGTACCTACAATATTATGGAAGAAAAAGGAACAGTAACATTCCTTGTGTGGCTGTCTTTGTACAGCACTGGCTGTTAGTTAGCCAATGCTGTACAAAGATAGCCACACAAGGAATGTTACTGTTCCTTTTTATTCCATAATACGATAGGGTGTATTTGCAAGAAATTATATTTCAATTTGTTGCCCAAACCAGGAAATCCTTGTATTTCCAAGAAGCTGAAGAAAACTATCAGTAAACAATGTTAGTTCTTAGATTTTTTTTAATGTATTTGAGTGTTGTTAGGACTAAAAAGATACATAAATGTGAGGTTACTATTGTTCTCCCCATTAGATCAGGGCTTTTCAACCAGTGGTACAGGTACCACCTGTGGTACATTTGCACCTGTCAGGTGGTACGCGACCATCCTAGAAAAGTGGTAGCGGGGAAGGGGAATGAGCTGAACCGGTGGCAGCACCGCACAAGCCTGAGAGAGAGACGATTGGAGCTGCAGGGCTGTCAGGGCTCAGCAAAAGCGCCAGGATCAGCGCTTCTTCGGGGCTGTCAGGGCTCAGTGGAGGCACCAGCCATATGGGATATGATTCTTAGAAAGAAGCCTAATAAAAATTGCACTTTGCAAATTCCAGCATTGAAAACTCTACATGAGGTCTCTTGTTTTCAGTTGCCCATAATTAACTTCCAATTGCTCTGGAAGAGAGAATAGGAAAGGGATAGAGCAAGTAATATTGCAAATCCTAATTATTTGAAATTTATATTCAAGATTTCTCTTATTCTCCTTGAACTACACATTGTGCACCATGTGCCAATTTAATATGATATGGTGTTATCATGCATAAAAAGTTGTGTCTGTTTTCACCCACATTAGTAATAATAATAATAACAACAACAACAACAATAAAGTTGGAAGGGACCTTGGAGGTCATCTAGTGCAACCCCCTGCTCAGGCAGGAAACCCTATACCATTTCAGACAAATGGCTGTCCAGTCTCTTCTTAAAAATTTCCAGTGTTGGAGCATTCACCACTTCTGGAGGCAGGTTGTTCCACTGGTTAATTGTTCTGTCAGGAAAGTTCTTCTTAGTTCTAGGTTGCTTCTCTCCTTGGTTAGTTTCCATCCATTGCTTCTTGTCCTGCTTTCAGGTGCTTTGGAGAATAGCTTGACTCCCTCTTCTTTGGGGCAGCCCCTGAGATATTGGAACACTGCTGTCATGTCACCCCTAGTTCTTCTCTTCCTTAAACTAGACATATTCAATTCCAGCAACTGTTCTTTATATGTTTTAGCTTCCAGTCCCCTAATCATCTTTGTTGCTCTTCTCTGTACTCTTTCTAGAGTCTCAACATCTTTTTTACATCGTGGTTACCAAAACTGGATGTAGTATTCCAAGTGTGGCCTTACCAAGGCATTGTAAAGTGGTATTAATACTTCACGTGATCTTGATTCTATCCCTCTGTTAATGCAGCCTAGCACTGTGTTGGGTTTTTTGGCAGCTGCAGCACACTGCTGGCTCATATTGAAGTGATTGTCCACTAGGACTCTGAGATCCCTCTCACAGTTACTACTATTGAGCAAGGTACCACCTATACTCTACCTGTACATTTGGTTTTTCTTGCCTAAACGTAAAACCTTACTTTTTCACCATTGAATTTCATTTTGTTAGATAGAGCCCAGTGTTCAAGTCTGTCCAGATCTTCCTGTATCTTAAGCCTATCTTCTGGAGTGTTGGCTATTCCTGCCAGCTTGGTGTCGTCTGCAAATTTGATGAGTTCCACATCTATCCCCTCGTCCAAATCGTTGATGAAGATGTTGAAGAGCACTGGGCCCAGAACAGAGCCCTGGGGCACCCCACTACACACTTCCTTCCATGTAGATGCAGTTCCCTTGAGGACCACACGCTGAGTACGGCTGGTCAGCCAGCTACGAATCCATCTGGTGGTGATGCTGGCTAACCCACATTTTTCTATCTTATCAAGTAGTAGGTTGTGATCTACTTTATCAAATGCCTTACTGAAGTCCAAGTAAATTATATCTACAGCATTCCTCTGGTCCACTAGTTTTGTCACTTGGTCAAAGAATGCAATAAGATTTGTCGGCATGATCTGCTTCTGACAAACCCATGTTGGCTTTTAGAAATGACTTTGTTTGCCTCTAGATGTTCGCTGATTCATTGTTTGATTATCTTTTCCAGACTTTTCCCAGGTATTGAGGTCAGGCTGATAGGTTTGTGGTAATTAATAGAACAGAGAAATGCCACTGAGTGTTCCTCACATCTCATTAATTGCATCATGAACCCGATAAGCATTTTAAAATGCCGCATACTCATGCTGCAGCTTTTCTCTCACCCCCAGCCAACAACTGATGTAACAAAGTAATCTTTGGCTTTTCCAACTCAAAAGTGTTATTTTCCTTCCTCTCCTAACAAAGTTTTGGGTGATCTAACATGCTAGTTGATGTCATCTAACATGGTAGTGATGTATTTGATGTCAGGAGATCTTCCTATCTGCTGTTAGGGGCCCCTTGGTCACTGGGTACCGCTCCTATTTTTACTTGGACTGCAGAAAGGCTATACATCCTTTAGGACATCTACCTGTGTGTAAAACTAAAGAAAGAACAGATGTAGCAGATGCTTATTGTAGAGCACGGGTGACAAACTGCCGCCCCCATGGGCCGGATGCATAATAACGAAACCGTGCCCACTCCATTGCTGGCAAATGGCAAAAAAGTCACGATACGTCGCCAGACGTCACGTGACGTTGCGAGTTTGACACCCCTGTTGTAAGAAACCCCGAGTGGCTTGCTTAAGGAAAGGCCAGGAGAAATGTGACTGCATTTTGTATTAAGGGACTTGGTCTTAACTCTGGTTTCATTAAAGTCCTTATGTTATTACCTCAAGATATACATTTGACTGGAATTTGCATTGGTTAGGACAGAATTAAATTGTTTTACTGTTCTGTTCACTAGAAGATATTTCTGAAGCACTTGAGACTGGCTAAACATACCGTACCAATGGCTTACGAACAGCCTGTCCGCATGTTATCCATGTTATCCTGAAAGTACAGATATTTGTCTGTGTCCAGGCTGTGAAATCCTGCTCTCCCCTGCATGTGTTGGCTTTGAATGTAGAGCCAACATTTAGGAAAAGCTGGAAAGTGTGAAGAGGAAAGCCACAAAAATTCATACCACAAGCTCTCTAAATTATAATTATAAATTCATAGCATGAGCCTATATATGTTTACTACATTGAGGAGGGTTTCCTCTGATAAGTGTACAGTATAAGGATTGCCTAAAGTAAATATTTCTTTAGGTAATTCCATATTTACAATCTGGGAGATTAACACCGTTGAGTTGCTTTACAGGTTTATTTTGAAAATTTGCAGGAATGTCCAGTCTCTATTTTTACTATTCACTGATTTGAAACAGATGCTATGTCCATGCTATAACGCTTCTATCTTTCTAAATATTTCTGTCCTCAATAACAAGCCAAGTTACTCAATTGGGGTGGGGTGTGGTATGTTTACTGAGTCAGTTGCATCCACTTTCTGTCTAAGCTGAGAGCTGCTGAAGTTCTCCTTCCCATGCAGCTGCTAAGACACAGGAATACCACTGGCCAAGTTGTTCTTCCAAGGATGGAAGAAATAAGGAATTAATTTTCACATAATACTTAAAACACTCAAATCAGCTGCATTCTATTCTACAGCATTAATGGCTAACTAGACCATATTTTAAAAGATAGAGCAGATGCCCCCAACCTTTTGGGTGCTAAGGACCAGTTCCGTGGAGAGAGGTTTTTCCACGGACCAAAGGGGGGTGGGTGGTTTGGTGTGTTGCCTGCATCCAGTGAATGGGACTTTGCTTATTTGCATGGCCCAGTTTCTGGCATGCTGCAGACTGGTGCCTGTCCACGGACTGGGGGCTGGAGACCCCTGAGGTAGAATATAGAATTTCCCTAATCGCTTTCCTCTTGTGTTTTGTTTTCTTTCTTCCTGTTTCTGTCGTCCTTTTTTGTTGCTGCATTTGATTTAGTGGAATCTGTTACTAACACAATGGCTCCCATTTATTTTACACAGTGGCTAAAAGTGGGTTTAGGCCTGGTTGGTACCGAATGGGAGAACACTAAGAAATTCTAGGACTGTAGGTCAGCTTTGGAAAATTAAAAAAAAAAAACATTTTGGAAGAAGACAGTGGCAAATCACTTATGTATTTCTGTCAAGAAAAGTTCATGTGTATTTCCATGTAATGATCTGGTCTGGAGCTTAGAATAAGAATTTTCACCTTATTTTGTATGCTTGCTCTGACTTCTATGGGAGCCGAGCTTTAACACATCTGTAAGGTATGAGATTACTTGCTGGAATAAAAGTAAAATGAACAAAACAGAGTTGAAGAACTAAGAAATCAGAAACCACTGTATCTTCTCCACAGAATGAGAACTTAAGTCTGTTAGATCAGCATTGCTAATGGTTGGGGATGATAGGTGTTAGAGTTCATCAATATCTGGCAACCACATTTTTCCTAATCCTTTTATAGGCAGTACAACTCAGTGGAGGGTGGTTGGCCTTTAGGATTTTACTGACACGGTTAGAAAACACATATTGGGTATGTTCAGTGCCTTGGATTTGTTTCCAAAATTATGTTCCGTTTAGGAGCATGTATCTGTCGCAACTTTAAAACAGCACCCCATTTCCTAATATCACACAGCACCTGCTGCTGATTTTGAGAAAAGGGACTTTTTTGGGAAACTGAAGCATTGCCTAACTTTAACGAAGAGCACCATTAAAGCCCAATGCTCAGCTTCTTTCTAGTGGGAATAGTCTTGTTAAGTCGGGTTCACGGATTGAAGAGACGCAGGCGTTGGTGTGTGCATGATCTTTATTGCTGGTAGCGTGGCCTGAACAGCCAGACAACGGATACCTGGGCATGCTTTATACCTGCCCAAGTGAATGCCTGACCAATAGGTTTGAACCCTGGTTTCCCGCCGGTCAGGCAACCAATCCCTTTAAATCTGGCTTTCCCGCCGAACGCAGCTCCTGCACGGAGCTGTCCAGCTCCGCGCCTCCTGATGCGGCTGCTACACGTGTAAGCCAGCCCAGCATACACTACAGTCTTATGCAGTGGGGAAGGAACCAAGCGAGGGTGTCAAAACTAACAAATTGGTGAATGCGACATCCTGATCCAAGCCCTGCCGCTTTTGTATGTGCAGCAACATCAAAAATATGTACAAAGGAGTAGGCTTGAATTGTGACTCCCTAGCCGACATCTTGCTACTTTTGATATCGCTGCCCTGTTCCACACCCTGCAGACACTACTGATGTAAGTTGTGTTTGAACACATATGGTCCAGACAGGACACTTGAAATCTACCTTTCAGCCCTCAATAGACACACGGAAACCAATCATATTTAGACACTCGTCAAAAGAGACAACAAAAAAGTTAAGAAGGAAACAAAAAGACATGAACACATTCTCTTTAACAGCCATCATCCAGATAAGCAGCATCCAAACAATCAAGGACAAAACAGTACCCTAATCGAGGAGCTACCAAGGAGAAAACCCTAATCTCACCAATACTGACTTGGCAAGCTACTGTATATAAATAGGAGCAAAGCCCACAGTCACTTGTACTGATGATATTACCTAGCTGAGAAATGAAAGGTTAAGAAGGAAGCAGCCAAGCTCAGAAGCTAGGTTTTTATATTTGAAGTTAATTTGCTTAGTTTTCTTCATTGCATTATTTGAAAGCTGTTAATTACTTCTTCTCATTTTTATTTTATGAATTCATGCTATGTGTTGCCTTTAATATATTTTTTTATTGAAAAGTTTTATAAAAGTTACAATATTATCCCATCCCCAGCCCCCCCTTCAAACCCCCCTCCCCCACTTCCCAAAGGTGGTTACAGGGTTACAAATATATAGTAATCATAATCTAACTAACATTAATCAACTATATAAATAACCAAATACATAATACACTTTAACCCGCCTATAACATAATTACAAACTCTCTAAAAATATTATATATATATATATATATATATATATATATATATATATATATATATATATATATATATATATATATATATATATAATTTAAATTATAACAATCTAAAATTTACTCATAAGCTAAATGGAACTTTTTAGTCCCATATTTTTTCTGAATATAATCTATCCATCTTCTCCAAACCGAAATGTATCTTTCTTGTGAATAATCCTTCAAGTAAGCAGAAATCTTAGCCATTTCTGCTAAATTTGACACTTTAAGCGTCCACTCCTCTATAGTAGGCAGACAGTCCTTCTTCCAATATTGCCCTACCAATAATCTCGCAGCTGTTATCAAATTCAACATCAAGTTAAGTTGCCTTTAATATATTGATATCATTCTAGGCCTGTTTTCCTGTAGAAAATAGAGGGGGGAGGAGAGGAAAGGTTAGCATGTAAAGTCCCTACTGATTGCACACATAATATTCTAAGCTAAAACTATACATATGTTAAACATTGTGATATGTGAACTTGGCCAGTAGGTTCACTTGGCACTCAAAACCACTGAGAGCAGTGAAGCTCTTCTGAGAACTGTGTTGTTTATGAAATAGGCTGATGGTAATATGACTTGTTAAAGTTTCATTTTTTTTTAAAAAAAGGAGCACATTTATATAATTTACACTGTTGCCAGAAGAATGGTTTAAATGCTATTCAGAGTTTCACGAGTAAAATAATATTAATAGGTCATTATTGTAATTATCTGAGAAGTGATTTACTCTGAATTTTGTCTATTCCTGGAAAAGGGAGTAACTTTGGCAGGCACAATTTGAAGGGCTTTCAGAATTTCAAAATGGCTATCTTGGGAAAGAACAAAATGTTCCGAGTGTGTTATAATCACAGTGTTTTTTATCTCGTCACAGAGTACATAGGTCTACTCTGGTCATACTGTTCAGATACAGTCTCTGCCTTTTTCTACGGAGACCAGGTGTGTATTTTCAAATATGTCATACAAGAACTTTACCAAAGGAAACCATAAATGGCTGCAGTTATATGCTCTTACACAGCTACAAATGTGGGTTTGCATAATATCAGAGGTAGTCTATGATCTCAGACAAAATGTATAAAGCATTGGCAGAAATCTAGATTTGCCCCATAGACAAGAAGGCTGCAATTATCTAACCACTTATCACTGGGAATTACAGACATAGGCTTGTGCTATAAGCTCTCACATGAAAGGATTCAATCATGTGAGTGCCGTTATAATGAGTATATTTGAAATAGGGAAGCAGTGAGCATAATGAGGGAGGTGCAGTGGAACCTACAGAATTCCTCCTTGGCTACAGAGCCACGCTGGTGCAGCGATTAGAATGCCATATTGCCAGCGGTTCAATCCTGACGAGGCTCAAGGTTGACTCAGCCTTCCATCCTTCCAAGGTCAGTAAAACAAGGATCCAGAGTTGACTCTGTAAACCGCTTAGAGAGGACCATAAAGTACTGTGAAGCAGTATATAAGTCTAAGTGCTATTGCTATTCGCGCATTGTGCTAAACCATTATGTGGTTTGTGGAGTTTTTGGTTTCTATAATACGTGGACATCAGTTATTGCATTTTGATTTGTGAGGTAAATTTATGGGAAAATCTAAATCTATGGCAGAACCTCACAAGTCTCCCTATATCCTATTTTCATGACCTCTAATAGTTCCATTGCCAGTCATTGCCAGCAGGACCCAATTAACTCTCCGTCATTTTTAATAAGTTTAACACATTTTTTAAAAAAAATAAAACCCAGAATAGGGGAGAAGTAATTCCCTATCCCTACACATAATACAGTCCCAGCCCTTTTTTTTTATCACTAGCTTTCCAGCACAGCTCTGTCCACTTCAACCACCATGGGGAAAGATTGTACACTTAAGGCTTAGGATTTAGATCAGAAGTCTCAAACTCTTAAGTCTATTCAGTTCTTCAAGTTATTTTTTGTGGCCCACTATACCTTTAAAAATGCAGAGGACATTGCCCAGTAACGCCTGGGCCCTGAACAACATACAGATATGTGAAATTAGGTTACGTGAAAAACTTCTGGAAATGAAGAAGAGAAGGAGAAAAAAAGATCAGAGAAAGAACATTCCCCATTTTACAACCTTTCTTGACACAGTTGTGAAGTGAGTCACTGCGGTCGATAAGTTGGTAACCTGGTTGTTAAGCGAATCTGGCTTCTCCATTGATTTTGCTTGTCAAAAGGTTGTAAAAAGTGATCACATGATTTTGGGACACCGCAACGGTCATAAATATGAACCACTTGCCAAGCATCTGAATTTTGATTACGTGATCATGGGGATGCTACAAAAGTTGTAAATGTGAAGAATGGTCATAAGTCACTTTTTTTTCAGTGCCGTTGTAACTTTGGTCACTGAATGAATTGTTGTAAGTCGAGGACTGTCTGTATACTGTAGTTAAAAATGAAAAGAAGAGGATGCAAGAATGCCTATAAAATTCTTCTGTTCTCTTCTGGGTGTTGGGTTATCAGATTTATTTTGAAAACGAACAAGGTAATTAGCATCCCCCTTTTTCATACAGTGATGGTTTTTCATCTTAATGGGATGGTGGTTGTTGCCCCTAGAAAGCTAAATAAAGCAAACAGGAAGCCCGAGCCAAAACAAAGTTTGTAGGGAAAGTAATAAATTATGACTTGTCTTGGTTTTCAGGTTGCATTGGGCATATTGAGTGATATTTGAAGCATAACTAGTTCAACCATTTTGCGCAAATACAGGTTACTGATTTCTGATAGGAAGTTGAGCCATTTGCCTGACAAGCTGGCACCGAGATGAGTACAGCCAGCCCAGAAATTATACGTATCAGGTGTCAGCATCTCAAAGGCTTAGGTTCATAAATCTTCCCTAAATCATATTAAGGTTTACACTGAGTGCCATGTGTGAGCACAAATATTTGGAGATCAGCTAAGCAACCAGTATGACAACATATCCTAGCGAAAGTCCCGCTGCTGCTGTAGCAAATAAATAAAAAAGGAAGTTGCTTGTCTCCCTGTGTTCTTTGGCTGTGATGCTTTATATTTCATCTATTCTGGAATAGAATCAGACAGCAATGCTGCCTGCCTATAAATCTAAGGATTGCTGTGGCTGAAGGTGATTTGAGCAGATGAATAAACAGCAAGAAGCCGAGAACCTGAGGCTGTCTTACACACCAAATGAACTATAAATTAGTCTCTGTCCTGGAAGAGAATCTCCAAGCAGAATCCGGCATCCAAATTTGCAGGGGATAATTTATGACAGCAAGTTTGGTTTCTGTCTTAACAAACTACCCAAGAAATTTCAATTATAGGTATACTGGAGAATGCTGGTGTCAAAGCAAGCACAGATTAAAAAAAACTTTCTGCATCTCTACTGCCACCCAGTGGGACGTGTGTAGGAAATGCAAAATGATATAGCAAAGCACAGCAGCAAACCCCAAAAGTAATAATGTTTTCCTCTTCTCCAATACTGCAAATAAATAGAAAATTTAAAAAAATGTAAAAATAAAAAATAAAGCTAGTAAATAAAAAAAATAGAGCTATGTCCAAAACACATGTTTTAATTAGGGGAAGAGACGGCACGGGGATAGCCATCTCAGTGTCAAAAGGGGAAAGTAACAGGAAAGGGTTAGAAAATAAGTGATTGTCAGCATGTAATGCAAGATATCCATGTCCTCCCCTTTCACCTCCCAGCTCTGTCAAATGAATATCTCAGTGATTCAGCTGCTTCTGCTGCTGTTCCTGTTCCTTGGACCATTTTGTTCACCTGCGCCACGACTCTCGGTATGTAGAAGCTGGATACTTGTGATGAGTTTTCTACTAACACCAAGAAAAGAATCCTGAGTGGCTGTAAAATTGCTGAATATTTGGAAATGTTCTCAATACAAAGAGAGTTAGCTTGTTGGCTTGGTCAATACTCAAGCCATTGCTGAGGATTATAATAGCCTAAACATTTACATTTGAAGTTTAAAAATGTAATGAATATGCCTGTCGTTCACTTATTGAATAATGAGCAATCTCTGTTGCAATGTATAAGACTTCAGCATGCTCCCTTTTTCAAGGATGCTGCCTTCAATCTTCAATATGAAAAAGTCGTACATGGTATGGGACAGCGCGCGCACACACACACAAACAGAAAGAGTGAGAGAGACTATGGCCTAATCCTACTGTTATTCCATTGCTGAATAATCATAACTACCATAAATTGAACAAATAAACAACCATAAAGCCTGAGGATCATGTTAGGAACCTTATTTTGCTGCTGATATTACTCTAAATACAAAGTTAAAGATATATGTGTTTTTCAGACAGATATTTTCCCCCTTACTTTCAGAAAAAGGAGGAATGCCTCTTAGAAAACAGCAAACTACAGAAGAAGTTGAAAATGCTTCAAGATTTATTCCAGTTATATGAATTTCAGTTGAAAGACCTGCTGGGGAACAACTATCACAGAAGAAAAAGCAAAGTTTTCTCTGCCAGGAAGACAGTACCTCGGGATATGTTTTTGCCCACAACTAGTGGAAGTCTCTTAGTCTATGATCAAGGTACACTATCTAGGGGATAAATCTGTCTTTCTTGAGAATTACCTTATTATGATAGCATTCTGTAGACTCTTGGTTTTCAGTCATATTATGACAGAACAATTAATCAGTGGAACAACATGCCTTCAGATGTAGGTGCTCCAACATGGGGGTTTTAAGAAGAAATTGGACAACCATTTGTCTGAAATATTATAGGGTTTCCTTCTTGAGCAGGGGGCTGGACTAAAAGACCTCCAATGTTCCTTCCAACTTTGTAATTGTACTGTTGTGTTATTCAGTTCCAAACATCCTAAAAGCCACATCCCCTGGTTAAGTGGGGATTTGTAATCCAAAATGCCTTGAGAGCAATTAATTGGGGATGGCTAGATACTAACCTTAGTTGGTTTCAATAATTTATTTTTATTTTTAAACAGGTAAAGTTTTATTCAATGAAACAATCACATTAAATAGATTGAATAGACTGAGATGAAAACTCAGAAAAATGTTGTTAGGTCAAATGGATGAAATTTTCAAGAGAGAGAGAGAGAGAGAGAGAGATGGAAAGTTTAATAGGCAGTGCATGAAACTGATTGTGAATATGGCACAAGCAAGAATGGTTTATAAGATAGAAAAATGTGGTGAGTGCTGTAAATGTAAACTATATTTAGCTGTAATTCTTTGCTTTCACTTGTTTTTATTTTGTAAAACTTTGCTTACCTGGAAATGTAATAGCATGAGAGATGTTTATACTGGTGGTTACTCTGAATCTAGTGAAAGTTGCTACTGAGCAAGCATGTAGAAAGGCAGCTTCTTCAAATTATGTCTTGATAACTTGAGAATTTGGGAGAAAGAATATGCAGCTGTTATTTGTTTTAGAAGGATCATTTTTCAGAGAGAGGCTCTATCCACTTTAAGCTTGGCTCTAGCATAGTGAAAGTAGGGCTTTTGAAATCTTTCCCAAAATGGGGCTGAAAGAGTTCTGTATTTCTGAGATAAACATTATTAATACATTTAAATAATTATGATTTATTTGTATATACACCAGAATTAGGGACGCGGTGGCTCAGTGGGTTAGGACGCTGAGCTTGTCGATCTGAAGGTCGGCAGTTTGACAGGTCGAATCCCGAGTGCCGCTTAACAGAGTGAGCACCTGTTACTCGTCCCAGCTTCTGCCAACCTAGTAGTTCGAAAGCACGTAAAAAAATGCAAGTAGAAAAATAGGGACCACTACGGTGGGAAGGTAACAGCGTTCCGTGTGCCTTTGGCGTCTAGTCATGCCAGCCACATGACCACGGAGACGTCCTTGGACAAGCACTGGCTCTTCGGCTTTGAAACGGAGATGAGCACCGGCCGCTAGAGTCGGAAACGACTAGCACGCATGTGCGGGGGAACCTTTACCTTTACCTTTTTACACCAGAATTAGGACTGGTATTTGAGCAAATGGGACATACAAAACATTCACATTCATCTTCCACAGAACCTAATTATTCTTTTGTAGCTTTTAATAAGCTATAGTCAATCTTTCCAAGACCATGAGGTACAACTTTTAAACTCTTTCAATTTTCAGTGTCTATGGAGATGCTCAATCATCCAGGACATGATGGTTGTCCCGCAGGTGTTTTTCAAAAGACAACTGGACCTTCTTGGCTTTTTTCCTTGAAAACCTTTGCTTCTTGGATGTGAAGCAAACAGTTTCAAGGAAAAAAACCCAAAAAAGTCCATTTTGCCTTTTGAAAACACACCCTTTTGGGGTGTGTTTCATTTTTATTTGTTTGGGAGATCAACTGGTGATCTGAGCGCAGGCTGGAAGGTTCAAAGGAACTGACTGGGTTCCTTCCATCTCAAGCTTTGCTCACCCGTGCCACCCTTTCTTTGGGCCCCATGAAGGAAAAGTCACATCACTGAAAATTAGTGGTTTTGTTTCAGATGCCCTGAAAACTAGGGACGAGATAGAGAGAGTCTCCATAATCACATAAGCGGTGAGTCGCTCAGCCAGGAGGATGTAGTGGTCAAGTCAGGGAGACTCAAATTTCAAATCCACCCTCAGCCGTGGAAGCTCAGTGGGCGATTTAAGGCTAGTCACTCTGTCCAGCCTACCTCAGAGGGTTGTTGTTATGGACCCCATGAGTTAAGAATTTCAACTGGTGGGGTCTAGGAAGAGAGCTTTCTCTGCTGTTGCACCGTCCTATGGAACATCCTGTACCCTGAGGTAAGGCAGCCCCCCCCATTCTTCTTGCCCTTAGAAAAGCCTAGAGACCTAGGTCCTATCAGCTGGCACGGGGATCTACGAGTGGTAGGTGTAAAGTCGCGTGCTTCACAGAGAGGTGGACACAGAGCTGGGGTAACGATGAGTTTATTCAGAACAGAACGAACTGGGGAAACAGGGGAACCTGGCGTCTATTTGTACCTGCCCAGGTGGATGGCATCCAATCAGTTCAAACCTGGGCTTCCTGCCAGTGCAGGTGACAATGGGTGTAGATCCTGGCTCCCCACCAGGCTGACCATGCCTGGGGCTGTCAACAGCTTAACTCATTAGGCTTATCCTGCGTGAGCAGTTGTCACCCGGAGCTGTCCAACCCCTCTGCTGATCTGCACCATCAGCCTCCTGCTGTGCTGTCCTTTGTGTATGCTGGGAGGCATACACTGCAGTAGGCAAACCTAGGATGGGTGGTGGCAGGAGGGCACTCCCTCTGCCTTTTCAAGCTTTGCTTTCAATTCTGTTTCTGATTATGGCTTTTATTTGTAAATCAGCCACTCAGAAAGTGAAATGGGTGGTGTGTATAAGTAAGTCAGTAATACGGCAGGAGGGAGTCATTACATATCATCTTCAGCTCTTCAACAGAAATGGGATATCAAATAAATACATCCATGATTTAGATTTATCGTGATGGCCTATGAATTTGGAGCAATAAAAGAGTACAAAGAAAAAAATGATACACTCTCCTGTTCTGTGCAGGATGGCTGGGTGTAGTTCCATCACTTGAAGTTATTGTTGTTTTGTTTAGATTGTGCAATGCTCTTTAATAGAGGAAGAAGAGAAAGCGGGTACTACAGAATTAAACCCCGACAGGACAGAGAACCTTTTCTTGTGTACTGTGATATGTCAGATGGAGGAGGGTGGACGGTAATTCAGCGGCGGTGCAACGGCAAAGAAAATTTCTACCGGTAAGTTTCTGAGTTATTAGTCAGGGCTTTTTTTGTCATAGAACACCCAGAACGGAGTTCCGGCACCTTTTTTGGGTGGAACCTTGTAGGGTAGGCAAGGCGGGTTGTATGACATGAGTGAGTTGGCACCTTTTTTTTTTTTTACAAAAAAGTACTGGTTATAGTTAACAGCTCACCTGAAAAGAGTCTACAGTTTCTTTATGCATCATCCCAAATTAAGAAATGCCCCCCAAAAGACAAAGATGTTCATAAAATTTGCAGACATTATTTGCTATGAATATCTCTCTCTCTCTCTCTCTCTCTCACACACACACACACACACACAGAGACACACATTTAGAAAAGTATATTTCAAAATGAAATGCAATAATACATATCCCCCAGTTAGAACTAAATCTTGTTCTCAGTTTTTCTCCAAGATTACAAGATTCAAAAGCCAAATTATTTTGGTTTACAGTTGTAGATTTATTTGAAGCTTAATATTTTCTTTTGAAATATAGTAGTTCTGCAGGATTTGAGGACTGTTTTCCTATCGAAGAAATTCTTGTTTTAGCTCCTGGCTTTGAGTTTCAATGTTGTCTCTGTCTGTATGTACCATAATGGTTGCAATGTACTGTACCTCCCTCCCACCTTCCTCTTTTTGAGCTTCCATAGGAGCACGCAGCGGTGGTTAGGGCTTTTTAGCTATGTATCTGGTTACAAAAATGGCATTCTTTACTTTCACAATATACAAGAAGGCTTTAAATGGAGAAGGCAGCTATGCAACCAGAAAGGTTGTTTTTCTCAGAGAAACTACTTAGGTTCCCCCCCCCCCAAACAAGGCACAAACATTGTAGGGTAGAAATGTGGAAGGGGAGGCCCTAGAAATGGATTTTATTTCTCTGAATATGAAGCACAGAAAGAATAAGGTTGTTGTTCCTGTATCTGCAGTAATTCAGGAGGCAGCACAACCGGCAACATTTTTGGTGGTCTTTATTTTTCAGCTGTGAACACCGATTGACTCACAGCGTTCTCTCTCTGTTATCTCAGCATTCAGTGATCAAGGGAATGATTATTAAAACGAGATCCAAACTTTTTTGTTGGGGGACTGGAAAATAGAAATGGCGGTGATGTGGAAGTATCCTCAAGTCATCTTAGTTTCTGCCAGTCTTCAAGCATGAAGCATTGCTTTGAGGAGTGCTGATAAGCTGCACTCACTATACTGAAAAGCTCCCGTGAAAAAAAGAGACAGAGTGATGCAAAAGCAGCTCAGTGCATAATTTCTACAGGGCTGTAACAACACAAACGATGTCTAATTTTGCTATGGTTTCAAGTATAATCAAGCTGGACCAAAAATAATTTGACTTGGCTACTGAGTACAGCCAACAGTGCAAAGTCAAGCAGGTCCAGAGCTATTCTCAGCTGATGCAAAGCTCTTTTACACAGAGTTTCACACAGTATATATAAAAAGAAAGGAAAACATGAAGCAGAGGAGAATGACCTTTGTTCCACCTCCTATTAACTGAGAACATGGATATTTCTCGAGCTTCTACGTCTGACTATCTCTTGCTGTAGAAAAAGGGGGAAATATAGTCATCTACTTGTATTTGAGAGTTGTATTTGAGAGCCAGTTTGGCCTAGTGGTTAAGGCACCAGGCTAGAAAGTGGGGGACCGTGAGTTCTAGTTCCGCTTTAGCCATGAAAGCCAGCTGGGTGACCTTTGGCCAGTCACTCACTCTCAGCCCAACACCTCACAGGGTTGCTGTTGTGGCGAAAGAGGCAGAGGAAGGTGTATTGGTTATGTTCACCATCTTGAGTTATTTGTAAAAATAATAAAAGCGAGATATTAATTAATTAATAGGTTAATTAATCAAACAAAAAATTAGCACAATCCAATTGGAGGCTTACAGGCAATTGGTTGGTAATCAGAGCGAATGGCCTGAAGACATATGATAACTGCCATTTTTTACAGCAAGTCATAGGTAATATTCCTTAAAAATCTCATTTACAGTGTCTTGAATTCTATGATGAAAGATGTGATATAAAGGTAATGATCATTGAAATGTTATAATTTCATATTACTTAGCACTAAGTTGTCTACTGAGACTAATATGTGTACACCTCTTTGCTGCAGAGAATGGCTTGATTACAAAGAAGGATTTGGACAATTGCAGGGCAAGGATGATGAGTATTGGCTTGGTAATGATAAGATTTATGATCTTCTTTTCAATGGTAAGGATACCTACTAATAAATTTAAACACAGATAAAGTAATGCTTTCTATCAGCCCCTTAGTGAATGCAGGCCTTTAGATCTTCATTTCTCTTATGATAAATTCTGGAAGAGTCTATTAAGGATAAACTATGTGTAGTGGTAGGAATATGTCTGACAAGTTTCTTCTTACCTCCCCACAAAATGGCAAGGAGCATAGTATTGGTAAACATCAAGGACAGGCAATGTAAGAATCTAGGTATATTTAGGTGTTGAGGTGTTGGGAAGAGGAGTATAGTATATTACCAAGACTTGACTTGGTATGGGGTGTACATGGGGTCAGAGGTGGGGTGTTTATTACCTGAACTCAGAGCCTTATTCAACATCCAGTGGAGACTTCCATGGGTCAGATTGCCCATGCTTGTTCTTTGTGACTCAAGATAATCTTATTTATGATTAAAGTTGCCAGAGCAGGACTTAGTTCCGTTAGAAGACTATTAATATCTCCTTAGGGGTGCAATGTATTCTTCCCTGCCTAAGAAAAACAGTGGGATGCAGCAGTTAAAAATGCCAGTGGGATCTCAGATTGCATTAACATGTGAAAGTTACCAGGATGTCAGTGGGTCTAGAAACCAAGCATTACAAGGAATAGTTAAATGTTTAGTTTTTTTAAAAAAGGGCATGTGCAAAATAGATTATGGGTGGATATAAGAGCAGTGTATACTACAAACATTAAAAATAATGTTACATGCAAGGTAGGATATACCTGTTCTGTGTTGAAACCAAGGACAGACCAAGACTAATAAATTCCAATGAAATCAGGTGGAATATTAGAAAGAATTTCCCAATGGCAGAAACTGTTGAGCATCTAGAGTTTATTTAGACCTGTTGTGGTTGTCCACTTGCCCTTTGTTGGGCGTTTTTCTTTTGGCACCTAGATGGCCACTTCCTGCATTAAGCAGCAGGTTGGACTAGATCAGGGGTGTCAAACTCAATTTCATTGAGGGCCGCATTTTTATTTTATTTATTTTTATTTTAAATCCATTTATATCCCGCCCTTCTCCGAAGATTCAGAGCGGCTTACAAGCTTAGCAGTAGCCTTCATTCTATGTATATGCCTGCTTATTAGGGCTTTCACACACACCCCAAGCGGCATTATTACAAAGTCAGCTTAATTGCCCCCAACAATCTGGGTCCTCATTTTACCTACCTCGGAAGGATGGAAGGCTGAGTCAACCTTGAGCCTGGTGGGATGCGAACCTGCACTAATTGCAGGCAGCTGGTGTTACTTAAGGAGGCATTAGCCCACTGCTCCACCAAGGCTCCACCAAGGCATCAGCATTGCGGTTGCCCTCAAGGGGCCAGGTGGGTATGGCCAGGGTGGGCGTGGCCTACTGGGTGGGGGTGGCTAGAGTGCGTATGGCCTACAGGGTGGGCATGGCCAGCTCTACATTGTTCGCATCAAGGGTGCCTATAGGGGCCGGGCAGGAGTGGGACAGATCTGAGGGTCTCTGGCAGAAGGAGGGTCTCTGGACCAGGGCCAAGGCAGTGGGGGCCGTTCCCTCACCGTTTCCAGGATGGCTTCACGGGCCACATGAAACCACTTCGCGGGCTGGATCTGGCCCCCGGGCCTTGTGTTTGACATGTCTGGACTAGATTCTCGTTAAGATTCCTTCCGATTCATATAATCTAGGATTATCAACATGTAGATTTGCAGTTCCATCCACATCTGAATAATACTGTTTATCTGGAGCCATTTCCATTGGGTTTGACTGAAAGTTTCTTTCATGTCAAGCTTGATTCCTAGGGTCATCATTGAACGTGCATGTGGTTTTCTTAGCAACAAGATGCAAACAGCTAGACATTGCTTCTTCCATGGTGTTTTCTCAAGCTCTCGTCCTAATCTAAAATTCTAGGATGTCCTGGCAGTCTGTTATGATCAAGTTGGACTCTGCTTTTTTTGTGTGGTTAATCAAGGTACATACTGCTTCCAAAGTTTCCTAGGCCCAATGTTATGGTGGTCATAACTAATTTTTGATCCTGTAATTTAGAGCCTAAGCTTCTTAGGGATTATCAGCCCTTTTGTGAAGATACTCAGGAGCAGCCCTTTTGGATTTTCTCCACTCTCAAAGGCAGGCCCTTCTGGGAGGCCCTTCTCCTGCGTGACTTTCCAGCTATTGTTTTAGGAGTTGCATCTAGTCTTCAGTCTTTCTGCATTTATAAAAATCTCTAAAATGCAACCATTTTGCTAATGTTTTTTCATTACTAAATGATAGCAGTATTAATTTTAACACAAATTGTAATTTCTGTTTTTAACTTTCATAGTAGGTTTCTTTTCTAAATTTTGTTCAGTGCCCAAGTATTCACCAGAATGAAAGGCAGAATAAAAATTAAAATGTTTACGCAGAACAATTGAAGAGAGTGGATTGTCCTTGTGCTGCTTTTCAGTTCTTGGTGTAGTATTTGCTTTTCTTTCTGCATGTAACATCATTACAAAAATATTGGAACAACAGCAGTTGCCTTGCTGGCCAGGACAGTGATCCCAACAGGATTTTTTCCCACTAAAGATTGGCAACAAATCACTATTTGTACAGTTTTCTATCAAGTTCAAGAGGAAAAAAGATAGAACAAAGCCTTTAATCATGCTTTGCACACCTTAAGTATTTATCATCATCAGCTCAATAAAAAAATTAGTCTTGTCAGTTTACATGACACCTTAATGTCATCCCTGCCCTGTAGTTCTAACCCACCAAAAATAATATTTTAAAAATGTGGTCGCTCAAGTGAAAGATTGCTCACTCCTGCAATAGTTGCAGTGAAGGGATCACGATGCTCCTTATTAACCAAAGGTGTTTTTTTTAAAAAATATTTTAGGAGGAATTTCACTGAAAATTGATCTAATGGACTGGCATGGAGAGAGACGATACGCAATTTATGATGATTTCCAGATCAGGAATGAGACAGTGAGTAGCCTGACCTATGAGAATGAATAATTGGTCTTAATGATATGTCCTATGAGAGGCTGGCAGACAATATAACACTATCTCATCAGTATCCTCATGAGCTAATACAGTAAATGAAATATATAACCAAAACCCTATATTTAGGTCCTCCTGAACAAAAAACTGAAGCGATCTCCAGTGCATTTGAGCTGAAAATCAGAAAGAAAATGTCTTATTGCTAAATGAAAGAGCTTCATCTAGAATGTAAGTCTAGAAAATTGTAACTATTATTTTAAAGAACCCACTAGGATCACCGGAAGAGGTGAAATACAGTTTACTATGAACTATACATTTGGAAACTCTTATGGGACCAGAACATTTTTCTAATCTCTCTGGGATTGGCATTTCAGTAATATGAAAGACTGTAGTCTTATCTAAATTAATATTAGGACTAAAGTGGTTGTGCTACTGCCTAATGATCTAATATCCCACAATCCCAGGGAATCAGTCAAGAAGGCAGGGAGGTTATGACCTTTGTGTTGCATTCTGCTTCATCACCGGAAATGGCTCCTCTTCTCTCCATAATTACCACTTGCCATCGCTTCTTCCGTTCAAATGCAGAAATGTCAAATAAGGGGTTGGCATTTAGAAAGCTGTTTCCAAAGGCTAAGAAGGTCAGAAGGACATTGGTGGTGCTTGGGAGAGGTGGTCGAAGGTTAGGCAGGGAATGTCTGCTTGCTCTTTTCATCTGTGGGCCATTAAACCCTGTTTGTATAGGGGCTCAGTATTTAATCAGTGCCATTGGGTGGTGATTGTGGAATGCTCCAATTTCTGCCTAATCCATGCAAAGCTTGAACTGGGGGCCAATCAAGCCTAAGAAAAGCTGGCTTCCATGTAATTGGGCTCTGAGGTTTTGTAAATATTCTGTGGTGGTAGCAGTCTCTGACATATGACTCGCTCCTTAATCTTGAATCTTAGTAACCTGAGGTGCTGTGGCTTTCCTTCAGAACGATTACATGCTATGGTTTGGCCTTTATTCCGGGACTGCTGGGAATGCTTTGTCTGGGGGGAGCAACTTTGAGAGCCAATGGTCTGCATCACTCAACGGCATGCCTTTCTCTGCTCCTGACCGGGACCATGACAGGTTCCTAGCAGGCAACTGTGCAGAAGAGAACAAATGCGGCTGGTGGTTTAACAGGTGAGTTCATTGGCAACAACCCTAATGAAGTCACATGAAGAGTGGGCAATTGAGACAGATCTCCCTCCTGGATGTCTGAATCTGTGGAGGCTGTTTGTTATTTTGTGTGTCACAGTCAGATGTACCTATTGCCAGTTCTAGAAAAAGACAAATGTGGTACAGAGATAAGCAAGGAAGTCCAGGTTTCCTACTTCTGCACAGCTAGGAAGCTCACAGTGTTATTTGAGACCTTCAGTTAGCCTAATTTATCCCTCAAGATTCGGGACAGGATGAAAAGAGAGGCATCTTCACTTTCCCTAAAGAGAAGGTGGACTATGAAAAGCGATGAACACAAATTAGTTTGCAAGCACCAGCATTACCTCCATGTTTTCAGGAAGGGACCTCAAGGACCTCCATTCCTTTCCACTGCTGATATACTCAAATGCAAGCAGATTTAGAAAAAAAAAGATTACCATAATTAACACAATTACACATGACAAAAGGTGGACAAGGAGAATTGCAACGAACAGAACAAAAGTACATTGTGTCTCTTCATGGGCCAAACTATGTAGTGCTTTTGCCAAATATGACCTAAACTTTGATCGGTTCTCCACATGTCCTAAAACTAGATAAAGAGAACCCAATTAAAGGCATTATACTTGTTCACTGATTTGTTGAGAAACATGACCGAAGGCTAAGTATTTCTGCATGGCAAAAGTACAGTATGTCAGTTTTTGCTTTCAGTAACTGATGTATCTTCATGTGGCAGCAATAACTGTTATGTATGCAGGCACCTGCATAGCAACAGCCACCAGGGGGCGTTGGCCTGAACGGTTTTGGCGGGAAACCTAGTTTCGGTGGGAAACCTAGGGCCAACCCCATTGGCTGTCCGCCTACCTGGCTAGGTATTTAAGGAGGCCAGGTAACCCTCATTCTCCAGTATGCTACCCCCCCAATAAAGAGCTGAACACGTACTCCAGCTGGCGTCTCTTCCTTGCGTTGGACCCACTACATTACAGTAAGTATTTTTGCCAGCAACTAAATGTTTCTGAAAATTGTTAGAACACAGACTAACAGAGTTGGAAGGGACCTTGGAGGTCTTCCAGTCCAACCCGCTACTCAGGCAGGAGACCCTATCCCCTTTCAAACTTTATGAAAGCCTTCAGTGATGGAGCACCTTAATTTCCTTAGACATTACCCTTGGGATCTTTGAGACTTTATGTAGTGTTCTCTTGGTATGATCTTGGTTGGTCAACCACTCTGGGGAAGGGTAACAGTGGTGTTAAATTGCCTCTATTTCTACACAATCTGCCTGGCAATTGACAGGTAAGAGTCCCAACCTTTTGGAAATAAGTTTTGTAAACTTTTCCAGTTGGGTATCAACAGCTGTCTTTCAAACATCCTCAGAAAGCTCCTTTGTTTGACACCCTTCCACATACCTCCACATGTTGTGATGATCAGACTTTGATAGTGAATACCCAGAATTCTATTTTTTAAATGCGGCAGGATGTCCGATACAATGTTTTTGACTCATTTAGGTAATTTGGGTTCTCTCTATCTAGTTTTCAGTATTGTGAGGAGAACAGATCAAATTTTTAGTCATATCTACGCAGAAATACTGAAAATTCAAAAATGTTTACAACTTTTAAGCACCATTGTATAGGTTACTTTTCCAATCCTGCAATTCTTCATCCATCTTTTCTTCCTATATATCTTCCATTTAAGTTAAAGGCTTACCATTTATTGAAGGGCCCTCAAATGGAAATAGCATAAATTCATGAAAATACAGTATCAGGCAACAGGCTAAGTGGCGGTAAAAAGCAGCTCTCGTGGTTCTATTATAGAAAATGATCAATTTTATCTAACAGCAACTAGTTAAACTGTAATTTTCTGTATTAAACAAAAAATGTATGCTACTTTCTTGATCTGGTGCCCTTGTTGGGTTGGAACACAACTCCCAGAATCCCCCATTCTATTCCAATGCAGCTGGAAGTCACCTGGTTGAAGGAGAGTTCTAACACCAATGGGTCATAATGTAATATCGCCAATTAAGATTTATGTCATTTTAACTATTACTATGCACTTGGACCATTCCCTGACCTTTCATTAACATGTTTTTTTTCCCCTCTGACATTTCCACAAGGTGCCATGCAGCAAATCTTAATGGACTATATTACAAGAAGGGGACCTACTCTGGGCCATTGGATAACGGAGTGGTTTGGTCAACGTGGCGAGGCCTGTGGTATTCCCTGAAATATACAGCTATGAAAATCAGGTTCCAGTCCTTTCTGGATGGAGAGAGTGGAAATGGTGAAATCAACTGAGATCTTTTCAGGCACATTTGAGAAAGAGAAGCAGGCATGCCAAAATTATTGTATATGTGGTCCTTGGCTTGAGACTTAGCACACTGAAAAAAAATCTTACCGTAAGGAGCATGCCACGGTAAGGAGGAAAATCAGATTTTGCTTTGGGTTACCGATCATTGCATTATTCCTGTATCATTGCACCAGCTAACAATTTTTTTAAAAATGGCTTTTCGTACAAACAGAACATGCCCTCAAAAATAGACTTGGGGGGGGGGGAACCTCTCTACTTTGTTGAGGGCACACAAAGGACAATTCTGCTTATTATTTACCTTTCCTTTACAAAAAAATAGTCACTTGTTGAATACAGCATTGCATATTTTTAAATTTGTTTTGGGAATTCATTTTGTTCCCTGTCTTTCAAAAATTGACCACCTTTCGGGGAAATGCAGAAAAATGTCTGTGAGTCACTGGGAAGAAAGGGTTTTAAGGTCCATAAAGAGAGCATGAGACCAATCTGTGTGAATCCCATCAGAGACGTTCTAAGGAAAGGATTTCTGGCTGCTGCCACAGAGCCATAAAGAATGTTAGATCGGAAAGGCAGGTTTACTTGGCATCCCCTTGTCCTTTTTAAATTCGTATTTTCAAAACTGGTGACTTTCTTAAATTGAAAAAAAAGGAAAGAAAGGTGAATCTTGACAGCTGCCTAATCATGTATAAAGCTAGACGTGCATTTTTCACAAAAGGTGTTTTTTTTAAAAAAAATTATTCTGAATAAGCACCATGTGTTTAAAGCTGTAACTTTTCAATTTATAATGTTTCAAATCTTACGACTCCGTGATGGGCTAAGCCTAGCTTTGGGATGGATGTTCTCTCAGTCTTCTGGTAAAATGTGAACAATTATATTAATTCCTAATGTGTGAGACATTATTAAGTCCATTTACATCAGCCATATTTAATGCAATTAAAGTAGCAGCAATTGCAAAAATATGTAATCACAATTATATCGTCATCTTTCAAACAGCATAAAAATAAACATTAGCTCGTTGTTTATCAATGTCTAGAATTTGTCTGTTACAAAACACTAATAACATTTGTTTCACGTTTTATTTTTTTTACATGCATTTTCTGAAAGAAACACTTTCGATAACTATGTGCCAGTGGGGAAAAACCAAAACCAAACTGCTTAATTTTAAAGTTTCTTCAACTGAAATTTATTGAAGTTTGCAAAGGATGTTGACAAGGATATGTTTCCTTGTAAGGAGAATAAAAAATGTTAAGGTGGATTCTTCTGAAGCAGAATTTTGCTTTGCAACTAAACAAGAGAAGCATGAGGGGACGTCTAACAGGCAACTTTGTAATTGGAGTTACTGTGATGCAAACAGTGGTTAAAGAAGCATCCAGTGCTTGTCCAATAGAAATGAATAGACCGGCTATATTCCAGCTGTGCCTGCAACCACACTAACCTCTTTAACTATTACCAAATGCAGACCTCCAAGTCTGATTTTATAGGCCAGTGAATGCCACGGTGTAGAATGTCACAGACATTTTCACAGTCACTTAGCAGCCACTGACAAGGAATTCTGAGGATAGTAAGGCTAACCAATTTAAAATGTATTATATGCTCCAATACCAACGTCCAATACTATAAACTGAATATGTAAGCATACAGGCTAACTTTGGCCTTAAAAGCATCTTATTTCTGGGACAGTTTAGAGAGATTCTGCACAAGTACATATTTAGTCATTATTTTTGTCTTAGGGTATCATTTACTTTTTCCAAGTATTTGGCCTGCTTCGATGGAATGATAATTAGGCCTCCTTCCCTTCTTAAGGAGTTTACTGTTAAAGTACATTTTGAAAGTTTAAGAGCTTTTGCAGTTGCTAATGCCGCAGCTTCCCATTTGCCTACAAGAATTTCAGATCACCAAATTTTCAGCAGTTAAAGTACTTGTTTCACCTTCATTTAACTCAAGATATCCAGGCAGGTCAAACATTTGTTGTTCTGAGTCAATCAAACCAAAGGAAGTGTTGTCATAGAAGTGGCACCCAGTATCAGATGGAAAGCTTTGACATTTGCTCTTTCTATACTGTGAGGGACTCAGAGTCTCCAATTTCTGGTGACCATCCTTAAGAGTTAGGAAAGTAGACTCCTTCCTCCAAGCACCTGCAGGATATAAAAAAGGTCCACTTCTGGTTCTCTTATGTTCTGATTTATCAGCACAAGATACAAAAGAACCCAGAGGATGATGGTGAACCAGATCTGGTTTCTTCTCTGGAAGTTTCTGTTTGTGAGGAATAGGTCCCCCCCAACTCAATGACTCTGTGGCTAAAGGAATGCTGTGATACAATTCAAGTTCCATAGTGTTCTGTGCTGTATTTTTAGATTTAACACAATGTTGTTTTTCCATAACATGATTCCAGAGTTTGGCCCTGCAGTGGTTGAATGAAGTCTGACTTTGTGTAAGGGTAGACATGCTTCTTTTCCGAAATGGTTTTGCTTTTCTAGTTTCATGGAAACTTGCTGTTCTTCTGAACTGTGAACTTTTTTGGTATCCTCTTTCTGTTGACTCTCCTTTGTTATCGTAATACCTGTGGTGGCTTCTTCTCATTAAGGAATGATTGGGGCTCAACACAGAATTGGCCTGCGAAAATGTGCAATCCATCCTAGAACAGGGTCTATCCCCTGATAACCTTAGATAATCAGGTGGCTGTTCTGGAAATGGAGATTTTATTCTAAACTTACTTGCAGCAGCTACCTCTTGGTTTTCTGTTTTCATCGTGTCCATGAGAGGGTTCTGAGCCACATGATAAACTTTGGTTGTTTCTGTAAGTCCCTTTTTCTTCATTTCTTTCAACTGCTGCTGGGCGAGGCGATAGCTATAAATGGGAGGGATGATTTTATGGGCACTGGACTGCGAATTCTCATGAGCTAATCCTCCTCCATCTTCGGGGACCAAATGAAGGCTTCTCCTGAAATTCAAGGTTATGTCAGAAGCTTCTCCTGGGGAAAAACAAGAGGTTTCTCCCTCAGAAAAGCTTTCTTGTTGAGGTCTGTCTGGGCAAATATCTTCTTCGTCGGAATTTTTTCGAAAGCCAGGTGAATGAGTGGAGTCACAGTTAACTGGACTGCTGCACTTCTGGGTTCTGCAAAGCTTCCTCCATAAGGTGATAAGGATGGTTGCAAAGATTATAGATAAGCATAACGATATCCCAGTGATAGTTATCAAATTATTGACAGCTCTTTCAGGAGATAATGGTGTGAGGAGGCCAGTTGTAGTGACTGAAACAAAGAGAAAAGACATCAGAAAACACAATTTATAACTGCCAATCAACCCAACAAATTACTTACCGATTCTCACTCTATGGCCTTAAAGCACTTTTTAACTATTTCAGCATTGGCTTTCTGATATCACTGTATGCCAGAACTTCACAGGTTGAAATGCAACCGTTTTAAGACTGATTTCCGATGCTTGGATGTATGTAGCTTTGTAATCACTGTTTTTTTTATTCAGATGTGGTGTTGCAGCTGTTCCAAAATAACTTTGGAGCCATTTTTCTCTCTGTCACAACTAAAATGTATTACACTATTAAAACATAGTACAAAGTGCAATAATGACAGCCTCATTTGAACAACTTGATGGCTATTCTGGCTAGCCAGGAAACAAGGCACTTATTGTAAAAATCTACTTTACTGGGACATTTTGGAGGTGCTCTTCGTGTTCATGATTTTGTGAAATATTTTTATGTAAATTAAGACTGTGTAAAAGGAATAAGCTTGCCATCTCAACCAAGTCAGGTATTTGGGCCCACAGAATGCTCTGTTGACCAGGAAACGGACAACACCAAACACAGAAATATTCTCTCTAAAGTAGGACACGCAGTCAACCTAGTTAAAACACGGCAAGCTCTGTACCAACCTAAATCTTTTAGTTTGACATGTTGTGGACAGCAATTCCAAATAGGGCTTATCCTGAGTTTCTTAGGAACTTTGTAATCCTGGAGGCAAGGTTAAAAACTGTTAAATGCAGTGAGTCTCAGTATTTGCATAGCTGTCAGTCAAAAAAAATCATATGACATCAATTGGTTAACAAGTCTACCCGTTGCTTGGATATAGCTCAATATATAAACAATATATGGCAGCCTTTCCCAACCCAATGCTCTCTAGATGTATGGGCCTGCAACTTGTAAAACTTCCAGTGCGTTTCTACAATACCACATTTTCACTGGACTCTAGGAGGCTTTAAATGGCAGTACCCTGGGAAATGTTGATTACACGAATACATTCATATGTGCCAATCAGACACAATTCTATACTTGGGTTTCCTTCCTTCAATCCACCCTGCCCTAGACTTCCATGCTGACTGTTGTCCCCAGACAATATATTGGGCAGAGATCTGTTGAATACATACAAAAATAATGCAAAGTTGTATAGACTATAGTGTTTTTGAAACATCAAGCTTACATACTGGGGCATTCCTCCAAAGAACACGGAGAAGTCTCTTGTTGCCTTCCCGGGCAACCGTGCATCATGTGGACTGGGGAAGGCATGAGGCATTCCCGATAACGCTTACGAATGCCACCTCCACAAGTGGCACTACACGAACTCCAGGCTTGCCAAGTGCTCCAGGATCCTCCTAGGAATACATAAATGACATTACTACAGAGAGCCATTCTCTTAAAGCTATCAACATCCTGCAGAAAAAACAAGATAAGAATAATTTATTATGTTCTAGAAAGTAGATGGATTCAAATTCCTTTTGGAAACTGAATTATCCCTAAACGAAATATAGGTTTGGCTTACAACCACAATTGAACCCAACATTTATGCTGCTAAGCGGGTTTTGCCCCGTTTTTACTACCTTTATTGCCTCAGTTGTTAAGTGAATCACTGCAGTTGTTAAGTTAGTACCACAGTTGTTAAGTGAATCTGACTTCCCCATTGACTTTGCTTATCAGAAGGTTGTAAAAAAATCACGTGACCCCGGGACACTGCAACCGTTATTAATATGAATCAGTTTTCAAGCATCGACATTTTTAATCATCTGATCATGGGGATGCTGCAATAGTTGGAAGTGTGGAAAATGGTCGTAAGTCACTTTTTTCAGTGCCATTGTAACTGAACAGTCACTAAATGAGCTGTTGTAACTCAAGGACTACCTATAGACTATTAGTGACTTCCGTTGTTAAGGAGTAGACAAAAGATGTGATAAATTAACCAGAGAGCAAATGGTAACAGAAGACCTGGGACTTGTGAATGCTATACAGCAGGGTAACACAGCTGAAGCTGATGACCCTTCAGGAAAAGTGTATTTTTGTGAACTTGCGTTTCCACTGACCAGAAACTAACCCGAGGCTGATTAGCAGGAAACAGTATCTATATACATATGACTACATATATCACACTTTTCTTTTAGGGGTAAAAAACTTTATGCAAAATGCAGGAAGAAAATGAGTACTAATAAGTCAAACCAATGGAAGGCATAAGATAAAAAATATATACAGTAGATCAAGCTTCTACCCTCTTCCGCAAGCTATATCTCTTTATCCTTGCAACCCATCCTTGCTTCTATCTTATCTGTAAAATGACTTTTATGTCTTAAGCAGCACTTCTGCCCCACCACTTATGCTAGAGAGATTAAAAATGTTACTAACTGGGTATTACTAGATACATTTTACACAAATATAAAAAGAGAAAGCCAAAAGCATTCTTAGCTACAACATAGTATGGTCTAATTCTATGGTCTATAGAATGTTGTCATCTTCACGCTGTCCTGTTTCTCGATGGCTTTCAACATTCTGCACAGGTAAAACCAACATAGGGAATATCTGATCTGAGGGGGGGGGAAGGTCTCCACAGCTAACTCCTAATATGTGATACGTCGTGTGTATTGAAGTATTAAATGATTGTCTCTGAGTAACAATGATGGAGGAGTCACATGTGGTGATGGAGCAAACCTTTTCTATCCAGATGCTTTTAGATTCCACCCCTCAGCACCTCCAGTTAAAGAAGGTACATATAATAAATGGCAGGAGAGATTCAAGGCTAGAGAATTGTTGCCCACCAAAGTAGGCAATCCTGAGCAGCTGGTCCAATAAATGATTTGATGTTCTATAAATTTCTAAATTTCACATTGTGAGTGCTTAATGTAGACAAACACCATATGAAAAATTGTGCTGCTCAAAAGTCTGCTCAAACATAGTACTTCTCAATTATAACAATTGCCTGTTAAGCAAATATCTGTAATATGCTAGTTCTGGCCTATAATCTCCAGATGACTCCTCTATGGACAGGAGGAAAAAATAACCTCGTGAAAAGAACAGACCTGCCTTGATTCAGATCCAATTTTATGTAAGCAATTTAGATTGTATCAAAATCTAAATACTACTGGGCTACAGGTTTCTTACCTTTCCACTAAAATATCTGCAGAGAAGATATTTCAAGAAATGAAAATTAACAATGAGCCCTATCTTCTGGGGCTGCTAGGAACAAATGGAATGCTTTAGTCAACTTCCAGAAACATCCGTTTGTCCGTTGCATTAAAGTTCTCCAGATTAAAAGCTCCCGGGTTAGTCACACTTGTTTACCATACCAGAAGAACCTGGTCAGCAAATACCTCTATATCAAGAGTCAAGAATGCTGTCGAGGGTCACTTTCATCTCTGTTGGGTCAGGACTGTGTTCCCTTGGCCCATTTCCTTTCTCCTTCTTTCCTTCCTGGTCAATGAGTTGCTAGGATGGGAGAAATCATTCTTGCAAGTGATTTGAAGCAGTTGGTTGGGAAGGTCTTTAATAACCTCAAAATAGGGACAACTGTACCAATATATTGATCATGATGTCTTATGACAGTTACCTTGTTTATGGCGTGATTTTTCCCACTTGTCCACTATCAGAATTCTCATTTCCTATAAGTAAGAGCAGAGCTTGCTTGGATAGATAATGGAGTCAAGAGGGAAAATGCAGCTCTACTGGAATTACCAGAGGGTTTATGCTGGCAGTCTTGGCTCTGAGCCTTTAGTAACACTTTCAAAGTGAGAAATTCAAGAGGTGATTCATTTCCTGGCATAGAAGTCGTGTTTAATTTTTGTATGCTGGGCTGCTGAGAAGCAAAAGAGCAAAACTAGTAAGAAGAAAAAAAGCCTGGCAATTAGAGACCACAACTTCTTCATAATTGTAGAACACTTCATGAATAAGACAATTTACCCCAGAGAGGACAACTGTATGATTTTCAATGGCTTACCCTGGAAGCCTTCTCTCACAGAGAAAGTAGAAGGTCCAGTAGCAAGCAGCCACCTATTCAACTGCCAGAATTATTTCTTGAGCAAGCATCATGCAACAGCCATGGTGAGACTGCCTTGTGCCCTCACCTCCTGAAAAGGTATTTCTAATAATGCCAAGCAACAGCCCACTCTCCCAGTTGGAACTCATTCATATATATACATATAGCTTGAAGAGTCGGTCCAAATTAGACCAAACACACAAGTTGTATTGGTGGGCAATGGAAACTTAAACTTATGGTCCTATGTAGGAGTTTGGGTGGAGAATCCTAGCACAGAATGCCATAATGTCCTTATATCACCCTGTCACAATCTGGCATTTTACAGATATGTTGGTCTGTGAATCTTGGCAGTTGTAATCCCAGCACATTTGCAAGACACCATGTGTGATCTATTATCTACACAATAATCTTATTAAGGACCATCTATGTACTATGTGAAGAGATTCAAAACGGCTCTTATTTCATTTCTTTCTAAGACAATGTAAGGCTACATTTTTTTTTAAAAAAAAGACACGTGCTGCATGTTACATAGCAATCAGGATCATCAAATTTCTTTGGACATTTGCTATAATTAATTGAGAGAGACGCATTTTCCCAGTTGGTTCAGCAAATAATTTGTATCTCACCAGAGTAACTTGGCAAGTTCTTGTGACTGGATACTCCTTTCATTTTCTGGCTAATGTTTTCACTGTAAAGTCTTGTAGATAATCAAAGCAGCTTACCATGCCTTGCCCAAGGCAACCTGGAATATTTTGTGACTAACCTGGATCTGAGGCTAATGCTCACCCATTAAAATTCTGCATCTTTGCATTATTTAAATTTACTTGATTTGCCTCCTCCTCATCATATAGTATATGTTTCCTAGAATGGGGAATATTCTTTAAAAATAGATAAAACAAGAGAAGATATATGACTTGGAATGAGACAGGGGATACAGATTAGATGGTTATGAGATCTGGGCTGCAACAATCTGGACAATTACTAGATGGTGGGGGCGGGGGGAAACACAGATAGCCCTTGACTTACAACCATTCATTTAGTGACTGTTCAAAGTTACGACAGCACTGAAAAAAGTGACTTATGACCAGTGCTTTTTTTGTAAAAGAAAAAGGTGCCGGAACTCACACATGTCATACAACCCGCCTTGCCTATCCTACAAGGTTCCATCCAAAAATGGTGCCAGAACTCCAGTCTGAGCGTTCTATGAGAAAAAAAGCCCTGCTTATGACTGTTTTTCACATTTACGACCGTTGCAGCATCCCCATGGTCATGTGATCAAAATTCAGATGCTTGGCAACTGACATGCATTTACAATAGTTGCAGGGACGCAGGGTCATGTGATCACCTTTTGGGGCCTTCTGACAAGCAACGTCAATGGGGAAGCCAAATTCAATTAACAACCGTGTTACTAACTTAACAATTACAGTGATTCACTTAACAATTGTGGCAAGAAAGGTCATAAAGTGGGGCTAAACTCGATTAACAAATGTTTTACTTAGCAACAGAAATTTTGGGCTCAGTTGTGATCGTAAGTTGAGGACTACCTATATTTTTCTTTGCAGCCATCTTGTGGATTTTGGCAGCTCACGTCTGGTACCTCTAGAAGCCGGGGGGGGGGGGCGGGGGGGGGAATAGTACAAGAAAATTTCTTTCTTTTTAAATAAGAAAGGCAAGACTCAGCCTCATCTACAGAACTGCATACATAAGAGAGATGGTATATAGAATACACAATTTATCTACATGTTTTAAAAATTCATAAGCTGCTCGTTCCTTTAAAAATTCATAAGCTGCTCGTTCCTTTAATAGTTATAGGAACATAGAATACAATCCTTTCCCCTTGTCGTTCATCCATCTAGCAAACTGTCAATGCAAAATTTTACCATATTTAGCAGGAATCCTATCCTTTGTGTGTAGTTCAACCCCGATGCAGACTTATTTATAAAAGATGATGGATTATGCTTTTGTATTATACTCTAGTTTCCAGATGGAATATGCATCCAAAAAGACACTGAAATCCTCCTGTTTAAAATAAAGACATTTTGGAAAAGTAATACAAACCAACATTCCTCTGGATTCGTACACATTCTTTTGCCCATGGTGTGGAATTCACTTGGTTGGAAGAGCTAAATTCAAAACAGTATTTGTTTGTGCCACTGTCAAACAATGCACAACTGAGTTCTATTTGATGGTCCTCTGGATTCAAGATGTTTTCATAGAGCTTTGACACCATTTGACCCAAAGGGTTATACTTAAATACAGCAATGCGTCCAGCAGAAGATGTGCACGGAGGAAAAACAACAGAAGCCACAACCGAAGACTCACAAAACACTTCTTCTGATACAAGAAGCTTGTATCCAAATTTGCCCACAAGATCTATAGGTCCTGATGAAGCAATGACTGAACCTGTCTCTGCTGATTTCAGTAATGTAGTAATGTAGGCTTCCGGGCTAATCACAGGGCAGTCCAATGTCACTGATTGCAACTCAAAGAGAGAGAGGCTTCTCCTTGTTCTCAGGCCCAGTGTCTCATTTGAGATCAATGTCCCTAGTTCGTATAGGTCGCTGGTTAGAATTACATCCAGAGAAATCACTGTTGCATTTATGGGACATAAATATTCATTAGTAAACAGTCCAAGCTGAAAGGAATTCCTGTGACTATCTGAAATCCTCCTCAGATCAAAATTAAATGTAGGCCATTTCACATTGAGTAGAAGACTTCCTCTATTCTGTTGGGAATTAAGTCCTCCGATGTTTTCAGAATCCAGCTTGAACCAGTAACTCCCAGCGTTCGTAAAGTGAGAGCACTCAAAACCAACCACACCTTGACGCTGGTCTTCTGGAAGCTGTTTATGGGCAACAATTTGGTTGGTGCTGGCTTCCATGAGTAGAACAGAAATGTTTTTCAGTGTGTCATTAGCATCATAATAATTCTGAAAACTAACAGATACTGTAACGTTGCTTAAAGCTATATGAGTCTGCTGCTCCAAGAGAAGTTTGATTGCTCCCAGAACTGGAAAATAAAAGGAATTTGATAGTATAATTAATGAGAAGAACATGAAGAAGTAGAGCTTACATGATTTTGGGGAAATTTAATATAACCAAGTATAGTAGTCCACCTAAGGCACGGGTGTCAAACTCGATCGCGTCACGTGACATATTGTGACATTTTTTTGCCATTGCAGAGCTGGGTATGACTTGCAGGCTGCCAGTTTGGCACCTCTGACCTAAGGCATGACAGTTCTCAACATCCCTGAAAACTATACTCTGTGGGAAGGGATGCTAGAATTATAGCTCTAAAGGTTGCTGCTAAACACCTTAATCTACATAACATGTAGCTCACAGCCTATTATCTGCTTAATTTACAATCCCAATTTAATTTAAATTTAATCAGGGGATTGGACTAGAAGACTTCCAAGGTCCCTTCCAACGCTGTCATTCTATTATAATCCCAATTTAATGTAATTTAATACCAATGTTCATATGCAGAACAGATGAAAGATTCAAACAGCCCAATTTTGTTTTTCAGAATAGTAATTCTGTCCAAAGTATATGCCTATGTACAATTGCTGAATTATACAACAATTCAGCTACAGTAATGAACTGGCACTTATAATGTGCTAGGTGCCTTAATTCTCTCATTCTCAGCTGTTTTTAACAAAAGTAAGCACATCTCTTAACCACAAGCAAGAAACCCCCACTGTCTCCACTCCTTCCTCCTAAATCTTCTCTCCCTTACCATTCTAACAAACAAATACCGTAATTTTAAAGCCGCCAAACCTACCTCCACTACTTTTGATTCTCTGTCCCCTACTGGATTTCAATGTTTTTTTAGAAAGAACATCTGTTTTTCTAGATAGTTAAACATTTAAAAACATTCACAAGCTAACCTAAAAGCTAGTAGCTAAACCTTTAAATAGTTTCCTTGATATTTACCAAAGAAAACATTTAAAACTATTTTATATGCCAAGGTAAGAGACTTTGTCTTCTGCTTGCTTCAATTCAATGGTGGCCGACGTTGTTGCTGTTAAGAAATGTGATTTTGGATCCATGACATTGTCTGCTTCCTTACCGTCTAAAGCCACCATTGAGGGAGGGTCCTTTTCAAAGAAAATGGAAGGCAGAGAAAACAGGGAGGACAGCAGGCTAGTCTGCTTGCCCCAGTTTTCCTCCAGGGGTGTAAAATTTATAGGAAAGAACAACAACTCAAGTTTCCTCAAGTCACCTACTGAACCTCTTTCAATCTGTTGCTTTTTATTAGACATCAAGGGATGATGGGATTTGCCACTCCCTCCATCTGGGTATCACGTTTCAAAATGACAAGAGTGATGTAGCTAATTTTATGATATACAGTATACTCACCATAGTCACAGAGCACAACTAGAAGTAGGTTTGGAAAAATGTTCAACCTCTGTTTCATCCTGATCTGGTGATCTCCCGACTCCTTTTATTCTTCATGTCCTATTCCAGCCCAAAATAAACTTCAGTTCTTACACATTTCTCTGAAATTGAAAGCCATGGACATACAATATCAGAAAGGGATGCCTATTAGGTCTGGGAGGACCTGCAGTTCTAATTCTTAGACTTTCCAAGGTATCACTTTCCCCTGAAGTTCTATTTTCAATCTAATGTCCATCATCTTCTTCCAGCATAGTCTGTGGTCTCAGTGGCTAGAGGATCAGTCTCCACCATATAGCTCTCACTGAGACTTTTATGGAAATAAGAAACTAATAACTACAAGGAAGACCTCTGGGAACCAGACATTTGGAACTGGTGCTTCTCTGTACTTAATTAGGTTGTGCAAAAGCTAACTAAATGAATTTAGGATCTCAGCAAGAATACACCTCAATAAGTAGGCTGGGCTAGCCTGGACTAGATGCAGATTGTGTTGCCATAGCATGGCAAAAGCATCCAAAAACGTGCCTTGGCACCATAAGCAATTCAAAATGTTCTTACACTGCAATGCCCTTGTTTTAAAACAGAAATATACCTGCAGAAAAGTGGTTTCAGAATCCCATGAGAAGTCCACGAACAATCCATGCCTCTAGCAGACTAGACCCTATCAGTGTATTTAACCAAAGGTTCTGGGTCACAGAAAATTTTTTAGATATATGCATGCACAATACAATTCCATTTCAGGACACAAAGCTGAGCTAGACCCTTTTAACATACTTTCAGTACTGACAATAACAAATCACTCTCTGTATTTATGACAGTCCTTTAAAGTTATTTTAACTCTTTACGATCAATTTATTTTCCCACTGCAGACCTGCTCCAGCCTTGATTCTTTTAAATGTTTGCTGCTGTAGCCTAGGGGTATCTGGATTTCAATTACATACTTCATTAGTTTGCTGGGAAATTATTGGGTAGCTCAGAAACTCAGCGAAAGAGAGAGACAGAGAGAGAGACAGAGAGAGAGACAGAGAGAGAGAAAGGCAGAGAGAGTATTAGAGCAATCAATGAAAAGGCTAAGAGAAAAATCCAAAAATCATGTTGGGACAAGAAATAGAGACTTCATGTTCAACTGCACACGACCCGATTTCACTGAACCGATCAACTAACTCCAGAGCAGAAACGGACTGGTGCATAACGAATCACAAACCTTTTTTTAAAAAACCAGCTAATAAGAAAAACAACCCTCCATATATATATATATTTCTGCTCTGGAGTTGATCGGTTCAGTGAAATTGGGTCATGTATGTATGTGTGTGTGTGTGTATTTTATATATATATATATAACTATATATATACTATATATATATATATATATATATATATATATATATATATATATATATATATATATATATATATATATACATATATATATATATATATATATACATATATATATATATATATGTATACATATATACATACATATATATATACATATATACATACATATATATATACATATATATATATATATAAATATACACACACACATATATATATATATACACACACATATATATATATATATACACACACATATATATATATATATACAATATATATATATATATATATATATATATATATATATATATATATATATATATATATATATATATATATATATATATATATATATATACACATACATACATACATACACACACACACACACAGAGAGAGAGAGAGAGAGAGAGAGAGCGAGAGCGCGAGCATTTTTCCTTCTTCACCGGCCATAACTCATTGCCTACCTACCGATTGAAAAGCGCGCTGGGCAGCGGCGAGAATCCAGCAACTGTGGGACGCCAGGCGGAGAGGAGCCTGAGGAAGACCGCCGAGGAAGCCAGGCGAAGGCGCGGAAGGACGGCGGGCGCCCTTTCCTCGGCTGCGCGACCGGGCAGAGCCAGGCAATCAAGTCCCAACTTTTCCCAGCCAAGGGGAACCTTTCCAGTCGGCTCAGGGAAGGAGTTCGTCCTCCGCAGCCCCCGGGGCGTCAGGTGAAGAAGCTGAGGAGCAAAAGCCGCGGGGGCGCCAAGCGCTGGCCTCGCCGCCGACCTCTCGCCCGTTTCTCCCCGCCTTGGGGGTTCATGTCTGGAGCGGGAGCACCGCGCAGGCTTCTCCTCCTGGCTCCCGAAGGAGACGCGCCCGAGCTGGAACGGAGAGAGATGCGCTTCTGGCCTTGGGCGTGGTGCAAAAAGCAAGAGAGAGAGAGAGACGGGAAGCGGACAGGCTGGCTGGCCGGCCCGCCCCACTGGAAAGCGCTGGCGCAGCCGCCGAGCCCAGGCGGGTCAGGAAAGAAGCGCGTCCTGCCGCCTCTCACCGCGCTGGCCCTTCTGCGTGAGAAGGCCGCCCCCTTCCCTCCCCCGCCCCCACCCGGTTGGGATCTGCGGGACTAGTCGTGAGGCGAGGCGAGGCGGGACGGGACTTTCCACCGACCAGCGGAACGCGCGCGTTTGCTTCAGAAGTTCGCCCGTGCTTGTTCACCACGTCGTCGTGGGAACCGAGAGAATTGGGCTCGTCGCCGCGCTCTGGGCGAAATGAGGGAATCCCCGTAGCGCCCGCGCTCGTCTGGTTTCCCTGGAAAAAATCTCCGCGTGCCGGAGGGCGGGAAAGAGACGAGGCGGGAGGGTCCGGAGGTCCCGTGCGCTGCGGGCGGAATGCTTGGAGACAGGTGGAGGTTTGGCGCGGAAGACGGAGAATGATAAATCAATAAATAAACCTTTATTGTCAAAGTACAACATGCAGGTTCGCGTCCCACCAGGCTCAAGGTTGACTCAGCCTTCCATCCTTCCGAGGTAGGTAAAATGAGGACCCAGATTGTTGGGGGCAATTAAGCTGACTTTGTAATAATGCCGCTTGGGGTGTGTGTGAAAGCCCTAATAAGCAGGCATATACATAGAATGAAGGCTACTGTGCTAAGCTTGTAAGCCGCCCTGAGTCTTCGGAGAAGGGCGGGATATAAATGGAATTAAAATAATAATAAAAATAATGTGTACATTGAGATTATCTGAGCCTCCCCCACCCCCCTGCTCTCTCCCCTCAACACAGTGACAACAAACCCTCCATCCTACCACGCCATGTGAACCAGCTACACCACACACCGGCCTCCCAAGTCAATTCTGCATAAATTATATTATATATATTATATATTTATTAAATTTTTATACCGCCCTTCTCCCGAAGGACTCAGGGCGGTGTACAGGGCAATAAACATTAAAAAACAAAGTACAAAAGTTAAAAACAATTAAATTCACAGAGATTATATCCCATTTAAAAGCCTAACAGCCCACGGATAAAAGCTGTTTTTCAGAGGTTTTGTGTGGGGTTCTCTCCCCCCCTTCCCCCCCCAACATATTTTTCAGGGATTTTTGAAGTGGCTGCCTTGATTACCTCAGGAAGGTGCAAGGGACTGACTTATCTGCGAGGAAGCCTGACAGGCGAAACGTTTTTGCTGGTGAAAGCTACAGGGTCGCTGTCCGGGCACTGAGTTTTTCCTGCAAGCTAGAAACCGGATACACATATTTCCTTACCTCTGCACAGAAACACACATCAGCGATCACATTCACTTGCTAAAGCTAAGCTAAAAGTAGCCAGCAAGACCTCTCCCTTGGATCTGGGTTTTGACAACCGACAGGACAAATGATGATTTGTTAACGAATTCTAACTGAAGGGCCTTTTAGTTGATCTGAAAATGGGTGAAACGTTAAACAACTATTGCAAAGGGCTCAATAATGTCTATAAGAGCCTGTTCAGCTGGGAAAGGTTATAAGCTAGACTAGAGGAGGAAATAGGCCCTACCATCTGTGGCTAGAAATGTTAGATAGATAGATAGATAGATAGATAGATACCGTAGATAGATAGATAGATAGATAGATAGATAGATAGATAGATAGATAGATAGATAGATAGATAGATAGATAGATAGATAGATAGATAGATTTAAATTTCTATACCGCCCTATTCCCGAAGGACTCAGGGCGGTTTACAGGGCAGCATAAAATACAATATAAAACTAATAGAATTAAAATACATTAAATTAATTAAGCCCAATTAAAACATTTAAAAAAGCTAAAACCCCTTCAGTCCAGGCCTGATAGATCGAAAAACCAGGTTTTCAGGTCCTGGCGAAACGAACGCAGATCGGGGGCGGTCCTAAGTTCCAGAGGGCAGGTATGTCCACAGAGAACGCTCTTCCCCTAGGAATAACCCGCCGGCATTCCCTAACGGGCAGTATCCTAAGAAGGCCCTCCCTGTGGGAGCGCACGGGATTGATCATCTTTGCGGGAATGAAGGCAAGCGCTCCCTGTAAAGATCATAAAGTTACTGCTGCTAGCAACTTCAGATGCTTGTAAGATGGGATCAGTCAAATTAATGTAAGGTAAAGGTAAAGGTAAAGGTTCCCCCGCACACATGTGCTAGTCGTTTCCAACTCTAGGGGCCGGTGCTCATCTCCGTTTCAAAGCCGAAGAGCCAGCGCTTGTCCGAGGACGTCTCCGTGGTCATGTGGCCGGCATGACTAGACGCCAAAGGCGCACGGAACGCTGTTACCTTCCCACCGTAGTGGTCCCTATTTTTCTACTTGCATTTTTACGTGCTTTCGAACTGCTAGGTGGGCAGAAGCTGGGACGAGTAACAGGCGCTCACTCTGCTACGCGGCACTCGGGATTCGATCCGCCAAACTTCCAACCTTCTGATCAACAAGTTCAGCGTCCTAACCCACTGAGCCACCGCGTCCCTTTAATGTAGGCTGAGACAAACAAGGACTCCTACTTATAATAGCTGTTATGTTTTTCTGGTGGGCAACACAAACAGGAGGTATTAGTGGTTTCTGCCCTTTGTACAAGCATCTTGGAGACATCTGTTTAGTCATTCTAAAATAAGTTCCAGGAGTTTACAAATCTGTAACCTTAAGGGTCACAGTCACCAGGACCCTCGTATTAAGTTTTGCTAACATTTAAATACATTTCTGCACCAGTCCACCAAGATGGCATTTGTACAAGGAAAACGCTGGACACACCAGCAAAATTATTGCAAGGAGGGAGGGGGTGGGGAAGAAGGAAAGTTTTGTTCTTTTATTCTCCCCATAGCTGTTTTATGAATTGAACTTTGTGGGTTCCATTAAACAAGGCTAAATAATTCTGCTCGATTAGCCATGCATCAAGGGTGTTTGCAGTGGAGTTTTCATTTCCCTTGCCACCCAGAATGAGATGACGAAGTTGCACTGGCTGAGCAGCTCAGCAAATTCCAATCCATGGCAGCCTTGAAGTCAGCAGCCAAAGACAATATATAGGCAATGATATTCCCAGCAGCAAGGAAGAAGTTCACATATGCCATCTTCTTCCTACTATATTTACTTTAATAGTGGGAAGTGGGTTTGCTTTTCACTGCACTTTTATTGAGAAATTTAAAAAGGTACATTTCTAGTTTTGGAATGATCAGAACAAGATACAAATGCTATTTCTTAACCGATTTAACAGTGTACAAAAAAAAATCACAAAAAATGCAGTCTCAACAACAGGATAATCAGTACACTTCCCTCAAAATAATCCAGGAATCACAGAAGGAAAGGGAGGGTGGTCTACGTCTTTACATATTTTCTTGAAAAGAAAAATATCAAGTACAAAGGCACTGATTCTTTTGGCGAATTAAGACATAAACAATTAACAAATGTATTTTTGCCAGTTATGGGCAACCAATCTCCAAATGAGCCCACCCAGAGAAATTTTATTCAGAAGACTGTCTCTCATAAGCATTCCATGTATAATCTAAACGCTGGCTGCTTTAAACAGATTTATTGAAATCCACAGGAACTGCAGCCAACTATAGTCACAGAAAAATACTATGAATTTCTTTTTAGCAGGATGGCCTCATATACACTTTAATATCTTAAAGTAGCAAAAAAATAGAAGTATAAAATTAGCTGTCATATTGCACAACAAAAATATAGTTGCATCAAACAATCAAAATGAGAGATGACAGTAACTTTTAAAAGGATTGCATTGGCAAAATGACTTATTCCCTAGGCTTTAAAATGTCATTTGAATTCAGCTGAAAATACAATCATAGAGTCAGAAATGTAAAGAAGTACAATCCTTGTTATTTGTAGTTTATGCGTTTAAAATTAAACTATTTTATTTTTATCAGAATAAGCATCCAAATGATTTTTATGAATACAAGTAGCCACACTGGCAGCTTTAATACCTTGTTTTGGCATTCATGTATGTTTTAGACACTCCTGATGCTAAAACCCTATTGGCTATCCGAGTGTGAACTGCAGATCTGTGGGGAAACAGATCTTATTTGAATAAAGGGGCAATGAGATTATTTAAGAAGACTGTAATCTTCTTAAAAAGATCACTTGTGAAACCAAAGACTTCTCTTTTTTGTTTCATTTAAACTGATACAGTACCAGCAAATTTTTCAAAGACAAAGAATGAGCAAATGTTTCATCTTTATTTTTTAATATAAAGATGAATCATAAAACACTGTCTGGCTTAGAAGGACACATGGCAAATGTTCTTCACAGTTATGCCAAAGAAAAGACAAAAATAGAAACTTTGTCGAATCAACAATCAAAGAATGGAAGGAAGGAAATTGAGTTCACAGCGCTCGTCTTAACATCCAGCATGGAGCCATACACAAAACATTTTTTTGGATCCATTCTTCCTTTGAAAATAATTACAAGCAAATGTAGACAAGAAAGTTTTATTCCTAAAATATAAGATATTTCTAAAATAAATTACATTTTCCATATCATTTTGCATTAGACTGCTCTAGAAATATTATTTTCCTCCTGTTAATATTTTACTGATTTCAAGTTGCAGATACCAATCCACGGCAAAAGATGGAAGAGGGAGACTAGATTTAACAAACAGACTGCTTGTTGATTTGTCTAGCCTTGCAAATAGCCCATAGTTAACCTTTCCTCCATGCTTTTTAAAAATCACTTCACTTTTTCCCCTTCTTCTTGAAAAAAAGTCATTAACTGGGCCATCCTGACCAATTTGCCCTCAAGACCTGAAATAACAGCAGTTTCATGATTTCTATAAGCTTTTAGGAATGTTAATTCTCTTTCTATACATAACTAATCCTATTTTCCCTGCCTGGTGCATTACTGGTGCATCATTACAACTTAGCAAAAGCATGATATAAATCGATATATCTCTTGACATTCTTTTCTTCAGACTGCCTCTAACAAACATTTAAATAAGAGGAAAAAGACAGAAAATGAATAATCAGCTTTGTGTAAGAAATAAATTTGGATAGAATCGCAAGCCTTCTACAGAATCATCTCTGCAAAGCTGGCCCATCTTTTCAGCTAACAGCAACCTACAAAAAGAACAAAATATTTTTAATTAATCAATTATAATTTCTTCTGTTATTAAGATCAGAATATGTGGAGGTGTTTTTTTTTACCTTTCTTTGGCTAAAAGCACAGACATTCCTACAAGCTTTGCAAACTCTTCAGCGGTAAGAGATCCCTTCTCAGAAACCTAAGAGGGAAGAAAAGGTTCAAAGCTGAGTAAATATTCTGTATTTTACAATGCTTTTTTCATACGCCTATTATATAGTGAGTATCTATTTTTCCAGTATCTTTGATTCAACAACTTTGATTCAACAACTGAGCAATTGTTAAACTTCCACACATTTTTTCAGGCAAACTTTACATCAAGATAGAAATAAAGGGCTTGAGTTTTCATTCACATTCCCCCCCAAATAAACCAGGCAGTACTCTAACTACTAGCAATAAGCACCACTGCTTTTAGAGATAAAAGACACTGTCTTGTTACAACGGCACCCTTAATCCTTAGATCAGAGTTCCTCAGTCTTTTCGGGGTTTTGTGAACCGGCTTTTTTTGGGGGGAGAGAAGGGATGGCCCGCATGTGCGGCAGGCCAGCATGTGTGCCCAGCTCCATTTGCACAAACAGCAGGCAAGCACTGCACACGTGCGCAGCTCCATTTGCACGAGCAGCAGGAAAGCCACCTGCCACTCAGATGGAGTCCATGTGTGCGTCACTGCCTACTGCTTCCGCAAGTCAGGATGCACACGTGGTAGCCCACCACATCTGCAGCCCGGTTCCGAAAGGCTCAAGGCCCAGTAGTGGGCTATGGATTGGGGACCCATGCCTTAGATGACTGGTAGGAAATCAATCGAAAAGCTGTTGTTGTTAGTTGCAAAGTCGTGTCCGACCCATCGCGACCCTATGGACAATGTTCCTCCAGGCCTTCGAAAAGCTAGTCTTCCCCTAATCCAAGCCCTAGGAGTGGTTGATAAAATGAGGAGAGAGTAAGGTAAAGAGAACTCCCATAATCCAGTGGTCCTTCTGAAGAAGACTGCATGCTCCTGTTGGCAACAGTGATACTAGTACATGTTTACAATGACTCTTGCACATGAGCATGTAATTGCAATTATGAATAATACTGAAGCTGGCTTTGTAAACATTCCCATCAAGAGACATATGGATATCATCTCTGGATGATTAAGGTTCGTAAGTCATCAATGGCTTGCTTAGCAAAACGTAGTATGATATGCAAACACAGGACTCTAGTTTCATCTAGCCTCCCCCCCCAATGGAAACATCATAATCTGATAATTTTTAATAACAGGTTAATAAATTTATTATTCAATAGCTTCCTCTGGGCAAAGTCAGAATGTTGCTTACCACACCTCATGCTAAAGTTGCTTAATCAAGCTAATATATTATCAGCCGTTCATCTTCTCTCAGGTGGATTCCGACTCTGAATAACTTAAAGTGACATACAAACTGGCCTGTTCTAGGGCACTCAGGCCATAAATCCATGAAATGACATTAGAAAGAGCATGTTGTGGGTTAAGAAAACATGGAACGTTTTTTAAGCTTATATGTTGGGCTTTCCCCATACATAAGTTGTCTGTGAGATTTACATGAGAACACAATCCTTGTCTGGCCTCGACAAATCCTCAGAATTCTGAAAAAACAAGTCTCTGTTGTCCTCTAAGAATGTGGTGAGTCAATGTGATAATCCCATATCAGCAGTAACTATGGGGAGGGAAAGGGCTCAGACTGAAGAGATCGGCATTGCAATGTTCTGATGCAAGCAATGCCTCTTTTCTATACAGGTAGCCCTCGACTTGCAACAGTTCGTTTGGTGAATGTTTGAAGTTACAACGGCACTGAAAAAAAGTGACTTATGACCCGTTTTTCACACTTCCGACCATTGCAGTATTCCCATGGTCACATGATGAAAATTCAGATGCTTGGCAACTGACTCATAGGTAAAGGTAAAGGTTCCCCTGCACATGCGTGCTAGTTGTTTCCGACTCTAGGGGCCGGTGCTCATCTCCGTTTCAAAGCTGAAGAGCCACTGTTTGTCCGAGGACGTCTCCGTGGTCATGTGGCCGGCATGACTAGACGCCAAAGGCGCACGGAACGCTGTTACCTTCCCACCGTAGTGGTCCCTGTTTTTCTACTTGCATTTTTACGTGCTTTCGAACTGCTAGGTTGGCAGAAGCTGGGACGAGTAACAGGCTCTTACGCGGCACTCGGGATTCGACCCGCCAAACTGCCGACCTTCTGATCGACAAGCTCAGCGTCCTAACCCACTGAGCCACCGCGTCCCTAACTGACTCATATTTATTACAATTGCAATCTCCTGCGGTCATGGGATCACTTTTTGTGACCTTCTGACAAGCAAAGTCAAGCCAGATTCACTTAACAACTATGTTACTAACTTAAGAACTCCAGTGATTCACTTAAATAACGATAATGATGATGATGATGATAATAATAGTAGTAGTAGTGGTGGTGGTGGTGGTGGTGGTGGTGGAGGAAGGGACCTTGGAGGTCATCTAGTCCAACCCACTGCTCAACCCCCTGGCAAGAGAAGTCATAAAATGCGGCCAAACTCATTCACCAATTGTCTCACTTAGCAACAGAAACGTTGGGCTAACTTGTGGTTGTAAGTCGAAGACTACATGGATGTGATGCGATGCAACATGAGCACCCAAAAGGAACAGAATTTATGGCACAAAGCACTACTGTTTATCAGAGAGAGATCCTATGGACCCATGTACAGTCGAGTTCTTGGCAGAAGAAGGGGTAACAAATGATAAATATCTTCCTTACATGTGAAATGACCATCCCTTCTTTTCACATAAAGCTTATTCCCAGTCCCAGAAACAGGAAACCTTTTGAAGCTAGGCTAGTGCCCCTAACCTTTGGGTCAATTACCAGGCCTTTCCTGCTTTGCAATTTAATTTAACAAATTCATTTATTATTTTAAAAAGTAAAGCAAAAACAAAAACACGTCTAATGTTTAAAAACGGGGTTTAAAATGAATTCAAAAGTTTTCCAAACAAGTATTTCCACGATAGTCTAGATGGAAAAGAGTTAAAATATTGCAGAAATTGTCTGTATTTGCAGTACAAGAAACCTGTTTCAATAAAGATAGGAAATAATATATGAAGATAGGGGGGAATCTATCAACATTAAAGTTAAATATGCTGAGTCCAAATCAGATAGATGCCTTTTTGCCTGGCAGGCGAATGCATGGCTTTCTACGGATGTGTGCTTAACAAAAAATAATAAGAAAAGGAAGAAGCCCATCTAGACACAAGGTTAGGCAATAACAATATGACTGTTCCCTTAAAATACATACTGTCTCTAAAGCAGAAGCCACCATTTCTTCTTCATTATGTGATAGGAGTTCAATCACCATAACACCACTGTCGAATATGCGTAACCTAAATCCCCAAAAGAAAGAAAAACACAAATCTGAACTCTATTCTGTCACCAAAGAGTTGGACTACTACAAATATGTCCAGTGCTAATAGCACTAGCAGTAGCATTAGACTTATATATCACTTCATAGAGCTTTACAACCCTCTCTAAGAGGTTTACAGAGTCAGCCTATTGCCCCCCCAACAATCTGGCTCCTCATTTTACCAACCTCAGAAGACTGGAAGGTTGAGTCAACCTTGAGCCTTGTCAGGGTCAAACTCCTTGCAGTGAGCAAAGTTAGCCTGCAATACTGCATCCTGTAACCACTATGCCACCTTGGCTATAATACTCTGTTTTGGTACCCTCTTCTTCCCCTTTGCGCTTAGAAGGACACAATGAAATAGAATACTTCCAGATGAGGATCTAGAGCAGACATGTCAAACACAAGGCCCGGGGCCCAGATCCGGCCCGCAAAGTGGTTTCATGTGGCCCGCGAAGCCATCCTGGAAACAGTGAGGGAACGGCCCCCACTGCCTTGGCCCTGGCCCAGAGACCCTCCTTCTGCCAGAGACCCTCAGATCTGTCCCACTCCTGCCCAGGCCCCCATAGGCACCCTTGATGCGAACCATGTAGAGCTGGCCATGCCCACCCAGTAGGCCATACGCAGTCTAGCCACGCCCACCCTGACCATACCCACCCGGCCCCTTGAGGGCAACCGCAATGCTGATGTGGCCCTCAGTGAAATTGAGTTTGACACCCCTGATCTAGAGGCAGAAATTCTAGCAGTTCTGTGGCTTCACAACAGGTTCAACCTGAATACTGAATTAACTGGTCTTCTTGGTTTAAATACAACTGTAAGCTGATTTCACATTAATACACTGGAAAAAATTAATCAAGTTTAGCATGTTGCAATAAAGGCAGTGCCTAAGTTTGTAACTTATCTTGTATGAACACAGTTTAAAAGTTAGTTGCCGGCCATATACTAGTGCCTGCTGAACTTCTCTCTTGCAAATGGGCAGTGCCCCTAAGTAGATTTTTTTTCTTTGCTCTGCCTTTTCTCATATCTCCATCACCCATGGTTTCCTCAAGTTCCTGTTTTCCTACCATGGGCTATTATGTCCTGCTTTCTTTAGCCATTTTAATTAGCCTTCCCCATACTCCTCCTCCTTCCTCATTGTATGCAGCCTGCTTTGATCTGAAGAACGGAGAGGGTTTTTCCCAGAGTTCTTCCTCATCTGCTAGGTCCTTCTTTGCAATTCCATACTTCCTCTTTCCGGTTCCTGAAATGTTGTTCTTTATTTATCCACCTTTCCAATTTCTTTTCCACACTGTGCCTCCATAGCAATTACATGACTTGCAAACTCTGCTTAATTTACAACCTCCCTATGCGTAAGCTTTTATCTCAATCCAAATATCACATAACTCTTTCCTCATGCATTTATACTGTTAATTGCCAAGTTCTCCATTTTTTTAAAAAATAAAACCTACAAAACTATTCATTTTAAACAGATCTCCCGTATAATTATTGGTCTATCAAATATTAGTCCTCTTAAACTGGAGGACTACAGTTCTATTTGGGAGGTGTACATATATATATATATATATATATATGTAAAATTTCCATTTGGCAAGATAAATAGCTGTGTGTTTGGCAAATAAATCAAATCAAAACTCTCTGTAGTATTTCCATTCCATTAGTCTGGAACATAGTTGTCAACTTTTTTTTAATCCTCTTTAATAGCCCGACAAACAAATTTGTTAGCAAAGCTTTTTCCACATATGGGAACAAAGTGATAACAACTTGGTATAACTTAAATTGCATAGGCCAGAGTACTGTGAAAGACATTACCGGGCAGATGAAGAACTGAAAAGTTTAGTCCAGTATGATTTCTACACTCCATAACTGCATGAGGAAGCAGCATGGCCAGCTTTATGAGAATGATATTGTACCTTAAAATGTGGGCATTTTGTATGATGAGAAAACTCCACTCATAGATTTGGTTTTTGTTTTTTGTTTTTTGCCACTCCCTAATTCTGAAACTCAATTTTTTCCACGTAGCTTTTATAAGCATCTGAAAAACACATCAAATAAAGGTTCTATGTGCACCTCTGGAGATCCTGAACAAAGGGCAGGATGTAAATCTAACAAACAAGTAAATAGAGCTGTAGTGAAGGTAAAGGTTCCCCCGCACATGCGTGCTAGTCGTTTCCGACTCTAGGGGCCGGTGCTCATCTCCGTTTCAAAGCTGAAGAGCCAGCGCTTGTCCGAGGACATCTCCGTGGTCATGTGGCCGGCATGACTAGACGCCAAAGGTGCACGGAGCGCTGTTACCTTCCCACCATAGTGGTCCCTATTTTTCTACTTGCATTTTTACGTGCTTTCGAACTGCTAGGTTGGCAGAAGCTGGGACGAGTAACAGGCGCTCACTCTGTTATGCGGCACTCGGGATTTGACCTGCTAAACTGCCGACCTTCTGATCGACAAGCTCAGCGTCCTAACCCACTGAGCCACCGCGTCCCTTTGCAGTACTGCAGGCTAATTCTGCCCATTGCCAGCAGTTCAATCCTGATGGGGCTCAAGGTTGATTCAGCCTTCCATCCTTCCAAGGTTGGTAAAATGAGGACCCAGATTGCTGGGGGCAACACGCTGACTTTGTAAACCACCTAGAGAGGGATGTAAAGCACTGTGAAGCGGTATATAAGTCTAAAGGCTATTGATAAATACAAGGAAGGGAAAGGGACTGAGCCTCATTCTACTCTTTTGAGAGGTTTCCCCTGCACCCCATTACAATTTGAAGGCTTCTTACCTTAGAGGTAACTTTAGTGATTCCAACATCTTACAAGCATTTACTAGATCTTCAGGAGAAAGCAACTAATGAGAAAACATACATAAGCTTAATCTTATAATAAGCACACTTCTATATTTAGGATATCTCTACAAGGCTTCTGCATTCCCTTGTGAGATTTAAAGAGCAATTAAATGACAAGTGTTTACAACTGAATGATGTTAACGTATATTACAAACCCCATTCTTTCTTTAAAATACATGAACGTGCAAGACTTAAAGAATGGGGACTAGCACACATTCAGATGATTCATACTTGCTGAAAACACGCATGTTTGTCTTTTTGGAAATGCTTCACTGTCATTCTTTAACATGATGTGTTGGATTACATAGCCCACATCCTCCAGTTTTTACTATCAGCTAGCTGGTGATAATAGGCATTAAAAACTGATGCAGCTGGTCAGCACCAGATTGGGGAAGCCTGGCCTACCTTGTCACCATGTCACTGAGCCTCTGAAAAGAACAATGGAGAGCAGAATTTGCTACCCTCTGCTGCTTTGTTTCAAATGTGCCAGCCTCAAAATTCACAATAGCTGAAATCCATCTCTCCTCCTGCACATTTGGCAATTCCATAGCAAGATGGTGGCAATGGAACATCCCCTGGGTCTTCTGCTAGCTGATTTGTAGCAGACAGTCTTGCAAATATTCTAGTTTCAACTAAATTTCTGTGAAATGTTTACATCTTCTAACCAAATTTGTGCACACCCTTTAGCTATTTTACTCTATCATTAGTCCCGGGGTTCTCAAAGCAGTTTATGTACTTTATGTACATACGGACACACAGTCACACGTTAACAATCTACAGACACCCCTTTTTCTGGCTTCATACTATAAAACTGTGCTTTTCTTTTTTAACCACAGGATGCTTATACTTCACAATACAGTACAATGGTATATATGTTTAGCTGTTTTCCAAAAATAATCTTAGTGAGTTCAATGGAATCTCATTTTGTGTAAATTTGAACAGAGTTGTAGCCTTAAAAATTGCAATCTACACACTTATTCTCATTCTACTGTTTTTCAATGCCTTGCTAGATGGCTTATTGTGCTAGGACAATCTATGTACTGTTGACCAATAGCAAACAATAATGGTTAAGTTCCAGTATTTGTCATCAGCAATTACTCCAGAAAGGTTCCTTGGCACATTTAGTGAAGCTCAAATAGTTTTGTCAAGGTGGAGAAGATAATGCATTCCTCACCTCTAGGCCACGAGCGCGATTCACCAGGCAATAAACCTCCGTGAGGGACATTATTCCTCCCCGTTCCTGTTGATTTAAGAACAGCTCTTAAAACACAAAGTCTGCCATCCCAAAGCAAAATTGGGCAATCTGACAATATCAATATTTACAGAGAGAGGACTGGAAAATTAAAAATGGTGCTGAAGTTATAGGCCAAACAGATGTAGCTTCACAGCAGCAACATACCTGGCGCCAAAACCAACAGGTGCAGGACAGCGGTACCAGAACATTCAACACACAGCCATAAATTTGTCAAGTCTTTCCGGTCATTTCTTTGCCAGTGGTACTTAACATTGCCAAAAATATATCTCAAGTCAACAGTCTCTTTCTATCACCAGTAAAGATAAGAACGACTGATAGCGGTAAGAATCCTTTTTCTAAGACTTAGCTTTTAACAAAATACTAGACAACCCATGACTCCCTGGTTCATCCTTTGGGAGGTATTTCCTTATTAAATTTCTCAATGCTTTCAGGAATGAGAGTTTCTAATGTACTTCCTTCGCTGGAAAAGATGGGATACATTCAGATGTATCTGCCGTGAAAGTAATCTACATTGAACTGTATAGCACAGTCCACCATCAGCACAGGAAATGCTTTATGACATTCTAAATTACGCCATACACTGACTTATGGTAAATTTTTTATTAAATTTGCCAAATTTCAATATCATGGGAGTCATAGATCCTGGATTTTGGATCTTACATTCTGCAAGTTAGCTCATCTGAGGTAATTTGGCTGAAAACATTTTGCCCTATGGTACACACCATTTCACCCAGTTATAGGAATCAAGAGTTTTAGCAATACATAGATATAAAGGAGGAAAATAAAAACATGATCTTTTATTTGCTCTGAAGTGCCTCTGAATTGAATTTTCACAGGACTTGTATTACTTTATTTGCCATGCATTCAAATATCTCTTCTCTTGGCATGCATGGATGTGGATAACATTTCAGAATGATTTCTTTGTTCTAAGGGATCCAAATATAACATCTATGCTACAATAGATTTTAATTTGCGCTTCTGTACCGGAGACAAATCACACTTTGCCAAATAAAGTTCAGTTCAGTACAATCCACTTCAATGTTCTCTATGATGTTTGAGAGAATCCCTCTTGGATAGTTTTGGTCTTCTCTTTAAACAACATCCGAGCTATCAAACATTTTATTTTTCATGTATTTTACTGAGTTTTAGCTTCTACATGCCTGGTTTTACATTTATTTTATTCTACTCTTGGTGTTATTGTATGAGTGATTTTACTAGTATTTTTTTTTGCTGTAAAGTAGACCTTGCTTTGTGAATGCTTTGTGCAGTGATTGAAATTATTATGGTGATGATGACGTAACTTTGTGCCCCGTGTCTTCATTTACAATATTTGAAGTGTCGTTCTCAGTGATTTGTCTGTCTTTACAGTAAGTCAGCACTTGTTGTCCTGTACCTGACCTGTTTTTTTTCTCTCCCCCCCCCCCCGGTAGAATGGAGAGATTGCCTAAATAAGAAATCTCTTTTGGAGCTGTTTTTCGGTGCAAAGCTTTTATCCAGAGTGCTTCCCACAAAAGTGCTCATCCCAAGTTAAGCAGCTCAGCTCTGCGGTCTTCATTAGCTGGCTTGCAGATGCTGCTTGCAACTGAAAAGATTTTTAATATTTTCGCACCTTGGTTTTTGCTTGCTTCCTAAATGGCTCAAGACTGGGAGCCAGGAGTGCCACCAGGCAAACAGCTGGTACTAGCATATTCCTTTCCCATTGTGTCCCTGCTTGCTGTCTTGTAATCCCTTTTCCTCAAATTAATGTAATTACACACATTAATTCTCTTCTTGTTAATCATTCCAGCACTGGGATGAGCTTCCCAAAGGACACAGGAGTGGGGGGAAAGGAAAGCTGAAGGAAAATTGTAAGCACAGTTGCAGTTGAGTGGTGTTCCACTCAATGACCATGTCCCTGAGTGACCACGTTATCAATCTCAATTGCGCTGGCTAAATGAGGACTATGTGTATTTTAATGGATTTATTTATAAACAGTTCTGATTTCATAAAGCAGTACATTTACTTTATTAGGAAAGTTATTAAGTTTTCTCTCTATTATGAGAAAGAAGAAAATCTTTCCCACCAAATACAAGCGGAAAAAAAAATCATAGTCGAGGAATTGAAATCTGTAGATTCGGGAAGATTTATGCATGGTATATAAAATAAAGATTCTCTTAGAATCAAATTAACATAGCAGGTATGTCCCGTAATTTTTTTGACAACAGTTCAGAAGTGGTTTTTCAAGATTTTCTTTTACAAATTCTGAATCTACACTACCACCCCTGGATTTCCTAATATTCTCTGATCCACATTCTAAGTAGGTTTGACTTTCTTGGCTTTTTGAGTTTGGCTAAAGTCACAGTGTGCTAGTATATAAGGCTACACAATGAAAAATAAAAGACAGTTAAGTACTTTACCTCTAAAGGTGCCTGTAAAATTCCAGCTAATTGTTTTGCCAGTTGCATATGGTAATGAGTGCCAGATCCATGAGTTTCCCGAGTAACTGGATTGGCAATGCCCATGCTCAACAAATAGGATTTGAATCTTATTGTCTAAAAAAATGACAAATTTTAAAAATAATACAGAATATTGGATTCTTTACCAAACAGTAATTAATTAAAATAGATTTATCTGAATTTGGAAGATTCCAATATACCAAAGGAGATGGGAAGGAAAGAAGGAAAGAAGGAAGGAAGGAAGGAAGGAAGGAAGGAAGGAAGGAAGGGAGGGAGGGAGGGAGGGAGAGAGAGAGGGAAAGAAATTGTTCCATAGCCTGACATGGTCATGATGAATACCTGGCATGTTTTGAAAACAGGAATTATTTTCAGGGGAGGGGTGAAGACAGGCTATTGGGAGAAAGTACTGTAGAAGCAGCCACCTAGGGATAAAAGTATAGCAGGATCCCATCACGTGCTTACTTTCTGAAGCAGATTTATATTTGAGGAAGCTTGTTGATCCACACAGTGGCTCAGTAGGCTTTCCATGAGAATATTCTTTTTGAGAAGCTTCCCGTAATGATATGGGAGTGTCAGTTTTGTTATGTTTATTAAGGTTGGGATGGAGGGAAAGAAATTGTTTTCACCTTAAGGGTAAGATATAGTATAGAAATGGAATGAAATGGAATGGAATTTTAATAAGCCCCCTCTTGTAATATCATGCAACCAGTGTAGTATTGTGGACCACATGGCACATAACATTAATCTTGTTTACCTAGTTAAAACTTGCTTACCAATATTCACTGAACAAATAAAAAACAAATGAGCTGTATTAAAACTTAGAATGATATGGGAGACTTCCGGTGGCTCCGCGGCGACGGAGGGAGCCTTCCCGGGCTGCCCGCGGCTCAGCTGGTGCTTTTTCGCCCGAAACAGCGCCGATCAGCTGTTCGGGCGAATCTGAAGCCCCCTCCTCGGGAGAAGAGGAGGGGGTGAGCCCCCAGGTGGGGGTTGAGTTCTCCGGGGCCGCCTGAGCTTGGAGCTTGGGCGGCCGAAGGATTGAACTCCCCCGTAGCCTGGGCTGCTCCCAGCTGACCAGCGTCTCTGCTCCGGACTTCATGGAGCAGAGCCAGGCGTCTGCGACCATCCCTGCTTGAAGGAGAGACTATGAAAGGGAAAGAGCAGGCAGAGCAGTACAAGAGGGAAAGATGAAGAGATGAAGAAGATTTTATTTTACTCTCAAGCTTGATGGACTTTGTTTAAAACTTAAAGTGAAAGTGCGTCACAATTGTAAGTAAAAGATGGCGGCTAAACCTCCCCCTAGAACTTTTCGGAGTGCTGGAAATTCTCCGGTGCAACAACAATCATTGCTGCAGGCGTTGCATTCTCCTGATGTATTGACATCGAAGGATCTTGAAAAACATACCCAGTTAATTTTGGAGTCAATGGGTGTTAAATTTCTACAGATGGAGGAGAAATTGGAGAAATTGGAGCAGAGAATGGAAGAAAGGATGGAACAGAAACTTAGAGAAATGAAGGTAGACATTTTGTCCTCAGTGCAAAAAGTTGCTAAATGTGTGGAGGTGCTGGATGATCAAGTGCAAGACTTGATTCAAAAGAATGCTTTATTAGAAGCAAAAGTATTGGAAATTGAAGATTTAAAAGACAAAATTGACAGTGAACAGAGCTTGGCCCAATTTTACCAGATGCAGTTTGCTGTGAGAATTAGAGGCCTAAAAGAGGATATTAAGGAAGATTTAAAGCAGCTGGTTTCTGAGGCTTTTGAGGGAGTATTGAACCATCCAGCATCTGAATTAAAACAAGGTATGGACAAAGTGTTCCGTGTGAATTCGTGGATTGCTAAACAGAGAAAGTTGCCTAGAGATGTGGTGGTTTATTTTGTAAAAAGGGAAATTAGAGATGAAGTTATACAAGCTGCCTACGATACCAAAGTTGTGATTGCTGGTCAACAAGTTTTGGTTTTAAAAGAAATTCCTCCAAAGATTTTAAAGAGAAGGAAGGATTTTATATTTCTTGTGCAAGAGCTCAAGCAAAGAGATATAAGGTTCAGATGGGAGATCCCAGTTGGGTTGAGCTTCATGTATGATGGCAAAAGATACTGTTTGAGTAATGTGAAGCAAGCGCATGATTTTTATAATAATGTCTTGGAAGTAACCCCATCAACACTTCTGGAAGCTGCAGAGGGATCTGGAGAAGGAGAACATCAAGAGGATGAAGATGCACAGATAGACGAGAAGGGTACAGGAGGAGTTCAAGCTGCAACTCTTTTGGACGATCTTAGAGAACAGAGGGTGACGCGTGCTGCCTTAAAACGCTCAAAAAAGAAAAAAAAATAAGACCAGTAGAAATCTATGGAACTTCCACAAAATATTTATAGTTAAGTGGTAGTTGTGTTTTTTTAAAAAAAAAAAAAAGTTTTGGGATGCTATGTATGGTAATAGATTTTTTTTTTTAATTTGGAATTAATGGACAACTTACTACAGAGGAAGAGGAAGAAAGTTTTGTGGGTTAATGTGGGTTAATTTGTGTAAGAACTATTTATTAATGTGCAAATGAGAATATGTTAAGGTAATAGTGAATTGTGGAAGAACATAGATGGGAATGATGCTAGTTTTCTTTTATTTTAGTTTTTTATATATATTTAGTATTATTAAGGATTGGTTTACTATATACAAGCTAGAGAGTGATGGATTTTAGAGTTTATAATTGTTAGTATATGATTGTTTATGATTGCCTTTTAGATATATACCTTGTATTTTGCTCTGGGAAGTCGGGGGGGGGGGAGGGGGGAGGAGGGGAAGTGGAGGGGGGGAGGTAGGGGAGGGAGGAGGGGGAGGGGGGGAGATAGGGGGGAGGTAGGGAGGGGAGGATGGAGGGGGAAGGGGGTTTTTTTTAAAGGAAAATTGTATTTTATAAAACTTTTCAATAAAAAAAACTTAGAATGATATGGGAATTGTATTTTAGCAGCATATTAGCTGACCTCATCTTCAGTGATGTCACCCTGCTTCTCTCTGATCTTGCTAGCAATTGATTTTGACAGCTCCACCATTTCCTTTGCCTGTAAGACACAACATAAAGCACAAAATAATGAGGGAACACAATCTTGCTCCATTATTGTGGATCACTCTTCATGGAACAGGCTTCAACTGTTCAGCAGGTCAAAGTTAGGAAACAGAGTTCTTGGATTAGATGTCAAGATTGAATTGTTAACTTCTATTGCTACTCAACTTGCCACAAAAACAGGGGTGAGGAGTAGGAAGCAATAATAATAATAATAATAATAATAATAATAATAATAATAATAATAATAATAATAATAATAATAAGAAGAAGAAGAAGAAGAAGAAGAAGAAGAAGAAGAAGTAGTAGTAGTAGTAGTAGTAGTAATTGGAAGGGACCTTGGAGGTCATCTAGTCCAACCCCCCACTCAGGCAGGAAACCCTACACCATTTCAGACAAAGAAGTACATTATATTAGAAGTAAACAGTAGTCTAAGAAGCCATCCACGGACTGTGAGAGCCAAGGCTACTAACACAAGTGTCTGACGGAGAAGTGGACCGTTCTCACAACAAACCAAAGACATATGATTGGGCAACATGAACACTTGCTGAGTGGGGGTTATGGGAAGCTATTGTTTAATTAGGCAGATTTTTGCATGGGAAAACCAGAGCTGGTTTTGCTTCTTCAGTTCCGAGATGTGTATTCAATAAAGTTTATCTTTTATGGCACTTCAAAGCCTTGAAGATTCTTTAATTTTGAGTTCCTAGTTGGACGGTTGACATTAAACTAGCTCTCTTAAAGCTATGAGTGCAGCCTACTTGGAGGCTTCCGAGAGGATTGTAACATAATGATGTCAGGAGTCAAGAAGGTCACAGCCAAGCCTGGGCTAGTCCCTCCACGAAAAGCACTGGGGTCAGCCCAGCTGGATTTCAGAATGCAACCAGTGGTAACGAGGTCCAAAGTGAGAGTGGAGAAGATGGAGTAACCGCATGTGCGAGAGGAAAGGGCTGTGGCAGGGTCCCTCTATACTGGCCAAACGGTCCAATGGACAAGTGGCGTGGGGAAGGCCACCAAGATGGAGTTCCCCTTAATCCCACTGGGGGTTGCGATAATCCGAGGGAGCAAATGGAAGGCCAAGAGGGCTGTGGACTAGGAAGAGTCAGCAGAGTAGAAGCCCCTAATCATCTCCCACAGTCCTTTGGTGGAGCAGCTGCGTGAAAAGTTTGGTGGGATGGAGATGCAAGGAGTGGAACAGGTGAAGTCCCCAGCCCGGGGGGGGCAGCGCTGGGGATGGCTCAGGCTGTGGCTTCGTCTCAACCAGCAGCACTAAGTCGGGGGTGTCAGGGAACAGCTAGAACTGCACCGCTGGCTTCCAGGCAGCCCCCACTAGTCCCTGGCTGGCATTTCCCTTCCTTTACAATTCAATTAGGTGTTATTGAGATGGAGTCAATTGCTGCTCACTGTATAGACAGATATCTAGCATCTAGACATATTGTCAATAATATTTCACTTTATTTAATTAATTTATATGATAATAACTTCACAAGTAACCACTAAGCTAGCTATGATGATTCAAATAATGCATATTTATAGTATGTACGTGTGTGTGTGTGTGTGTGTGTGTGTATTGCTCAAAAAAATAAAGGGAACGCTTAAACAACACAATGTACTGTATTTAATAGTAGGATGTCTTATTTTCTGTAAATATGATGATGCAAGATATACTTCTATATAGCAGATTCCCAGAACTACCCTCCCCTATTTTATTCTGTTGAATAAAATTAGTTTCTCCAGTCCCAGTTAATCAGCATGCTTACTGATAAAGTGGAGATATTACCTTTTCCATCAGCTTGCTGAGGTCTTCAAAAGCCTGAAATAATAAACTGATTTAGTACTATATAATTTCTTCATATTGAATAAAATGCAATTGTATCACACCTGTAATTTAACTTTCTTCCCAAATTCAAAAAACTAAAAAACAATCCTTTGCCATTTTTGGAGTTCAAATATCAGTACTTTTAATACATAAATTATATACATGCTTCTGTAACCTAAATGGATTGTATTTCTGACTAGAAAAGCACACTAGAAACTTACCCTTAAAAAGCCTCCTATCTTAGAGCAACTCATTTTCAACATGGTCTGAAAGTAAATAGTTACTCTAAACCAGGATATTCTCATCTGACATGCATTTATAATTTTACAAGGTGAAAGTAAATCGACACTAGGAAAATCTGGAAGAATTTAATAGGGCATGATGCTACATAGGTTTTTTTTACATATTTATTTGCAAAACTCACCATTTCAATTAAAACTGCATATTTAGCCTTGCTCTCAACAACATGAACAAATTTCTTACCTAACAATAAAAGAAAAAAACATCTACAGTTGCAAGAAAAAGTATGTGAACCCTTTGGGATTACGTGGAGTTTTGCATGAATTGGCCATAAAATGTCATGTAAGTCACAACAATAGAAAAACACAGTCTGCTTAAAATAATACTACACAAACATTAGCTGTTGTCATGTTTTAATTGAACATAAGATGGAAACATTCACAGTGCAGGGTGCAAAAGGTATGTGAACCCCTAGCCTAATGACTTCTCCAAGAGCTAATTGGAGCCAGGAGTGAGCCAACCTTGACTCCAACCAGTATGATGATATTAGATGTGTTGCTGACAGCTGTCCTGCCCATTAAAAACACACACCTGTTTTGGGTTTACTGGTCTCAAGAAGCACTGTCTGATGTGAACCATGCCTCGCAGAAAAGAACTCTCAGAAGACCTACGATCAAGAATTGTTGACTTGCATGAAGCTGGAAAGGGTTACAAAAGTATCACCAAAAGCCTTGATGTTCATGTGTCCACGGTAAGACAAACTGTCTACAAATGGAGAAAGTTTAGCACTGTTGCTACTCTCCCTAGGCATGGTCGTTCTATAAAAATGACTGCAAGAGCACAGCACATAATGCTTAATGAGGTAAAGAAGAATCCTAGAGTGTCAGCTAAAGACCTACAGAAATCTCTGGCACATGCTAATATTTTTGTTGACACATCTACAATAAGGAAAACATTAAACAAGAATGGAGTACATGGGAGGACACCACGGAGGAAGCCATTGCTGTCCAAAAAAAATATTGCAGCACGTTTGAAGTTTGCAAAAGAGCACCTGGATGTTCCACAGCACCACTGGCAAAATATACTGTGGACAGATGAAACTAAAATTGAGTTGTTTGGGAAAAACACACACCACTATGTGTGGAGAAAAAAAGGCACAGCACACCAACATCAAAACCTCATCCCCACTGTAAAACATGGCGGAGGGAGCATCATGGTTTGGGGCTGCTTTGCTGCCTCAGGGCCTGGACGGATTGTTGTCATTGATGGGAAAATGAATTCCAGAGTTTATCAGGACATTTTGCAGGAAAACGTACGACCATCTGTCCGCCAACTGAAGCTCCGCAGAGGATGGGTGAGGATGACCCAAAGCATACAAGTAATTCAACAAAACAATGGCTTCAACAGAACAGAATACGCCTTCTGGAGTGGCCCAGAGTCCTAACCTCAACCCGATTGAAATGCTGTGGCATGACCTTAAGAGAGCGATTCACACCAGACATCCCAAGAATATTGCTACACTGAAACAGTTTTATGAAGAGGAGTGGTCCAAAATTACTCCAGATCGTTGTGCAGGTCTGATCTGCAACTACAGAAAACGTTTGGTTGAGGTTATTGCTGCCAAAGGAGGGTCAACCAGTTATTAAGTCCAAAGGTTCACATACTTTTTCCACCCTGCGCTGTGAATGTTTCCATCTTATGTTCAATTAAAACATGACAACAGCTAATGTTTGTGTAGTATTATTTTAAGCAGACTGTGTTTTTCTATTGTTGTGACTTACATGATGTTTAGAGCGCATTTTATGGCCAATTCATGCAAAACTCCACGTAATCCCAAAGGGTTCACATACTTTTTCTTGCAACTGTAGATCAACAGACAGTGTGTTTTAAATAATCCTACTTTCAACTGTTTCAGGCTTTAGTACAAAGAATGTATACACACCTGAAAGGAACTTCCTGAGACAAATAACTAACGGAATCTCCTTTTTCTAAAAAAATAACAATAGCTAGCAGATGCAGAAAATCTATTCTAAAATTCAGGGCACCAGTTTTAAAATTAAGTGATCTGAAATTCGGATTACTTCACAGCAGTTTCCCTCAACTGACACCCATTCTTTGTATCCTCCAATAGACAGAGGAAGAAAAAGAGAGCAGAGTTACATGTGGCTCTTGGTCATATACTGTGAAAAATGCAAATATTGGTATATTTTTGTAAATCTGCTAAAAGAGCCTCCTTTGCCTTGGTAGTTCACAGGTTGAACAGTAGTGAGGAGATTGTTTCTTGTATAGATTTGTAGAAAATTACCCGGAGAGACGCATGACTACAGCTGCGGGATGCTTAACTTAATTCAACTCAGCAGCTACCAGCTGTAGAAAGACTTTGGTTTGCCTTCATCTCTGTATGGCCAGGAAATGAACTTCAATTGTATTTTTACTTCATTTTATCACTTGAATCAGAGACTTGTAGTTCAAAATAAAAGTCAGTGTCAAAACCTATGATTAAAAGTTGGCTTATATCAGAAATGACCCATGTGCTGAACCAGGATCCTCAGCTCAGACAAAAGAAGAGGCTATGGTTTAAGAAAACCAACAACAAACAGTTCCCACTCCTGAATGAGCAAGTGTGAGCAAGAGGCAAGTTGTGGGTTTTGCTGATGTGTTGCTCAACAATAGTTTGGCCTGCTCCTAAGGGGAACACCTGCATTTTACCTGAATAAAGAACACGATCCAAACTGAACAAAACATTTACATAATCCTGAATCGTGACTAGAAATATATCCAGTAATAAAGTAACATTTTCCAGCGACCATCCTTTTTCCATAAAAGATTTATTCTCCTCAAACTGAACATGTAAAAATAAGATAACCAAAAGGACAGGGGAAAAAACATATGGTGTTGGAAAAGGTTCCTCCCCCCCCAAAATATATGAATGCAATTTGGTCCCTTAATATCTTAAACTATAAATGATTACTGTTTCTGAAGGAAAATTACTTGCCTCAGAAATGTTTTTATCCATCTCTTTTCTTCTTTCTTCTAATTTTCTTTCAATGCCAACAATTCCTGCAGCTCTTATTCTTCCACTCTGCAGAACACATACGACAAATGGGAGAGCAATGTAAGGAAAGCTCCGGCAAATATTGACAGCTGCATTTAGAAGCAGTATTACAACAGTGACTGCCTTTTGTATCCAACTAAAAACCATGGTTTGAAGAAGATAGGAAAAAAAAACATACAATATTTTGCCGACAAGGCAAGAAAGCAATCTTGACAGTTTCCTAGTTTGTTTTGCCGTCTTTCTGCCTTCTTTGCCTTGTATCTGTGAACGAGGTAGGGCACAAAAAGCTACCATACATAGAAAAGAAAAATGCTCACAACATCAGTAATATTAGAGAAAATAAATCAACGAACAACGTTTGCTACATGATGATCAGTTTGCGAAGTGTTCGAAAAGATGCTACATGCTAAGCTCTATGGAGCCTAGGCTAAGCTTTCTAAATGCAAATTCCATCAGGCAGGCCTCGACTACCTGGGATGCCAAATCTCCAGCGAGGGAGTGAAAATGGACCCTGCCACGCTCAAGGCAGTGCTAGATTGGCAGCCTCTACAGACCCGTAAGCAGCTTCAAAGTTTTTTAGGGTTCGCCAACTTTTACCGGCAGTTCATCCCCTCCTTCGCGAAAACAGCTATGCCAATTACTGAGCTATTGAAAACCAGAAAAGGGATGGGCGGTGGGGAAGCCCTGACCTTGTTATCCTTTGCAATGGACTGTGGAATGCCAATCCATAAATCAATAAATAATTAGGTAAATGTAAAGGTTCCCCCGCACGTGCTAGTCGCTTCCGACTCTAGGGGCCGGTGCTCATCTCCGTTTCAAAGCCGAAGAGCCAGCGCTTGTCCGAGGACGTCTCCGTGGTCATGTGGCCAGCATGACTAGATGCCAAAGGCACACGGAACACTGTTACCTTCCCACCGTAGTGGTCCCTATTTTTCTACTTGCATTTTTACGTGCTTTCGAACTGCTAGGTTGGCAGAAGCTGGGACGAGTAACAGGCGCTCACTCTGTTACGTGGCACTCGGGATTCGACCCGCCAAACTGCCGACCATCTGATCGACAAGCTCAGTGTCCTAACCCACTGAGCCACCGCATCCCTGTAAATAAATAATTAAATCAATACAATTATTTTTGCCCTAGGGCAAAACATGATTTCTTTTCACGTTCTGAGGTGAGAGTGTGAGAGTGGCTAGCTTTCAGGGCTAAGGCAGGACTTGAACTCATGATCTGCTTTCTATAGCCTGATGCCTTAACCACTAGACCATTCTGGCTCTTGGAGCAATATATGAACACAGCGAATATGCACAGGGCATAGACTTATCACCTCCCACTCATTATCCAATGCAGATTAGATGTTTTCCTTTAGTTTTCAATTAATGTCAAAAGGGATTAATTGATATAAACTATATATTAAAGTTCAGGAAATTACTGTTAAGAAAAAGCATAAATTGCTGTGTTCAGAGATAAAGCTAAATTCCAGGTACTTAAAAAGTGAAGCAATATTTTCCTGTTTCCTTGTGGCTGTGCTAGAGAAAGAGAGAAGAACTGATGAGATTAAGGCTCATGTAGGTTCATGTAAACCTTGATTTAACAGAATACCAGGGGAAATGGATGTCCATCATTCCTGATTGTTAAATTAAAATGGTTATCAGTTTAATCCATTATGCAAATTTAAAAAATGATAAAAATACAATTGCAATTGCACAGTGCTTTAGAGCGGTTTACAGAGTCAGCTAATTGCCCCAAATGCAGATTTGTCTGTTGCATTTAAAGCCTGCTAAACCAAGTTTCACTATAATCATAATTCATTATCCAAATAAAGACAGGGTGTCACTGATTTCCTAAAATCTTTTTCACCCTACCAAATTACACTGGCATTCTAAACTATTACATTTTTCCCTTTTACCTAGTAACAAAAGTTATCAACTATGCAACGTGTACCTCTTTATGAAATAGAAACCCAATTATATCTTTTATATTACCGTATATACTTGAGTATAAGCCGAATTTTTCAGCCCACTTTTCGGGCTGAAAAACTCCACTTCGGCTTATACTCCAGTGAACAAAAAAAAAGAACTGTCCCTTAGTTCGGAACAGGCTGCTGAGAGAAGGGAGCGGCAGAGCCTTGCAGAGCTGGCGGCAGTCCAGCGTTGTTTCTCCCCCTCGTGCGTGCGTGTGTGTGTCAGACCCACGGGAATGGCTGGTAGGGAAGCGGCATTCCGGCATTCCCCCCCTTCCTGTGTGTCGAGCCCACGGGGCTTGACACACAGAGAAACGCAAATGCCGGACTGCCGCCACCTTTACTAGCCATTCCTGCGGGTCTCACACACACACACACACACACACACACACACACACACACACACACGCCGCCGGGCTCGGCTCCTTGGCAGGAGGGGCAGCCCCTGCCGCGCCCCCCTCCCCTCCCGCAGCGCCGCGCCGCCGCCGCTTCCTCCGGGCAAGTCGGGGGGGGGCTTGCGGGGCGAAGGCACCGGCCGGGGGGCAGGCAGGGCGGGAGGGCGGCCGCGCAGCTCAGCGCCGCCCCAAAGCCACAGCCAGCCGCCGCCGCCCACGTCCCGGCGGAGAGAGCCTGCCCTGCGGAGCGCGCTCGCTCGCCCGCTGCCTCGCCCGCTTGCCCGCTGCCTCGCCCGCTCGGTTGCTCACCCGCTGCCTCGCCCGCTCGCCCGCCCGCTGCCTCGCTCGCCGCCTCGCCCGCTCGCCCGCTCGCTCGCCGCCTCGCCCGCTCGCTCGCCGCCTCGCCCGCTCGCCCCCTCGCTCGCCCTCCCGCTGCCTCGCCCGCTCGCCCGCTGCCTCGCCCGCTCGCTGCCTTGCCCGCTCGTTCGCTCGCCCGCTGCCTCGCCCGCTTGCCCGCTGCCTCGCCTGCTCGCTCTCCCGCCCGCTGCCTCGCCCGCTCGCTCTCCCGCCCGCTGCCTCGCCCGCTCGCTCTCCCGCCCGCTGCCTCGCTCGCCCGCCGCCTCGCCCGCTCGCTCGCCCGCCCGCCGCCTCGCCCGCCCGCCCGCCGCCTCGCTCGCCCGCCGCCTCGCCCGCCGCCTCGCTCGCCCGCCGCCTCGCCCGCCCGCCGCCTCGCCCGCTCGTTCGCCTGCTGCCTCGCCCGCTCGCTCTTCCGCCCGCTGCCTCGCTCGCCTGCCGCCTCGCCCGCTCGCCCGCCCGCCCGCTGCCTCGCCCGCTCGTTCGCTCGCCCGCTGCCTCGCCCGCTTGCCCGCTGCCTCGCCCGCTTGCCCGCTGCCTCGCCTGCTCGCTCGTTCGCCCGCTCGTTCGCCCGCTGCCTCGCCCGCCCGCTGCCTCGCCCGCCCGCTGCCTCGCCCGCTCGCTCTCCCGCCCGCTCGCTCGCCCGCTGCCTCGCCCGCTCGCCCGCCCGCTGCCTTGCCCGCTCGTTCGCTCGCCCGCTGCCTCGCCCGCTTGCCCGCTGCCTCGCCTGCTCGCTCGCTCGCCCGCTCGTTCGCCCGCTGCCTCGCACGCCCGCTGCCTCGCCCGCTCGCCCTCCCTCCCTCCCTTCCTCCACACACACACACATTCTTCGGTAAAGAGATTCACTCGATCCATGGTTTCAAGGTTGGGGTAGAGAAATCCCGGTTTGTTTCAAGAAACCGGGGTGGTTTATGAGCCTATAGATTTTAGACTTTGCATCTTGTTTTGCTTCCTCGGTTCCCATGAAGCCCGAAACTCTTTTTTTTCCCCTCTGGTTTCTGCCCAACTGTCAACTCGTGGTAAAACAAACAAACAAACAAACAAACAGAAAGCCCTTGCCTCTGGTTCCTGAGGAAAGAAAAAGTTGAGGGAGAAGTGGAGAACATTCCCTTCTTCGTTGAAAGCTGAAAGCAAACGCGCTGCAAAATTCTCTCTCTCTCTCTCTCTCTCCCTCCCTCCCTCCCTTCCTCCACACACACACATTCTTCGGTAAAGAGATTCACTCGATCCATTGTTTCAAGGTTGGGGTAGAGAAATCCCAGTTTATTTCAAGAAACCGGGGTGGTTTATGAGCCTATAGATTTTAGACTTTGCATCTTGTTTTGCTTCCTCGGTTCCCACGAAGCCCGAAACTCTTTTTTTCCCCCCTCTGGTTTCTGCCCAACTGTCAACTCGTGGTAAAACAAACAAACAAACAGAAAGCCCTTGCCTCTGGTTCCTGAGGAAAGAAAAAGTTGAGGGAGAAGTGGAGAACATTCCCTTCTTCGTTGAAGGCTGAAAGCAAACGCGCTGCAAAATTCTCTCTCTCTCTCTCTCTCCCTCCCTCCCTTCCTCCACACACACACATTCTTCGGTAAAGAGATTCACTCGATCCATGGTTTCAAGGTTGGGGTAGAGAAATCCCGGTTTGTTTCAAGAAACCAGGGTGGTTTATGAGCCTATAGATTTTAGACTTTGCATCTGCAAAATTCTCTCTCTCTCTCTCTCTCTCTCTCTCTCTCTCTCTCTCTCTCTCTCTCTTGTGTTATCTCGAACCAGATGGGATGGCAAACTCAAATGCAAATGGGGATCTTGCAGATCTTGCCCTGCCCCCACGGTTACCTTCTGTTCTTGATGAGCTCACGAGTGCTCAAGGACAAAATAGGGCTGGGCAGAGCCGGCAGTTAAAAATAGGATGCAGATAAAAGGAAAGGTAAGGAGGGGTTCAGGTTGAGAGGAGAGGCTGCGTAGCCTTAGTGTAACTCCTGTGTGGGCTGACTGGGTTGCCTCCGATGGGCTCTGACAGTGGAACAGAATGGAATAGAAAATATGGAATGGATTGGAACAGAACGTAGAACAGAACAGAACAGAACAGAACAGAATAGAATAGAATAGAATAGAATAGAAAAGAAATATAGAAAGTGAATAGAATAGAATAGAAATATAGAAAGTGAATAGAATAGAATAGAAATATAGAAAGTGAATAGAATAGAATAGAATAGAATAGAATAGAATAGAAATATAGAAAGTGAATAGAATAGAATAGAATAGAATAGAATTATAGAAAGTGAATAGAATAGAATAGAATAGAGAATGGTAATAAGAATAGAATAGAATAGAATAGAATAGAATAGAATAGAATAGAATAGAATAGAACGTAGAACAGAACAGAACAGAACAGAACAGAATAGAATAGAATAGAATAGAATAGAAATATAGAAAGTGAATAGAATAGAATAGAAATATAGAAAGTGAATAGAATAGAATAGAAATATAGAAAGTGAATAGAATAGAATAGAATAGAAATATAGAAAGTGAATAGAATAGAATAGAATAGAATAGAATAGAAATATAGAAAGTGAATAGAATAGAATAGAATAGAATAGAATAGAATAGAATTATAGAAAGTGAATAGAATAGAATAGAATAGAGAATGGTAATAAGAATAGAATAGAATAGAATAGAATAGAATAGAATAGAATAGAATAGAATAGAGTAGAGTAGAATAGAATAGAAATATAGAAAGTGAATGGAATAGAATAGAATAGAATAGAAATATAGAAAGTGAATAGAATAGAATAGAATAGAGAATGGTAATAAGAATAGAATAGAATAGAATAGAATAGAATAGAATAGAATAGAATAGAATAGAATAGAATAGAATAGAATAGAATAGAATAGAAATATAGAAAGTGAATAGAATAGAATAGAATAGAATAGAAATATAGAAAGTGAATAGAATAGAATAGAATAGAATAGAATAGAATAGAATAGAATAGAATAGAAATATAGAAAGTGAATGGAATAGAATAGAATAGAAATATAGAAAGTGAATAGAATAGAATAGAATAGAATAGAATAGAATAGAATAGAATAGAATAGAATAGAATAGAATAATAGAATAGAGCTGGAAGGGACCTTGGAGGTCTTCTAGTCCAGCCCCTTGCTCAAGCAGGAGGACCTATACCAGTGGTGGTGAACCTATGGCATGCCTGCCAGAGGTGGCACTCAGAGCCCTCTCTGTTGGCACGTGCGCCACCACCGCTGCCAGCAGCAGGTCCTTGTCGGTTGGTGGACTGGAAGAAAAGGGAGGGGGAAGCATTTTACATGCGTGCATGCGTGCACGGGGCCACGAGCAGGCACATGCTGCAAAGGGGGCGGGGCTAGTGCCTGCGTGATACTCACTAGCCCAGCCCCGTTCTCACATGGTGCGGTGCCTTGTATCTGCACCCTGCGGTGCGGCGGTTGGCGTTTTTGTGCCTTGCGGTACGGTGGCCCATTTTTTGCTCCCCCTTTTTTTTCGTGCCAGAGGCGGCACTCAGAGGCGCCTCCCTGTCCCCTCCCCCGAGGGCACCAGAATGCCGATGCTGCCTTGGCACTTTGTGATAAACAAGTGGATTTTGGCTTGCGGTTTGGGCACTCGGTCTCTAAAAGTTTCGCCACCACTGACCGATACCATCTCAGACAAGTGAATGTCCAGTCTCTTCTTAAAAACCTCCAGTGATGGAGCACTCTTGATTTCTGGTGGCAAGCTGTTCCACTGGGCAGCTGAGAGAAAGGGGCGGCAGAAGCTGCATCCCCCGAAAGAAGTCTTCGCCGAGAAAATGGGCGCTGAGACGCCTCATTCTCTCGCTCAGCAGAGACTTCTTTCGCGAGATCCAGCCTCTGCCGTGCTGCACCGAGAGAACAGCAAGCCGCCCCATTCTCTCAGTGGAGCACTCCACCGCCCCATTCTCTCGGCGGCTTTTCCACCCCGTTCTCTCATCTCAGCAGAGACGTCTTTCGGGGGATCCAGCCTCCAGCTGCTGCATTTCCCAGCCTCGGCTTATATTCGAGTCAATAACTTTTTCCAGTTTTTGGGGGTGAATTTGGGGGTCTCGGCTTATACTCGAGTCGGCTTATACTCAAGTATATACGGTATTTTGAAAGAGGTTCACATGCAACCATATTGTATTAACCCAACATAGTTGCTTGTCAACACATCACCTCCTTCGCTCCCAGGCAGCATCTTCCTGCTTGAAGTTTTCTCTATCATGTTTAAGTATCAATCTTACTTAGAAATGAGATATCCAAGCATTACAGATTGGATACTTACCTGTGAAGCCCTGTCAACATCTATAGCTTGAGAAGCTGGCATGTTCTCCCATCTGCGCTGAGACATTTCTTCCGTAAGCCTCCTGAAGAACTATGTGGCAATAATTTCCAAAAGTGAGCAATCGCAAAAATGCATTGAAACTAACATTTTAATATTTTAGATATGCTCCAAGTAGATAAAAGCTGCTTCCATAATACCTAAACTAGGGGATAATGTGAAATTTAACATACCACTCATCCTTGAAAGAATTCAAAAATGCTTCAGTCCATTTTGACTCAAAACACAAAAAATGTATAAATAAATTAATAAAATAATAATAATAATAATAATAATAATAATAAATTCACCATCACTAAATTGCAAAAGGCAGCTTTACTTAGAGCAGCTGACATCCTGCAACAATACTTCTAACACCAAACATCAACATCTGCCTATCCCAGGTCCTTGGAAAAGACTCAAAAGGTGGATAAAAATGTCAAATCCAGTCTGAACATCTGGCTTACAGTGTGACAAACATAATCTTGGAATTCCGTATGATAAATTCTCTTATCTCTCCTTAAATGAGTCTTTTAACCACACTAAAAATTCTTCCTGTAATTTTTATACGCAGTCATTTAGAAAACATACTTACTTCAATCTGACCATGTTCTTTGAAAGAAAGCTTGATATATGAGTATTTACTATTCTGGAATGGACCAGGATCCTTATTGGAACCTACTGGATGAAGATGTACTACAATTTTGGCACTAAAGGTACAAAAAAAGAGAAAATATATTTTTTGTTATTAAAGAATAAATTCCTAAAATCAAAAAGCATTTTTTAACGTTTTCATTCAGATTACCTTTCACTTGAAAGAAGTAAAAAAATATGTGGGGGAATAGAAAGTTTCCATACCCTTTAAACCATTTTTTAAACATAAATTAAAAATTCTACACTTTGAATATACTTACTGGAACATTGGGGACAGATACATAACTCTTGGTCAAAATAAAATTCAAGTGAAGATCTGAAAGCCAAGGACTACAAATCAATTTTTCCAATTATCAGATGGCATGGAGTATAAAGTTCCTTTCATGAAAGTTATAAAGTTGATAGGAGGCAAATATTTAATTTACATCCTGTCTTGAGTGACTGAAAAATGACTGAATAGCTACTAGCATAGGAAGATGCAGCAATGGCCGTGAAATCTTCAGTGCCCTTCAAATATTTTTCTTGATGACATTTTACCTTTTTCCTATCCCCGCCGCTTGCTCTTCAATGAAGATAATTTGGGAAAGAGGAATAGCCATACAGCATTCCTGCAATAAGACACAAAGACTAAAGCAAAGATGTATTTTCATGGAACACAGTATTTCTTCTAATAAACTGTAAATAGTTAACATTGTTCCCACAATAGGGTCTGTCATCAAATAAACATTAAGTTGCATGATGTTGTGCAAAAAATATTAATCAATAGCACAAAACTAATACCAAGTAAAATCTATTATTTTTGCCTGACAATTTTAAAGAAAGCTTAAAACAGACATGTCAAACACAAGGCCCGGGGGCCAGATCCGGCCCGCGAAGTGGTTTCATGCGGCCCGCGAAGCCATCCTGGAAACAGTGAGGGAACGGCCCCCACTGCCTTGGCCTTGGCCCAGACACCCTCCTTCTGCCAGAGACCCCCAGATGTGTCCCACTCCTGCCCAGGCCCCCATAGGCACCCTTGATGCGAACGATGTAGAGCTGGCCACGCCCACCCAGTAGGCCATACGTACTCTGGCCATGCCCACCCAGTAGGCCACGCCCACCATGGCCATACCCACCCGGCCCCCTGAGGGCAACCACAATGCTGATGTGGCCCTCAATGAAATTGAGGTTGACACCCCTGGCTTAAAAGAACCCATTTGTCAACCAAAGACCATCTGCAAGTTCTATCTGCGTATCTTCTTCTATGTTTCCTGAGATAGCGGGGAATGTGGACCTCAACAGATCTAGAAAGCAACACCCTGGGAAAAATGCACTCTACAGCAGATTCCTCCTTTTTTCATCTGATGCCTTGAGATAGCTATTTAGCAGCAATACTGACATATTTTACTTACAGACATCAGGAAATGTTCTTCACAAATTAAAGGGTAATCTTAAAAGCACATTGAAAATATTAATATAATAAATACGTAATCTGTAATTGCTCTTTGGAGGGCCCTTCAATAATTAAATTACATGAGAATATGAACTTATTTTTGCTACTACCTGCCGCAGTGCAGAATAAGACCCAGTGAACTCACTGGGCTTACAACTGAGCAGTCCTGAATAAGACGGAACTGAAAATTATATGGCAAACATCTGGGATATGACAAGATCACCAATTCCCCAGTTTTCATGGTGATTAAACTTTTCAGTACTTTTAACAGCATACACAGAAGAAAAAACACTGGAAATTACCTGTTTGTTGAAGAGGACAATGGGAGGCTATATATTTATAAATGTAATCACTATCCAATAACTTGGAAAGGATAAAAGCTTAAATAATAGAGGAGCATTTGCTGACTGGTCCAGAGTGTAGGAGAGAATAATCAAGCTCATGAACAAATCCTGAAAACAATCCAATCATATATCAGAATTATCCTTGGTGTATGCTGGTTTATTAGGCCCAATCTATTTTGTAGTATAGGGATGCGGTGGCTCAGTGGGTTAGGACACTGAGCTTGTCGATCAGAAGGTCGGCAGTTTGGCGGGTCAAATCCCGAGTGCCGCGTAACAGAGTGAGCGCCTGTTACTCGTCCCAGCTTCTGCCAACCTAGCAGTTCGAAAGCACGTAAAAATGGACAAACGTTGGCTCTTCGGCTTTAAAATGGAGATGAGCACCGGCCCCTAGATTTGGAAACAACTAGCACACATGTGCGGGGGAACCTTTACCTTGTAGTAATTCTCACTTTGATAGATATAAGGAACTATAATTTTAAAAGATAACAGTATCCTTAAACCTGGTTGGTGTTAGCAAATTTCTAATAAAGGGAAATCATCTTTGTGGACTGTTCTTTTTTGGGCATTCAAAAAAACACACGGAGATTCCTTTACCAGATTCCTTTGGAAGATAGTGTTACTATTATTTGATAATTTTGATAGTAAAAAAGCAACAGGCTGCTTTTAAAAATAACTCTTACTCACAGGACTTTTTGAACACACCTATTTTAATACTGTAGCTGAGACTGAAAGTTCTTAGACAGAATGTAAATTATAAAGTTTAAAGTATTGTGTTCATTATTAATATAGTTTTGAAATATTTATTGGATTCTCAATAATAAGGCCGAGCAGGTCAAATAACTAAACAAACGATTAGGCAGATGCATATTTTTGTACTCAAGTTCAGTTTACAACTGCATGCAGATACTTGTTAGAAAGTGTGAAAGGATTTGTTTCCTGGTAAAAATAGGGAATAGAATCTAAAGTTACTCACACAGATTTCTATTCGGTCAGCACATTTTTTTTATATTATTTGTTAGATACATGTTAGCTCTTCATTCAAGAGCTCAAGGTGGGGAGCACAGTGGCTGACGAGGTTAGGATGCTGGGCTGATGATGAGAAAGCCCATGCTGGAGACCTGATTGCTGCTGTGAGGGGTGAGCTCCCATCATTCACTCCAGCTCCTGCCCACCTAGCAGTTTGAAAGCAAATAATCACAAGTAGATAGGTACCACTTCAGTGGGCACATTAATGGAGACATGAAAGGATCCCCCAACCAGGCAGATCTTCAGGCAACAGTCATGTCACTGGCTAATCTTTTCAACCTGGAAGCACCTTAGGGGCTTCCGACATGAATACGAGGGCAAAGAGCCCAAGATGGTATACCGAGGGCTCCGTCTTCCCATGTTTTCTCACAGCAGCAACCCTTTGTGACAAAGAGAAACTGACTGGCTGTGAGTTTTTGGAGCTTCAGTGAGCTTCTGGAGCTGAGGATGGTCTCCCAATACTAGTTCAATCACCACACCGACTCTTATTATCTTATCATCTTTTCCCCTGAAGTCCCTCCAACATTTCAACATCTACTGTGATGGGTTAAGAAGGGACCCTTCAGAGCCAACTGTGAGAATGCATAGGAACTGTAAGAAAGGAATTACTCCCCTTCATTCCATAAACAGAAACCAATTCACAGAAATAAATGACTTACGTCACAGAAGTTATAAAATAATACGGCTTCTCCAAATGTTACATGGAACTGCCGAGCTAGCAATCCTTAGCCATAGCTGCCCTTACAATGTTCATCGATACAATCTTCTTGGGGATAAGCAGATATGGCCTTTTAGAGGCTTTTGTATTTAGTCCTTGAGCTAGGAGGGAACAAGATCTAACTCTTCTCCCAATGGCTTCTGTACCTACCAAGCAATTGAAGCAGAATCTCCCAACAGAATCTGATGTAAAGCACTGGTACGGGTACCACCTGTGGTACATTGGCACCTGGCAGGTGGTACCCGACCATCCTAGAAAAGTGGTAGTGGGGGAGGGGAATGAGCTGAACTGATGGCAGCACTGCACAAGCCTGAGTGAGAGATGGCTGGAGCTGCAGGGCTGAGTGGAAGCACCAGGTTCCAACTGGAGCTCAGCGCTGATCCCGGCATGTCTGTCTGCTGAGCCCAGAAGCACTGATCAGCTGGAATGTTGCAGCATCTCCAGGGTCTTGTGATTTATATTCAGATGCTTGGCAACTGATTCATATTTATGACGGTCACAGTGTCCCAGGGTCATGTGAAGTGACCAAAACCTGCTGCAACCACCCAGCAGACGGGGGGGGGGATAAAAACCAAACACACCCCCACCCCACCCCCGCTGCCAATCCTCAACAGAAATGCTCACAACGAAAACCTTGGACAGGAGGAAGAGCACCGCCAGGTGGGCAGGCAGGTGCCTTGCTCGACCGTGGCCTGGGGGGCACTTTTTTCAGTGCCATTGTAACTTCGGACAGTCACTAAGCGAAGTGTTGTAAGTCGAGGACTACATGTGTTTCATCACGTTTTTTTCCTTTTCTTTTTTGGTCATCAAGTTTTTGACACCTTGCTAGGCAACTGGTGTTACTTGGATGTTGCCATATCCTAAAAGTGGTACAATTGGTGAAAAGGTTGAAAAGCCCTGTCTTAGAACTATTAGTCTTCTGGGGAATGACTGGCCCTAGGCTGATCTTTCTTTGCTAGAAATGTTTTTGGTTTTCTGGTTCCAGTCCCTCAGAGAAGAGCTTGCATATAGGATAACCCACAGGTGTTCTGAAAACTTATTGAACAGTCCAAATAAAACTGACTAATTTCTGAGCTTTCTCGGCTTGCCATAAAACTTCTAGGTTTTTTTTTAATTTAGCAAACTGAACATCTAAGAACTTATTTTGGCCAGACAATTATCAATCAAACTTTATCATATATTACAGGAAAATTACACATGCCAGAATCTACTTACGTGATTTTTCTGATCTCTCCAGATCAATCTGTGTGTACTAAGGAGCAATACTCCAGTTTCAAACTTCAACTAGAGAAGAAAAAAAATGAGATTTTTAAGATACTCATATCCTTTGCTTCCTTTGCTATTTTTGTAGAATCGTATCATATTCTCTTAAGCAAATATTTTGTGAACATATTGTGTTCGGTTAATAAAATTTACAAAATTAGGCTGCAGAAAGGAAGAAGAAGTTACATTCCTTCTAATATAATGATATGCATCCATTTCCATAGGGAAAAAAATAAAGTGCAAGGTCAAGTATTAAAAAAAGTGAAAAGAAAATGCCATGCAAGAATTCAAGATGCAAAGATCTAAAAACCTAACAACAAACAATGGCTGAGCTCTTATGTAGACTTATGCAAGATAAATATTTGTCACCAAACCTAGGCCATTTTAAATAAGGTACGTTTTCCTCAAATTATTTTCCTACCTAGCTCTATCTACCTATCTAAGGGATTCCCTTAGTCAAAAATGAAAGAGTTCACACATTACACTAGCCTATCTTACGATCCCTTTATTTTTTTGGTTAGCATGAACCCAAACACTCTGCCTTATTAATGTATCATATATGATCCCCACTGCAGAGGGGTTTAATTGAATAGTCCAGTAGGATCATTCAAACCCAATGTTCAACTTTCCCTCCTTCCAGGAACTTGAAAAAGACCTGAAAAATATAAGTGGCTAGAATGAAAGTCCATAACACCTGTATCCCAATGAAATTCCACGAAGCCAAGTGAAAGCTTAATCTGAGAATACATGAAACTCTTCTTCTAAGGATGCCCATTCAGAAGTCTGAAACCCTTCTTCGTTCTCTGGGCAATATTTGCTACAAGCAACAAATTTTTTTACTTCCTTTTTAAGACAAGGTCACCCCTGACAGTAAGGAAAAAGTTCAGCAACAGATTGAAGATACTACTACTGGATTGATTCACACATTGTGCTAAGCAATGTTGCTTAATTATGATTTACTAATAAACCACAGGTTGATGTTCACAGACCACCATTTGCAAAGTACAGTAGTTGGGTTCACAGAAGACAAACTGAAGGAGGGAATATTTCTTTTAAAATGAGAATGCTTTAATATCATGTATCATCCAGGAACAAAATTGTCTCGTTTCCAAACCATTGAAAGCTGAGTATTGAAAGTTTCCCAACCTAGCATTTTATCTTTTAAGGGTCTGGATTTCCCCCCCCCCCCTTTTTGCTGGTAAATGGTGAAGGTATCTATGGAAAACACAGGAGAAATTACAATTACAGACTCCACTACAGATTACAGACAGTAATCTTAACTAGGCTGCAGAAAGAACAATTGCAACCAGACTGCTTTCCATAAAGGACCTATATATTGCATAGGACAGAGAGCTGAGAAAACATTTACAGACCCCTCACATCCTGGACATATAAACTATTTCAACTCCTCCCCTGCATGCCCAAACAACTAGACACAGGGAGTTTCTTCTTTTGTGCCTTCACTCTGATGAACTCCTAATTCTCACAGTGTTGCCTAATGTCTATGTATATTTACTCATGTAATATGGCTGCAATATTATTTATCCTTCATCTTCTGTACTCCCCCATCTTATTGGTATGATTATTATCATTCTATTGCTGTGCATGTACACTCCGAGCTGCTGCACTAGAGACAAATTCCTCGTGTGTCTAATTACACCTGGCCAAACACAGTAATCAATTCAGTTCAAATAGGAGACAGTGGCAACTGCCCTGTAAGAAAGATTTTGGGGATGTCTACATCCCCCTATTTTAATACTGTAATTTTATTATGTTTTCACTGCATTTGTAAACTGTTTCAGATGTTTAATGCTTAAGTGAAGGACTATAATACCGAAGGAACAACTTCACATATGACTTAAATTTAAGGCAACACAGCAGGGCAAAGAGATGCCCCAAATTCCTAACAGATTAGGCACATAGGAGCCTTGGTGGAGCAGTGGGCTAATGCCTCCTAAGTAACACCAGCTGCCTGCAATTAGTGCAGGTTCGCGTCCCACCAGGCTCAAGGTTGACTCAGCCTTCCATCCTTCCCAGGTAGGTAAAATGAGGACCCAGATTGTTGGGGGCAATTAAGCTGACTTTGTAATAATGCCGCTTGGGGTGTGTGTGAAAGCCATAATAAGCAGGCATATACATTGAATGAAGGCTACTGCTAAGCTTGTAAGCCGCCCTGAGTCTTCGGAGAAGGGCGGGATATAAATGGGATTAAAAAAACAAAAAAACTTAACGGCTTGAGTCTACTGACATTAGTGCAGAAGGGCATGGAGAAATCGATTTCAACATAATTGCCACTTCGGGTAATGAATAAAGGCGGCAGAGCTAATTAAACAAAAGCAGAAGGACTTTCGAGGAACCGGATCTACCAGACGTGCAAAAAGCTATGCATGATTTCGCTGGGGCCTGAAATCCGGGATTGAAGTGGATTCCTGTTAGGCGACTCCCTGGCTCTCAATCGCCCACCCGCGGCTTTCTCCCGTCGAAGAACGACCTGATGGGGCTCGTCAATCCACAGTCCCCTCTTTGCCAGCTGCCTTTAAGAGAGACCGGGGCCCCTCCGCCCTCCCCGCAGCCGGCTTCCCTCCCTCCTGGCGCAGCTTCCACTAGCCGCCCTGACCTTTTCCTCCCCATCGTACAAGCGGACCCCGCGCTGCTGCGTGACGAGGTTCTCGTGGATCTCCAAGAGGCCAGTAGCCCAGGCGAAGCGATCCATGGAACCTCCGCCGCGCACGAACGCCTCCCTTCCCGGCAATCGAGACGGCTCGCCCCGCCCATGGCGCCTCCCCCTTTGGGTGAATTCTGGTGGTGACGAGAATGACGCCAGAACGTCATCACCGGAGGCAGACCTATGGGCGCCATTTTGTTTTCTTTCAAGCGCTGCCCCCGCCCGCCCGCCCGCCCGCCAGACATTCCCTTCAGACTAGTTCCGCGATCGTTCTTTTCAGCGGCAGTCAAGTTCGGTTTTATTCTCCAGTTCAGGAAAAGAAGAGAGGAGGCTGAAGATAAATAGGCTTTCCTGGAAATTAATGGCAAATTTGATTGAGGTCCACCCTAAACTCTGTCCGTGCAATTTATTTCCAAATACATTGTATAGATCAGATTGGACCTTGCCTCTACAAATGGCAATAATAATAATAATAATAATAATAATAATAATAATAATAATAATAATAATAATAATAATAATAATAATAATAAAATTATTAATAATAATCCTTTATTGTCAAAGTACAACATGTGTACATTGAGATTAGCTGAGCCTCCCCCCCCTGCTCTCTCCCCCCAACACACAGTGACAACAAACCCTCCATCCTACCACACCATGTGAACCAACTACACCACACACCGGCTTCCCAAGTCAATTCTGCGTAAATTATATTATATATATTATATATTATATATTTATTAAGACTTCAGGTACCTGTTAGCAATCCCGCCAAAGGAAAAAAAAAACCTGGAAGGTAAAAATTTTAGTCCACACATTCTGATAACATCAGTACATCAGTGGCTATCCCCAAAAAACCTTCAAGAGTACGAAGACAACAATAATAGATAATAACAATAAACCTTTATTGTCAAAGTACAACATGTGCACATTGAGATTAGCTGAGCCTCCCCCCCCCTGCTCTCTCCCCCCAACACACAGTGACAACAAACCCTCCATCCTACCACACCATGTGAACCAACTACACCACACACCGGCTTCCCAAGTCAATTCTGCGTAAATTATATTATATATATTATATATTATATATTTATTAAGACTTCAGGTACCTGTTAGCAATCCCGCCAAAGGAAAAAAAAAACCTGGAAGGTAAAAATTTTAGTCCACACATTCTGATAACATCAGTACATCAGTGGCTATCCCCAAAAAACCTTCAAGAGTACGAAGACAACAATAATAGATAATAACAATAAACCTTTATTGTCAAAGTACAACATGTGCACATTGAGATTAGCTGAGCCTCCCCCCCCCTGCTCTCTCCCCCCAACACACAGTGACAACAAACCCTCCATCCTACCACACCATGTGAACCAACTACACCACACACCGGCTTCCCAAGTCAATTCTGCGTAAATTATATTATATATATTATATATTGTATATTTATTAAGACTTCAGGTACCTGTTAGCAATCCCGCCAAAGGAAAAAAAAAACCTGGAAGGTAAAAATTTTAGTCCACACATTCTGATAACATCAGTACATCAGTGGCTATCCCCAAAAAACCTTCAAGAGTACGAAGACAACAATAATAGATAATAACAATAAACCTTTATTGTCAAAGTACAACATGTGCACATTGAGATTAGCTGAGCCTCCCCCCCCCTGCTCTCTCCCCCCAACACACAGTGACAACAAACCCTCCATCCTACCACACCATGTGAACCAACTACACCACACACCGGCTTCCCAAGTCAATTCTGCGTAAATTATATTATATATATTATATATTATATATTTATTAAGACTTCAGGTACCTGTTAGCAATCCCGCCAAAGGAAAAAAAAAACCTGGAAGGTAAAAATTTTAGTCCACACATTCTGATAACATCAGTACATCAGTGGCTATCCCCAAAAAACCTTCAAGAGTACGAAGACAACAATAATAGATAATAACAATAAACCTTTATTGTCAAAGTACAACATGTGCACATTGAGATTAGCTGAGCCTCCCCCCCCCTGCTCTCTCCCCCCAACACACAGTGACAACAAACCCTCCATCCTACCACACCATGTGAACCAACTACACCACACACCGGCTTCCCAAGTCAATTCTGCGTAAATTATATTATATATATTATATATTGTATATTTATTAAGACTTCAGGTACCTGTTAGCAATCCCGCCAAAGGAAAAAAAAAACCTGGAAGGTAAAAATTTTAGTCCACACATTCTGATAACATCAGTACATCAGTGGCTATCCCCAAAAAACCTTCAAGAGTACGAAGACAACAATAATAGATAATAACAATAAACCTTTATTGTCAAAGTACAACATGTGCACATTGAGATTAGCTGAGCCTCCCCCCCCCTGCTCTCTCCCCCCAACACACAGTGACAACAAACCCTCCATCCTACCACACCATGTGAACCAACTACACCACACACCGGCCTCCCAAGTCAATTCTGCATAAATTCACAGAGATTATATCCCATTTAAAAGCCTAACAGCCCACGGATAAAAGCTATTTTTCAGCCTGTTGGTACGGCTGGCTATACTCCTATATCTCCTACGGATGGTAGGAGAGTAAAGAGATACCGTCTCAAGAAGGGCTGGCATATTTATACTGAATCTAGACCTTCAAAAACTCATTGTTTAACAGAAGCGTTGATATACAAAATGTGGGAACTTGTATTCTATTTAAAAAATAGAGTGGGTTTTATGGGAGGCGGGGGCAATTTATGTTAAAATCTACTGTAAAACTTTTCAATAAAAAAAACTTCCAGGAAACACTGCTATGTGTATTTGGGATGAAATGCCATTGCATCATATTGTTTTATCACCTCTCACCTCTGTGCCTATTAAGTTAGTATCTAGACTAGGAACCTGGTTAATCTCAAAAGCTAGTCATGTAGATGTAGCCACTAAATGAATCACAAATTTTGAAGCAATAGACAAGACTGAGAAGGAGAAAAAAATTATCTCAAAGGCCAA